>NW_025421496.1:6107500-6542500 GCF_011764305.1 Mustela putorius furo | reverse complement strand
CCGTATTGTACCTAGCTGACAGTCTCACAGGAGAGAGGCACAAGAGGTGCCTGCATGCACCTTGCTGTCCTGCACCTTTCTAATCATTTGGCTTGGAGTGGGAGTGCTTCCTCAACTCTCCTGGGGCTCCTTACCACGGAATCACTGACCTAACCTTTGTCTCCGTGCCCTTGCAACATGTCCTCTCACCGCTGTTGCCACCTGGAGCCTTGCCTGTCTATGAATCTCCCTCACCAAAAGTCACCTGTCATGGTTCTTCTTGAGGCCAAAACCCTGTTGGGCTGCCCACATGGTATCCCTGATCTGTTTTTCAGCTCTGCTACTCATGTCTCAGCTGTCAGGGGAAACTGTTTACTGCTTCCAGTGCCCCTGTTTGGAAAGTGAGGGTCTGCGTGTGTGTTGGGGGTGGGGGGGGAGGGTGTTCTTTCAGAACAGTTACTTGAGCACACTAATGTTGAATTCCAGTTGTTTTATTTTACAACTTTATTTTACATTAGAGACTTAGGACCCCCTTAGGTGCTGAGACAAGGTGGGTCAAATATAACATCATTCCATACCTTGAATCAGTACTCTCCGTGGCTTATGCCCTGTGGCTGAGTCTGGTGCAACCTGTAATCCACCACCTGTTCACCTTCTCCAAAGCATCCAACACACCTGAAAGCATCCAACTCTAATCACAGAGTATCCAAATATTTTCCAACACCCCAGGGAGATTTTATCACAGTACTTAACACAAAGTCACTCTCCTTTGCCAACTTGTGACTGCGCAAATTAAAAAAGCACAGGATTTTTAAAAAAAAATGGTTTTGATAGTAGGGAAAAGTAAGGTTGGATACGGAGTGGGATAGCCAGTGCTGAGAGGCCAGGAAAAAAAAAAAAGGAAATCAGTACCCCCTCCAGCAGGCCAGTGAGGATACTGGAAGAAACACCTAGGCCAGAAATTAAAGCAAATGTAAAACTAAAGGGCCAGGCCTTAGTAGATCAAAATCTTGGAAAGCCAAGATAAAATATGGCTCAAGGGCAGAGCAAAATGGAGGTCCAAAGCCAACTCACATGGTTGGCATGGAGGATATATTCTTTTTTATTTTTTAAGGTTTTATTTATTTATTTGACAGACAGAGATCACAAGTAGGCAGAGAGGCAGGCAGAGGGAGAGGGGGAAGCAGCACCCCCCCCCAACTAGCAGAGATCCTGGGCTCGATCCCAGAACCCTGAGATCATGACCTGAGTCGAAGGCAGAGGCTTAACCCACTGAGCCACCCAGGCACCCCGGGAGGATATATTCTAAAAGACAAGAAAATCTGCACACAAAGACAATACAGCAGAATAAGAATAGCAATAGCAGCATCAGGGAAGGGTCTGGGGACCAAGGCAGCCAACTTTCTCAGACCAAACTGTCTCTATTCTCTTGCTCAGTTGAAAGCTAATCTCAAGGAAGCCTGACCTGAAGACCTGTGGGGAATGGTATCAGCAGATAGCAAGGGGCAGGATGAAGGCTGTTATGAAAGAGGTAATTCCTTTAAGAGAACATCAAGGAAGATATAGAGGTGTGTGTGTGTGTGTGTGTGTGTGTGTGTGTGTGTGTGTGTATTACAGAAACCCCATAAGCTTGTGAACAAGTTAGGTTCAGGAAATTCCTAAATCCAGGGACTCCCTAGGCTCTTCTTGAATCCATTCATCTGAATCCACATCCAAAGGGACAATATACATGTGACATCCAAAGGGACAATGTACATGCGACCACTGTCATTATCTATTATCTATTGGTGAACAGAGTAGATAAAATTTTTCTCTGGTTTGCCTCCATAAAATTCCCAGGTCGAAAATCCCTAAATAGACAAACTGCTTCATGAACAATAGCAGAGTGTGGATGGACAAAAGCCTTGCCTAGAAAGTGAGTGATTTGAGCATTTGGGTCTTTCTTTCCTTTCTAAAGATACCATTGTTTAACTTTGTGCATCAATTACATTCAGCAAGCATTCACTGAGGGCTCATGATAAGCCAGACTCTGTGCTAAGCAGCAGGGGAGAGAGGAAAAATAGGTCAAACCCTACTTTCAAGGAGCATCCAATCAAGTAGGGGAATCAGTCAAGTCGTTGTTTTGCAAATAATTGTCTTCCATATTATAGGCACCCCAGTAGGATCTAAGAGTCTTGAAGGATGATTTGGTTTGCCAATTTGTGAAACAGTTAGAGAAAGCATTTGAAACAATACATGAGAAATGCATAGAACAGAGACTTTGAGATAAAGATGGCTGATTGATTACATGCACTTAGCTTCACTCCCCCCTAAAACCTTCTAAAATTGCACAGAAGAGATTTTTAAGGCATACACCCACAAGAACAAAAGAGAATGGGGGAGGAGACATCACTCACAGAACTCTGGAATCTGGAAAGCAGATATGTACAGCTAAGAATACTAAATCTTAAGCTGGAAGTGGGGAAGCTGAAAGAAAACCGATTTCTTCCACGAGACCTACTGAGGGTGCTCCAACTGATTGCCGCAAGTACCTCGGGAACTAGGCATGGTTGGTGGTACAAAAAGCCAGAGAATAGCTTGTTTAAGAAGGGAGTCTGAGCCTTCCTCCCACTCTATACCGTCAAGTACTAGCCCTCCCCCATCCTGTTCCTAGTGAGCGCCAACTGGAAAGTTTCTAACTGGGAGATACCAAGCAGAGTCAAGGGTGAAGGTACTGACACACTGAATATTGAAAAACCCAACCCTCTTCTTTCGGTTAATTTCAAGAAAGTCATCAGACACATTGAGTCAGTCCTACAGGATGCTAGAGCATTTCTCTGTGAAATCTGTCTGGCCCAAAGGAAAAACCTGGTGATAATGACACGGTATCTTTCTAGCCATAGCCCCAGACAGGGAGGTCTACACTCTACTGGCCTCACAGCCATGCCCAGACAGTCCGGCGAGCTGGATAGTGCCTCAGTCTGTCAATGTGAACACTCCCAGCTCTATGCCCAAGAGAAATAAAAACACACGTCCTCACAAATGCTATTACAGGGATGTTCATAGCAACATTATTCCTAATAACCAAAAAGTGGAAACCACCCAAATATCTATCAACTGATAAATGGATACATAAGATGTGGTATATCCATACACTGGACTATTGTTCAGCAATAGATAAGAATGCAGTAGTGACACAGGCTACAACATGAATGGACCCTGACGACGTTAGGCAAAGTGAGACAGCAAGTCACAAAAGGCTGCATATTGTATAATCCCATGTATAGGAAATGTCCAGAATAGGTGCATTCATAGGAAAAGAAAATAGATTCATGGTTTCCAGGGATTAGAGGGAGATGGGAATGGGGAGTGGATTGTTAATGGGTAAAAGAGTTTCTCTCTTTGGGAATGTAAATGTTTTATTATTTGACAGTGATGATCACACAACTCTGAGTATACTAAAAGTTACTGAAGGGTATGTTAGGGCTCATGAGTTATATCTCAATAAGCCTGGTATAAATACATATGCACACACTCCACATACATGAACAAAACCAGAATTGCCAGACATCTGAGAAAGGACCTAATGTAGGACTTCCCAATTAGATATATAATACAAACTACTTATGCACCTTAAAATTTTCTGGTAGCCACAATAAGTAAAAATTAATTTGAATATATTTTATGTATTTCAGTATATTTCAAATGTTATTTCAACATGTAAGGAATATCAAAATATTAAAGAGATATTTCCATCCTTTCTTGCATTCTAAGTTCTCAAAGTCCAGACTATTTTTCACATGTACAGCACATTGGATTTTGGATTTCCATTGCTCAATAATTCATATGTGCCCTGGCTACCATAGCAGAGAGGATGAGGCTCCCATGAATCATATAGACCAAAATGAATAAACAGATATAGAATAAAAACCTTAAAAAAAAAACCTTAGAAACTACAGGAAGAACATAATGTTTAGAAATAACTACTGTGGGGCATCTGACTGGCTCAGTCGGTTAAACATCTGACTCTTAATTTCGGCTCAGGTCCTGATCAATCAGGGTCTTGAGATCCAACCACCACCTGCTTCACACTCAGCATGGAGCCGGCTTGGGATTGTCTCTCCCTCTTCTTCTGCCCCGCCCTCCTGCTCTCACACACCTGGGTGCACTCTGTCTCTAAATAAATAAATAAAAATCCTAAGAAAAATCCCCTCAAACTATCATTAAGCTCAGGGCGGTAAGGGATTTTGGTTCCTTAAACAAAAAGTACAATTAAAAAACAAAAAAAGGACAAAACAAAGACTCTTGGAAGTTTAAAATATGATAGCAGAAATTAAATATAAATGCTTAAAGATAAAATTAAGGG
Source organism: Mustela putorius furo (assembly GCF_011764305.1). Classification (NCBI taxonomy): domain Eukaryota; kingdom Metazoa; phylum Chordata; class Mammalia; order Carnivora; family Mustelidae; genus Mustela; species Mustela putorius. The sequence continues at coordinate 6,538,176 of NW_025421496.1, read as the reverse complement.
AAAATCCCTTATGGTGGAGCAAGAGAACAGAGCTCAAACATTAAAAAAGTAAGAAAATTAGAAAGCTCATCATGGAGGAGAAATTAAAGGAATAATTCAAAAATATTTCCCAGAACTAAAGAATTAGAGTGTCCTGATTGAAAGAAAATAATAATTATAAATATACAATATACAAATATACATCTACATGTGCGTGTAAATACATAGACTATATTTAAAATTTTAAAGTGATTTCATTTCCTATGACCTTAATTAAATCTTCATGTGATCAAGACCTTTCTAGAATGAGTTATCATTATAATTATTATTTTAAAATATTTGATCTAAACAGCATTTTTACTTTATAAATTTTAATAAGTAAATACATAAGAAATCAAGTTTAAATGCAAATGCCTTCCAATGAGATAACTTAGGTTGTTTTTTCTCAATTAGTTCATGTATCTATGGATAAGAAATGGCTTAATGCCCAAATGAAATAAGGGTTGCCATTGATTCTTACCCATTTTTTACCATGTTCACACAACTATATGAGATGGACTTTTTTTTAAGCTATGTCACTTTATTTTTTGAACTCCTTCCTGGTTATAAACCAAAATTCATGCAATCTTCTATCATCAAAAGTGTTTTTTTTTAAATGATGTATCAGCTAGAAATTTAATTGACTCCTTTAATTTTATGGAATGTAAAAATCTGGAAATCTGAATTACAAAAAATAAAATTTACAAGTTAGACATTTGAGTTAGCCATACACTGGCTAATATTTCAGGAAATAGTCTTCATCCAAACATTGAAAATTATAATCTATTAAAATTAATTATTATACTTATTAACTAATATTAATTATAATATAATTACAATATATAATTATAATATATTAATTATACTTGTTACTCTTCAAATTAAAGCCAAATTGTTTAACTATGGAAAGAATTGAGTAAAATTAAAGCATTGTAGTTTTGCACACTTTCACAATTGCATTATTTTTGATAAAATAGTTTTATTTCATCGTGAGCTTTAAATATACCTTCACCAAAACCCTGGAGCTATAGATTTTGCTTATTCAGATTATGGGAATTCTCTACCAGGTAACTTGTTTAAGAAGGCTGACTTTTATTTTCTACCCAACAGCCATATAAGACCTATTTTCCATCAGAACAAGGGTGGTCCTGTTTTTTACCTGCAGTAAGTATAGTATTAAGGTCTTTAGGGAATGTTTCTTAATAAGCAAAGAATAATAGACCACATCTTGCCAAATACATTACCAAAATTATTCAAGATTAAATCACTATAGACCTAATGTAATTAATACATCTATAATAAGTTTTTAAGATAATAAATCAATATCTATTACTCATTTTCTACTTAGGGAGAATATAAAATATTGCTAAAATTATGTTATTTATGAAGCAAGAAGTATGATAAAAAGGCATAGAATTTAGTGAATTGTTTTGCTACTTGGCTTTTAGGAGTGATTAAATAAGAATCAAATTTTAAAAATTAGAAATAATACCATTTCCATAATAGGTACTACAGTCAAACTTTTATATACTTAATAAAAGAGCATATATTGCTAAAAATTGTTGATTGGCTAGCATATACTTTTTGTTAATAGGAAATGAAAATACTAAGTATTTTGGGGGGGTAGAGTAACTTGAAGTTATATTTGAAGTAAATATTTGAAGTAATTTTGAAGTAAATATTTCAAAACACTCTTGATAAAATGGTAATTACTACTAAAAGAACACCTCACAATTTTTTAAAAATTTCTTTTCAGTGTAACAGTATTCATCATTTTTGCACCACACCCAGTGCTCCATGCAATATGTGCCCTCCATAATACCCACCACCTGGTTCCCCCAAATTTCCACCCCTAACCCCTTCAAAACCCTCAGGTTGTTTTTCAGAGTCCATAGTCTCTCATGGTTCACCTCCCCTTCCAATTTCCCTCAACACCTCACAATTTTAAAGAAATTACATAAAACTTTCATTCAAGTTTTACCCACTGTATCTTGAAAATTTGCATGGTATTAGGAAATATTGGTTGTATGAAGAGAATCAATAATACCAATCTGTCCTGCCTCAGCTGTTGGAAGGTGCTCATTGTTTTCAGCTCATTATATGTTGTAAGGATAAGTATGGAGAAGACTTGAAACAAATTTGATTTTAATGATTTTTTAAGCTGTTTTCAGTGTTCAGTACTTTCTGCCTCTTTGCTTTGCTCTTATGGGACCTTCCCTCAGAGCTACTCAGTCTTCCAAGAATAAGCTTCACCCGGAAGAGCAAAATGTGTAAGACAGGAAGTCCTCCCAGGCAGCGATGCCTAGATTGGTAGTAAACAGAGCCTCCTTCTTTACTTGGTCCTCTTGAGGTTCCCAACCCAGGGAATGTTTATGGATGGATGAGAAGAAATGCTTTTATTGTGTCAAATGGGAGAAGAGTTTTTGGGAACTCAGATGCAATTTCAGCTACTGAAATTTTAGGAACTTGAAGGACTAAAACTGAAAATCTAATTCTGTGCCTGCACAGTCCTTGGGTGTCTGAATTTGAGGTCCACTGGCCTCCTCCAGTGTTCCTTGGTGATGTCTAAGTTCAGGTAATGGTTCTCTGTGTAACGTTGGCTATTTGTATGGCACGTGACGCACAGGGATCCCCTCACTTCTTAACTTACCTGAGGTTTCCTCCAAGAACTCTCTTCCAGAGGACCTCTTGAAGGCTTGACCCTGAAAGTCTCAGTAAGCAGTGATGGGTTTCAAACTTGGTCTAATCACTCTTCAGAAGCCTGCACTAAGTTGTCTCTGTTAAGGTACAGGAAAGGGTAGGGCCTTTCAAGCTCGCTTGGTCACAGTCACTTCCTGATTAACGCATGAGCTGAAAAATGACCCATTGTGAAGTGCCAGGATCACACTTCCTGTGTAACACAATTAGCAAGCCCTCCAAGGAGGTCATTGTGACGTCCTAACCCCATCTTGATCACTGTTCTGTGGACTTCATTTACAACCTCAGAAAATGCTGTTAAAGATGTTAGTATAGGTAGTTTGAATTATTTTGCAACCTTAATCATAATTTTCAAACAATCAGAAATTTAATATAAGATATTCTACTTTTTATGTCTTCAACTTTAAAAAGGAACATTTAGCATTATTTCCATTCATTGATTCAACACATATTTAGTAAATTCTTATGTACCTGGCACTCATAGTAAGGCATGTGGTTGCAAAGGTGAAAAGAAGATAGGATTGTAAACTGTAGAGTTGGAAATCAAATTAGTGGTTGCCAGGGAACAGGGACAGGGGTGTGTGTGGAGGGCGGGGGGGGTGCATGCCACCCTAAAAGGGTAGCACAAGGGAGTTCTTGTGGTAGAACAGGTCTCCCTTCAAAGACATTTATAAAACAAAGGTTGGCAAGTTTATTCTGTAAAGGACCAGATAGTAAATATTTTAAGGAAGTTATATTTAGACAAACAATATCAGAAACCAAAAGTGTTTGTTTAGTCTAAGAAAATCTGAAGAACTTTATAGCTATGCACAGAATCTTTAGCTCTGAATCTACCATCCTAGAATTGGAACTGGGTCCCTGGTAATAGGCAAAGCACTACACAAGGCTGTGAGAAATGTGAAAGAGGAGGAAGAGGAGGGAAAACAGAAAGAGTCCAGCAGAAGTAAACTCTGAATAGGCTGACACAATAGGAAAAGGAATGATTTACATTAGGAATGGCAAACTATGGCTTATGGGGCAATTTGGCCCACTGTTTGCTTTTGTAAATAAAGTTTTATTGGAACAGAACCACTTTTATTCATTTGTATATAGTCAGTGGCTGTATTGGCACCAGAACAGCAAACTTAAGTAGTTGTAACTAAGATCATATGGTCCACAGAGCCTAAAATATGATCTGGTTCTTTTAAAAAAAGTTTGCTGACCCCTGTTTGACTTTGACCTTGGACTCTGCAGCTTTCGGACATTATATATCATTATGATGTCATTATATGTACTTATATGCCCTCTCAGATACCATAAGCATAACATGGGAATTATATTGAGTTCATTCAGCAGTTTACTGCATCTGTTAACAAAATTTTATATAAATTATATCTGAAATAGAGAATGTAAAAACTAATCAATATGATACAATTAAAGAAAAGTAATTGGCAGAAGAATAAATGTAGTCAAAAGCCCTATAAAATACAAATACTTCCGTATGCTTATAAAAGAAAATATACATTTTTTAATACTTACAGAATAGAGGCCATTGATATGGGCAAAGCTGTAGGGCATTATCACTTGCTGATTTTTACCTTTCTGTTTTATTTTGATTTGGGGCAAAGTGGGTTGTTTGGTGATTAGAGAAAAAGAGCTCCTGAGAAAATCAACAAATAACATCAAATATTGACGGTCTGGGTGTGAGGGGATGGCTCAAAAGAGGTGAGCAAGGAGTAGGCAGCACAATAAGGTTATGCTAAATTCTGAAAGTTGTGTGGTGGGAGGATTGAGTGTTCCAAGGCAGCTGGGCATGTTGGAATGGAAAGTAGAGGAAAGAGTGGGTGGAGATTATGGATTATTAGGCTGGAGGAAAAGAAGAATCACTAGGTGACTTTATAAACCCAGTGAATATAAAGAAAAATAAATTTCAACAAATAAGATAATAAGTCTTTAAAATATGTTGACGTATCAAGTAATTGCTATATAATATTGGACCTGAGTAAAATTTGACAGCTTTATTTAATCATCAGTTTCTGAAATAACAAGGTTGCAGCTTACTCATTTTTCTTTTGTTTTAATGAACTCAGTTGGCTTCCGAGACAATATGCACATTTGATTTAAATAGTAACTTATTCTTTTGACTGAATTATTCTCTTCAGTACCTTGCTAAGCAGTTTCTTGAAATGCCCCTTACAGATGAAGAGTGAGGCTAATTGACACTGACATTAAGGCCAATGTCAAGAGAATTATTTCTTAAGCCATTGTTGACTTTTATATGTGTTACATTCATTTTCATTACCAATCCTTGCATTGTTTCTGTAAGAAAAGTTGTTCTACTTTTTTATTGACCTATAAAGTTGAAGTAGACTTCAAAATTAGTGACTAAATTAGTGCTGAATGTCAAAATTTCATTCGGTTATGTTGATGGTGGGTATCATCAATGGGGAGCTCACCATGTAATGATTGTAGATTTGGTCTAGCAGCTCATAAACTTGCACATGTTTCCAGGGTGATCAATTAAGAGAATAAAAGCACTGAACTGACCTGTAATACATTAGAAGGAGACTATTATTTAAGAAAAATATAGTTCTTTTAATCCAGATAAATTTCTTGAGATCAAATTTTTAAAATTTATTTTCAGCCACACTCCAATCTTTAAGATTGGTAAGCTGTGAGCTTTAAAAATTGATACAGTCAAATATAGACATGTTAACCACTTAGAATTTCTTATAATTTAAAGACAGACTGGTTAAAACTTAATATAACATTCTATATGAAGAAACTCGAAGAGAAAGAAAATTAAATGGCCAAGAAGTCAAATTATCTCTTCTAGTTACAACCTTAGGCAAAACACTTGATTTTCTGAAAGTCAGTTTCCTTATCTGAAAACACCTGAAGGATATATTCCTCATTCTTCCTCAACTGTGTGAAGGGCAAGATAATAATATGTGTGGAAGCACTATACAGATGTCAGGCTTTCTCAACTTTCTGTATTGATCATGCTGAAAGGTATTCAAAATAGAATCATGCAATGGAAAACTCCATACCTATTTTCCAAACTATAGAATAATAAAATTTTGGAGCTAGATGCCATCTTAGATATCATACAGTGTTTTCTCTTCACTGTTTGAAAATGCTCCTCCATTCTTTGCTTCCAAGTCACCACTGTCCTGATTTTCCTCCTACTATTCTGATATTCCTTCTTCTCAGGCTCCTTTGCCTGCACATCCTCTAGGATCAGACTAGAGGATGCATCCAGATGCATCCCTGGCCCCTCTTCTCTTACATTACGCCCTTTCCTGAGCCCTGGCTTCTGTCTCCATCTGCATGCAAATGTTTTCTCAGATTCTATCTCAAGGCCCCACCTTCACCAGCACCAACCCAATTAGCCAATTGCTTGCTCTGTTACCTCAACTGGACATTTCCAACAGTTCAAAAAACCTTTTCAAAACTGACCTCGTCGTCTCCCAGTCCATCTGTTCTCCAGATTCAGCCCTCTTTTGACATGCTTATCTCAGTGTATTTCAAGCCAGGGTTACCAGTTGTACAAATCAGAACCCTGGGCATGACCTTGGTGATTTCTCTCTCCATTACTTCCCATATCCAAGAATGCGCTTTCAGCCCCGTATACTTTCCCTTTAAAACCTATCTGGGATCTGTTTGCTCCTCTCCATCTCCACCAAGTTCCATAAGACTCTCCTCTTTTACCTGAACTACTGTATGAGCCACCTCCCTCTTCTCTTTTAACCAGTCTTCCCACTGCATCCCAAATGATACCTGTAACCTATAATGACTCTGATGTCAAACCTCTCATTAAGATCCTCCCACGGCCCCTTTGGCTAAAGACAAAAATCCACCCCTGTAGGGTAGGTTCTACATCATCTGTCTCATCTACCTGCGGAGTGCCATAGTATTTCCTTTTCTCTCTAACCATCTGCCCTTCAGCCATTTGACCTCCTTTTGAAATGCCAGTCCTGGGACACCTGGATGGCTCAGTTGGTTAAGCGTCTGAGTCTTGATTTTGGTTCAGGTCATGATCTCGGGGTCCTGAGATCGAGCCCCACATTGAGTTCCATGCTGGGTGTGGAGTTTGCTCAAGCTTCTCTCACCCTCTGCCCCTGACTGCACTCTCAAAAGAAGGAAGGAAAGTAGGAAGGGGGAAGGGGGGGACGAAGTGGGGGAGGGAGGGAGAACGGCCACTCTCTTGCCAGCCTTTGGGACTATGAATAGGCGTTCTCTTTGCCTTGTACTGCTGTATCCCACCAATTCACCCAGAAAATTCTTATTTAGTCAGCAGATGTAGATTGACTATAATTTCCTAATGGAAGTCTTCCTAAAGCTACTAATTAGCTCTATTTGTCCTTCAGAGCATTCATCATGGGTTGTATTATATGTTTAGTGTATGTATATATAATACACATGCTTTTTGTTGTTTCATATCAGTAATTTCTGGACTGGAGATATGCAGAACCATGTCTGTTTTGTGATGTTCAGTGTAAGCATAGTGTGGTACTCTGGAAACATTTCTTCAGTGAGTGAAAGAGCGCTTAGTTCCTAATCAATCTAAACTTCCCTGGCCCTCTTTTTGATGATGATCATTCCATGTATGGTTAAAAAATATCGCATGGCAGGACATTTCACTTTTGAACCCTAATAATTGCAGAGTTTTAAAAGTAATAAAACCTGTCTCCCCAACTTCTACCAAAGAGTTACAGTTCTTCCCAGCAGGATAGGAATAAACAAGCTTACCCTCTTCTTATCACTCTCCCTGAGCTATTGGACAATATTAACTGTGAATTTTTTTTTTTTTAGATTAGATCTCCTTTATTTTTTAATGATTCCTTTTGGACATGATTCTTGGGCCTCTCATAACTCTGATTGGCTTCATCTCTGGAATGGTTAAGAAAATGGATTCCTGAGTCATATTCATGTTTGAATCTTGGTGCTGCCCTTTATTAACTAAAGAAAGTTCAGCAAATTTCACAGCTTTTCCGTGTTTCCATTTCTTCACTTATAAATGGAAATAATAATAGTATTTACTTCATAGGACTGCTAGGAGGAATAAATGAATGATTGTATGTAAAGCTCTTAGAATGGTGCCTGGTAAAGAATTAGCACTCTTCAGATACATAACGATAATAATAGCCACAGACAAGATAGTGTCATTTACGATTGTTAAAAAGCTGACTCAGGCTTTGATTGGGGAGACAGATATGAGCTGTGAGATATAGAAATTAATATAAGACTTACATGATTGTGGGAGGAGCCAGGAAATGAAGGTCCAAGGAGCTATTGGGAAATCCCTAGAGGAGTCACCTTATCCATCTAAGACCCAGATCACCTGACTGCCAGAAGGAGTGTCACCGAGAGGGAGCTACGGAGGGGATGGTAGATCAACATTCCAGCTTCTGGTGATGGGCTGGCACCACCACTGCTCAGCAGGGTCAGTAGTCAGGAAGAAGAACTAAATGCAGAGCAGGAAACAAGGACAACCAGTCATCCCTAAGTCTCCCACCACATCCAACACCACAAACTTCAGAGAGCAATGGCTGTTTCTTGGTTTGTACCATTCAGATCCAGAAACAACTTTTTTGGCCAACTCTAATCATGCAGTGAAGAGAATGCTGGAAAATATGTTCTGTCTTACTCCAGTTGACAATAAATGACAGCACAGTCCATGGAATTGCTGTGGTTTTACAAATTCCCTCTTAAATCTCCGCCAACAGTAGAACCCATATAGGACACAACAGCAGAGCTGTAAAGTGGAACTCCTAGAGCCACCCAAATTTACACGATTGGGGGGCGGTCAGTCACGACACAATAGTTTCATATTGAACTTTCTAATGCTGAAAATCCATGGCTTTCTTTACATGAACTGCCATTGAAACAGAAGTCTGAGACCCCCTATTTGTATATTTTCTTTTTCTCGTAATTTACTCTCATCCAAATTTCATCATAGAAATGGGGAATTATGGTTCTACCTGTCCCAGTCAAAGTCATTTTGTATCTTGATTCTGAGATGTAAATATTAGCTTGCCCTCCTATATTTGTTCCATATGTGAACTAATACACATATATTGCATGATGAGGGAATGGAAGGAGGAAGACCCTGATTAGAACACATCTCTATAGCATTTCTTAAAGCGATGTTCTACGGAACATTAATTCACAAGACTTTTAGGCCAAATACTATATGTAATATTTTCTTCTTCATACCTCACTAAATAACTTAGGGAAGCAATGAATTTAAGAAAATATACAGATTGCTTTGATTCTGATGATCCCAGAGACTCTCCAGTTAATGCATATTATAAAGCTCCCCATTCACCTGCTTTTTCTTGTTCTAGGGAACTGAGACTTGGGCACCAAAGCAAGGGTATCATAATTCTGGCATTTGCATTAGCAACCAGGCATAATTTTTGGTCTCTCACTCACCCAAACACAAAGACACCTACCTCTAGTTCAGTTTATCCATCAGAGCATCTTGCTTGGGACCTACCTGATCTACTCTGATGTGTGTGTGTGTGTCTGTGTGTGCATGTATCTATATGTATATATGTATATGTATGTACATGTATATGTGTGTATATGGATATGTATATATATGAATATATGGGAAATAGGGCTAGGATTTATCCCTTCTTCCTCGGAAAACTTTGAACTTCTAGGTAAATTGGGCCATCTCCTCCCAGGACCAGCTTTGTATACCAAGGACCTAGAGATGTGTCAGTATTAGTCAAGTATAAGTCACCTTAATATTGTGATTTGTAAAACTAAGGGACCACTTAACGTGGCTGTATTCTAAATAAAAAGGTCTTTTCCGATGGCTTGCCCCTTCTCCACCCATAGACAAAAGAGAGGCTGGGATTCTTGGTATCTCTCTCAATCCTATTTAATCTCTGCTTTGACCACGGCCCACTTATTTACTTCCTAGGATTTTGAGGATCCTTAAGTGAAATAATCTACATTAAGTGGTTAGCATAGTTTGTGGAAGGGAATAAGAGCTCCATAAAGGGGGGCTATTATCATGACTGATTATTTTAATCTTCCTAATTACCTTTAAGCATCATAAGGACAGGGACTAAGTCTTACGTTTCTTTTTATCCTCCTAACAATTAACACAGCAACTGGCTCATAGTTGCCTTAATAGATATTTATTGAAGACATGAAGTTGCGTATTTCACAGTTTTCATTTTCCTGCGTATGCCCTTGTAGCCCCTCAGTCCCATTTGGCTAAAGAAATCATTGCAATTTGAAACAAACCTTTATCATCCTCAATCCAAATTCCTCTGAAAAAAACAACCCAAAGTAGGCAAAAGAAGAGTCTGAAAATCCCTCTTAGTTATGGCTCCTGTCTTGGAAGACCAATTCCAAGACTCAGTGGGACAGCTGCTTAGAAAACTCGTCTCTTTGCTCTGTCACATCAACTTGACATTAGTGCCTTGATGGTTTCAGTGAATCCTATCAATTTCAGGTTCAACTGCAGCCTTTTCCAAAGACAGCTCGTATTGCCCTAGGCTGCTTCTCCTCACTGTCGAATGATGCTTTGATAAGGAAAGGTTCATCCTAAATGGCATTTGATAGCAGTGAAGATCACAATCCCACTTTGGAGCCCAGAGCATACCTGCTGACATCCAGCGCTGTTGTCAAGCAGGTGGTATGGGAATTGGAATGGCAGAAGAGAAGGCGAGCCTTTGAAGGAGGCTGGGGTGTCTCTTCAAGACAGTGCTGTCCAGTAGAACTTTTTTTTTTTCTTTTTGGTGACAGACAGAGATCACAAGTAGGCAGAGATGCAGGCAGAGAGAGGAAGCAGGCTCCCCGCCAAGCAGAGAGCCCAATGTGAGGCTCCATCCCAGGACCCTGGGATCACGACCTGAACCGAAGGCAGAGGCTTTAACCCACTGAGCCACCCAGGCGCCCCTCCAGTAGAACCTCTTACGATGATGGAAATGCTCCCTGTCGGTCCTGCCCAACAAGGTAGCCACTACCCACATGTGACAATTGAGTCTTTGAAATGTGACTGTCACAACAGAGGAATTGAACTTTTAATTTTATTCAGTATTGACTAACTTTGATTTAAATTTAAACAGCCACAAGAGGGTTTGGCTACCCGTTTGGACCCAGCAACACTGAGCTATAGGATGCAGCCCTTCAAAGGATAAGTAAACCTTCCCCGCTGCTCTGTGCAAAGGCCTCAACTCCTTCTTCATCCGAAAAATGAAAGTGATGAAACTAATCTGTCATATCACAAGATTTTTGATTTTTGAAGAGCAAATGAGCTAACAAATGGGAAAAGGAAAGTCCTCTGGTAAAAATGATTAAAAAATTTTCATGGTGATAAAAATAAAATCTTCTGCCAATGCAAGGCATAGATAGATCATATCTATCATATATCAGAGATAGATGGGAGACAGCTACATAGGTAAAAGACATGTATATAGGAAGAAAGCCTAAAAGGCAATTGTTATTTTACAAATTTGGACTTCCTGCTTCCTGTAAACCTTCTTTTACAGGTGGGAGTTCATGTTCTTCTGAAGTGGCCCCTTTCAGCGGGAACCTGGAAGTTCTCCCAAATTAGAAAAAGAAGTAGTTTGTGTTACACTGTTCGATATGAGGTCTGATTGCCTGTTTCTGGGAACTAAGAAATAACCTTTCAAAACCTCACACAGCCGTGGTAGGGGAATGAAGCAGGAAAGGCAGCAGGGAGTGTGGTGTGCGCGGAGCCTGGCATGGGGCTGGCGTCTGAGGTGCAGGTGTTCGAGCACGACTGTGGGAAACTGGACGTGGAGCCAACATGGCAGAATGGGGGCGGGGTGGGGCTGGGAGGCAGGTGACCACGTGAGAACACTAGAACACACGGGAACAAAAGCGGGAAATCTCACACCAGAAAATGTATGTGCGCACTTCCCATTTCAGTAAGTACCTATTATAGGCTTGGACTGTGTAAGCCAGAAAACAGAGAGCCGTGACCTACTCACACCTCCACAACAGAAGGGCAGTTCAGACGCTCTATGGCATTTTATCTAGACTGGTTGACGAGTATGATAGTGAAAAGGCATAGGTGACCAAAGAGCACTTGAGTTAAGTGCTGGTTTGAAGTGAAGTGTGCCACGGGTATAAAATGTCTACCGCATCCCAAAGGCTCAGCGCAAAATATAATGCAGGATACATCATTCATAATCTCTAACACTGATTACATGTTGCAGTAACATTTTCAGTATATTGAGGTAAAAACAATATTTTATTGTGTTTATTCTCCAATAGCCCTGAAGTCCAGTATTCATCTTCTAAGACTAAAATCGAGGTGCACGCAGGGGTGGATCCTTTTGGAAGCGCCAAGGGAGAACCTGTTCCTTGCCTCTCCAGTTTCTAGAGGCTGCCAGCTCTCCGGAGTGTCACACGGCATTCCTGGGCTTACAGCCACATCACACCTCCCCTGCTTGCCTTTCTAAGGACACCTGTGATTACCCGAATCATCCAGATGATCTCCCATTTTAAGACTCTTAATCACACACACAAAATTCCTTTTGCTATATAAGGTAGCATCTTCATTCAGACTCCCACAAATAAACACCACCAGAAAAATATCACCTACTTAATTGGTGTTATCCATAATTTCTAACTCCCCATTGAGTGTTATCACTGTTGATTCATTTCTCTGTGTGCTATTGAGAAGGTGGCAATTTGACAGAATTTGGAACTAGTGACATATGAACAGTTTCCAGAGCAAACGACATTCTTCTGGATATAATCTCATTTCCTCATGTACTATAGAGTTTAATTTTTCAAGAGCAGGGCAAGGTGGCAAGCGCTGTCTGTCTTTCTCTTGTGAAATGCATCCAACTATCCTCATTTGTGGGTGAAATGACTCTCTGTTAATAAAAAAATACAAATTATTTTAATAAATTGGAAAATTTCACACGTTGAGAAATGTCACGCCATGTGCAATATTTCGGATATTCTTTGACCCCTGCAAACCTCAGCAGGTGACTAGGAACAAAGCCCAAGTTCATCTGCATATAAAATGTGCACATGGATTTAAATATCCCAGGCAAGCAATAAACACTTCCTTCAGATAAAGTAGATTTGGAAGTTTTCTGATGAGTCTGGCCCACTCATTTTATAGATTAAGAAAGCTGATCTAAGGGGCGCCTGGGTGGCTCAGTGGCTTAGACCTCTGCCTTCGGCTCAGGTCATGATCTCAGGGTCCTGGGATCGAGCCCCACATGGGGCTCTCTGCTCAGCGGGGAGCCTGCTTCCTCCTCTCTCTCTGCCTGCCTCTCTGCCTACTTGTGATCTCTGTCTTTCAAATAAATAAATAAAATCTTAAAAAAAAAATAAAGCTGATCTAAGATCACAGGACTGCAAAGCACTCTTAGGTGTTTTTTATTTTTATTTTTTTATTTTTTTAAAAGATTTTTATTTATTTATTTATTTTATTTATTTATTTGACAGAGAGAGATCACAAGTAGGCAGAGAGGCAGAGAGAGAGGAGGAAGCAGGCTCCCTGCCGAGCAGAGAGCCCGATGCGGGGCTCCATCCCAGGACCCCGGGATCATGACCTGAGCCGAAGGCAGAGGCTTTAACCCACTGAGCCACCCAGGTGCTCCTCTTAGGTGTTTTTTAATCTTTGGAGCTGTGGAAGATATTTGAGTGTGGACCCAGATGAGAATGCATTGTTTGCTCTTTAGGTGGGAGATTTTGCCCTAATACCCATAACCCCCCCCGCCGTGGGTGTCTTATATATAGGCTCTTACACTTATATATAGACACTTACACTGTCCTTCAGCAGGGCCCCTGAGTCCTGCAGAGATGATGGGGACAGGCACTAGACAAACTAAGGGGAACAGAGGAAAGGCAGCCTGGATGAATCCTACCACAAGATCCAGCCTGCAGTGAGATCAAATGGGGACTTTACGAATGGGCCTCTTCCTTTTGAAGACAAAATCAGAGAAGTCTCTTAGAGTGACGGACCCAGGTCCCCTAAGTAGTTTGCAACAGCAAGAAGCAGAGCCACAGACTGCTTTCCAAGCCAGGACTCTGCCAAGGCCATATCCATTTCTCAAGGCTCATGGTTTGCTAATAAATGAAGATCTCTAAAGCAGAATCACAGAAATTATGTGATTTCCTATAGGTTGACATCAAAGAATCAACATAAAAAAAGTTATAAGATTCTTCTCAAGATAAGTACAGGATTTCTATATATCTAATTATAATTCTATGTATATCATATATAAGACCCATAATGTTTTATAAATCATATGTATATTATAATATTATACATGTGATATATAATAATATGACAATACAGGAAGTCTTTAATATATATTAAGTATGTGTTGGTTCTTACCATCGTAGTCTGGGAAGGAATCACAGTTTTTATTTTATTTATTTTTTTAAATGCAGTTTATTTTAGTTATTTTTTAAAAGATTTATTTATTTATTTATTTGAGAGGTGGGGCAGGCAGTGCAGAGAGAGTCTTAAGTAGACTCTGTGCTAAATTCAGAGTCCGACACAGGGCTCGATCTCACCACCCTGAGATCATGACCTGAGCCGAAACCAAAAATCAGACCCTTAACTGACTGTACCACCCAGGTGCCCCAGGAGTCACATAATTTTAAATTATGTGATGATAGTCTTCTAGTCATACCATCCCTGTATCTTTGTGACAGTGCATATAACTTCGGGTATTGTCAAAATTTCACTATCTTCCATGAGAGGCCATAGTTAGAATCAGGGCCATAAGACTTTTGAAAACACTATACAATACACAGAAAAAGGTCTTAAAGAGAAACACATCAAGCTGCTTAGTGTGGGTGACCTCTGAGAGGGGAAGTGGGACCTGAGGTTCGGCACACCTGCTGGTTTCTCTCTTCGTATTCCCTGAATTTCTTTTCTACAATCAGTATAATCCTATATCCCATGTATAACATTTTTTTTTTTAGTTTAAGTTGTCTTATCAGAAACCATCTTATCTCATGTATAGTCAAAAGTATGGCAGAACCTAAGTCTTGCTAGGATGGAATCATGCAGAAGATTGATATGCTGCGGACACCAGGGAAGGAAATAAAAGGTCATCATTGCACCATACGGAATAAAAGGCAAGGCATAAAACGTACCACATTTTCTTTATTGAAAGATTCAATACATAAAAATTAGAATGAAGTTCCTTTCTACCTTGTGCTAAATCCAACCTCTCAAATAAGTAAGTGAAAAGATTTAAAAACACAACAGTTTATTAACAGCATGGTAGAAACGAGCTTGGGGAGGATGTGGAACGCTCCTGTTTCCTAGCTCCAAGGCCTCTGCCGGAAAGCCGTTCTGGAATGCAAACCAGTGCTGTAGGTAGGACTCGATCAAGTCTCTTAGCCCGTCGGTGGATGGAGACCTCCCAATCCAACTGTCAGTCCTACACTCTCACCAGTCAACGGAGGTTGGGCAATTTCCAGATCCTAAGCATTCTAAGAGGAAAAGCATGGGGCGAGAGGGTGGGAAAACGGGGCGAGAAGAAGACGGGGGTGAGGGACACCTGGGCTCGGCTGTGCTTTGTGAATTTTGACAAAACCACACCACACCTCCCCTGCTTTCCTCACAGATCTGTTAAGGGGGAATGAGTGGGATCATGTGGGGATGTCACACTGCAAATTCTGGAAGCATTCTGTAAATATGTTTAAAAATGTTCACCTCCTTTCCCACTTTCTGTAGTTGTAGTTGGTTTCAATCGTGTTATTCTCTACAGAGCTTCGTAACCTACTCTTTCTGGAATAAGATAAAAGTTTTCTGAAGATAGTATATTTTGTCCCCAGATCCTGCCACCAAGAAGGACAAGCTGTTATCTGGTGAAAGGGGAAAAGGAGACAGAGGGGGAAAGAGCAGAGTTTGGGACCTGAAGGGAAGGCCTTGGGTTCAACCCCTAGTGTTGTCAGGTTAGACAGCTCTGGGCAGCTTCCTCTGAACCACAGCGTCCGTGAAAGAGTTAGCACAGTAATGATTAAATGGAGCAATAAGCAAAGGTCCAGTAGGTGCCTGGGAAAAGTTTGTTTCCATCCCCATTTAAGAATCTGATGACTTAGGAAATCTCCTAGACAATTATAGAAAGACAAAGCACGTGTCCCAACAGTGGCTTCACAGTGTGGGCTTTGCATACTAGAGCAGCACTCAACATGTAGACTCCAAGCTCCAGAATGACCAACAGGAGCCATCACGGGCCACAGCCCTGGCAGCTTCCAAGGCTCCTTTTCTTTTGGACAAGCACTCTATCTTCTTGAGTTTAATTATGCACAATTTTGGCTCTACTGTAAAAGACGATAAACAGATATTGGATTCACTCTTCTCGAAGAACAAAGCTATACATCTCTGCAGGAACTAAGAAAGAATTAAAAAGGAGAAATAATTTTAAAAAATTGGGAGCTCGTCTCTTTTCCTACCCCAAATCATATTAGACAATTTGGTGGTATAGTCAATAATACTGTAATAACGTTGTCTGGTGACAGATGGTGAGCACCATATAACACAGAGAATCACATGGTCACCATGATGCACACCTGAAACTCACGTAACACTGTTGGCCAACTGGACTTCAATTTAAAAACCTCCAAACAAAAAAACGAGTGAATGAGACTCGTAGGCATTGCCAGCCAGTACATTTCCTCTCAAATCTCTCAGCATCTTGTAGAAGGAAAATATGGTTTAAGGTGGTCTGGAGAGTGTGTGAAAGTCCAGGAAATGGGGTCAGGAGACCCAGGCTCTGGACATCAACACACTGTGACTCTGGACCACAGCTTTCTCAACCAACCATGACAGTCAGTCTTCAGTTTGTAGATTCAAAGATATGCAGGTCCTGTCCTCACTATCCCTTCAAAAAAAAAGTTGTTTTTTTTTTTTTTTTGAAGGTGCTTTCTCATCTCTTTCCTTGATTACACCCAAGGCTGTCTTATACTGTGGTTTAAGCTTTGGCTGGGGCAGAATTTACCTTCTGGGAGTCTTAGAAGATTAGGTAATCCCTCTTAGCCTTGGTTTTATCACCTCTAATAAAGCAAAAGTAATACTACAGAGTTCACAGAGGTATTGTAAAGTTTAATAAGTCAATTAATATAAAGGCCTATGTAGTGCATGGCAAATAGTAAACAAACATGAGCTATTATTTGCCATTCATATTAATTCTCCAAAATATTCCTTGGAATTTCTCTTTTCTTATGACTTCATTTCTGCACGCACGGCCTGACTCAGCTGTTTAGGAATACAAAACAACTTTTCCAGTTTCAAAATTTAAAATGAAATATTTTTAAATGTGTATTTTGTTAGTCGGGTTTCAGGAAAAGTGTCTGCCCCATATGTCACATTTGCCCTCTTGTTGGCTGAATTTTGACCACGTAGAATAGTGCTTTCTGAGCTATACAGCATAGATAGGTGATTGGTTCTGTAGTATTTCAACACTCTGATTCTAATCTTTTTTTCAACAGCATTACAAGCACAGAGTGAAAACACGTGGTTGTTTTTCTTCCATAAAACAGGATCACTTGACATAATGGTCCGTGACTTTAGCTTTCCAGCTCTAAAATATCTGGGCATACTGCTGTTACAATAGACGTCAGCTAGGTAGGGTCTTGAACCTGAGTCATACCGAGGAGGCTTTGTCCTGGTGGGAATGGGCTTCTCTTTGGGTTTCACTTGAAGAAACAATCAAACAGGAAGGTAGCCTATATTTCTCACAATTCCAGGTTACTTCTTTGGAGGTAGACGGTGAGATTGGGTTGAGGATACTATTTGATTGAGCTTTCTTTGTGACAATTGGCAGAAGATTAAAGAGGAGTCATGCAGTTTCTCTCAACTCATTGATCAAAGACTGATCCTAAATGGAGAAGGATGAGCTCAGAGATCCATTCTGTCCGCCAACTACCAACCTTTGGGGAAATGTCTAACTGAGTCGATTCCAGCCCCTCCGGCTTAGTTCCTGCCTCCTTTATGAAGTCTTCCTGGTCCCATACTCAATTTAGTCCTTATTTATTGTCTTTAATAGTTGGTTTTACCAATCTCAGTAAATAGTAAGCTCCTTGGGTGGTAAGGAGCTTCTCTCTCTCCATTGTGACAAGCATGGTCCAGACTGTACAGTCAGTGCTCCAAACTGATCTGCTCTGACGTCACAGCCTGTGAACCCAGACTCCGTACTTTCTCAGCCCAACCCAGAGCAGTGCTTGACACAGTACACAGGCAATAAATAGTTGCAAATTCTCTTCTTTTTGAATAGAATTTTCCAGATTACCTTTGCCAAAAGCTTTCCTTCCCCCTTCCCAAACACCACATTGAGATAGATCTCTGCTTGTTGTCTCTCCTTTGCTTCTGGATTCCCAAGTTCTACAGAAGCTTATCAAAGGCTGAGAACTCAAGGGAGTGCTTTGGGTCAGGAGTGTCACAGGACAGGGTCACATTCTGCCTGCTAGCAGCGTTTTGTAAATAAAGTTTTACAGAAACACAGTGGTGCCCATTGTTAGGTAGTGTCCAAAGCTACTCTCCAGCTACAGAGACAAGGTGGAGTAGTGGAACCATGTGGCCTATAAAACCCCAAATATTCACTGTCTGGCATGTTATAGAGCAAGCTTGCCAACCCCTGCTTGAGTTGAAACTATAGAACCTTTCAGTTGTTTATCAGTTTTGAAAAAGATAAGGAAGAGGAGCTCTGGAAATTGCCAGGTACAGAAAATTATAATATTTAATGACAGTTTCATAATAACGGGAACGCTGGTTGGCATATATTGCCATAGATGCGTATATACATACGTAAATATGGATTTATAAAATTCTTTCTTGTATGTAATCTCATTTGATTCTATTAGCCTCCAGATGAGCTAGATAGGGCAATCATGTCCCCATTTCACACAAGAAGAAATAAACGATGTGTTCTCGGGGGTAAAATCATTTTAAAAAATTGGTGCCCAGTTGGGTCTTTCTGTCATACCCAACAACAACAACAACAATAATAATAGCAGCAGTGCTTTTTTCCAGCCTTATTCCTTCTTCCCCATTGAGCTGGTACTGGATGATCTCCAACGCTGGGTGCTGGGGGGTGTTGCTTCATCCAGTACCCCAGCTGGAGCACCCCAGATCCTGCTACACAAGCAGAGTTGACTCTGTGGGCCCCATTGTCTGAGGTGGCGCCACCCGTGCTCCAAAAATAATTGTAGAATGAACAAAGGGCCGTGAATTTCCATGTTTCCCCTGGAATTTTCTCAGTTTCGGTATCAGAGTGGGTATCAGCTGGCATTTCCTTCATGTTTTTTTCCAAAGGTACCCCAATTCAGTGTTTTATTACAGAAGATTTATGACTTTGGGTGGTGTCATAGCTTCCCACAAGGTATACATACCAAAGGTGTCATGCTTCCATCTCTGTATGTGAAAACAGAAGGGGGCCAGAACAAAGCGAGGACAGATGCTATCACTATGTCCTCCTTGGTGAGTTATGAAAATCTGAATGATCCCACTCCAGGAACTGTCAATGCCACCCACGGCCCCCGCCACCACCACTAACTAGCTAATGGCCCCTAGCGGTATCTTAGCCAGGAAAAAGGCTGATTAGCAGAATAAATATATATATTTATATATCTGATTTTATGCAGAGCAAGGGATTCCTAACTGTCCCCTAGAACGTGAGGTCTATTTTGCAGGTGGAATTGGACTTTGGACATTTTTGTGAAGTTAGAGCATGCTTCAAGACCCTGTTTACAGCAAGTCTTCTTTCCCAAATTAAATGCCTTTCTTGCTTTCCTTTCTTTTCTTCCTTTCCCCTTGTAAACTCAAGTTTACCCTCTCATCATCCCCCATCTGCTGTGAATCTGTGACTAACGCTGTGGAGAGTTTAGGGCCTGAAGACAGATTAGAAAGTCAAGGACCTTGGACTCCAGTTTGGGCTGGGGTTTTAAAAAGCTGTGGGGTGTTCAGCAGGTCACAGATTATTTCTTGGCCTCCGCTTCCTCTGTTTCAAAACAATGGGGCTGCCCTTGAGGACCTTCCAGGTCCCTTGAAACTCTCAAAGACTCCACTATGTTAAATGCAGTCGGAAGCACACCAGAAGCAGTAATACGGGTGCTGCCACCTTTGGGTGGAAAACATTAACTCACCGCACCAGACACAACTGTGAAACCAAAGATATTTTATGGAAATGCTCCTGGACGGCAGTCCCAAGCCCAGTGACTATTTCCTTTTTTTTTTTTTTTTTTTTTTTTTTTAAGATTTTATTTATTTATTTGCGAGAGAGAGAGAGAAAGAAAATGAGAGAGAACATGAGAGGGGAGAAAGTCATTGGGAGAAACAGACTCCCCACAGATCTGGGATCCTGATGCAGGACTCAATCCCTGGGCTCCAGGAGCATGACCTGAGCTGAAGGCAGTTGCTTAACCAACTGAGCCACCCAGGCGCCCCGCCCAATGACTATTTCTTCCATGTGATTCCAGGTCATACAGGCCTCCACCCTTTAATGTAGAATTTCTGGCATAAACCAGTACAAATTTGATTTTTTTATGTCATTTGCCCTTACATATATTAAAGCTTTTCACCCTGATTAATGTTCTATGGATTTTCTTTTTCATGGTACAAAAGTTTCCATAGTTTCAGAAAGCTTGGAGTACTTTGGTTTATAATGCATTCTAATTAAATGATTGATTAGCGAGTAATTGACCAACCCCAAAAATCCATTATAGAGAAACAGAACAAAACTGTTGGCATTGGAATAAAATTAAGTCTGGATTTAAGGTTTTGGGGTCATCCTACTTTCTAACTGTGCTCTCTGGGAAGTCACTTAACTCTTCTGTGCCTTCCCATCATTGTTGAGGGGTTAAAAAATATAGTGTTGTAAAGTCCTCTAGCAAGGTTGCTGATGCTTGGGAAGTAGTCATTATACAGGAAATAGAAAATGCCGTTGGTGGCAGCCTGTGATGTTGAAATCAAAATGGGCTTTGAAGCCAGAAGATTGGTTCCAATCTCTAGCTCACCCACCTATCGGTTTTGTGATCTGGCATGGTTCACTGGACATTTCTAAGCTCATTTCCTTCTCTGAATAACAGAAATCAAGACCTTCTGGAGTTACTTGAGGTTTATAGGATATTACTGTGGATTGAATTGTATTGTCCTACCTAAAATTTGTATGCTGAAGACCTAATGCCCCATGCAGATATATCTGGAGATATATAGAAGCTAATTTGGAGATATATAGAAGCTTCTTTAGAAGCCAATTACAGTTAAAGGAGGTCATAAAGATGAGCCCCTGACCTGATAATATTAGTTTTCATATAAGAAAAGACACTAGAAAGCACTCATATTCTTTTGCTTTCCTCCCTCCCGCACACCCTTCCCCTACCTACCTCTCTCTCTCGTGCATATGCACTGAGGAAGGGCCATTGCAAGCAGAGAGAGAGCTATCGTCTACAACTGAAGAGAGCTCTCACTAAACACCAACCCTGCTGGCACCTTCTGGAGACTGGTTTGGTTTTGATTCTATCTGTAGAACAGGGATAATAACGGTATCTACCTATTTGGTTTGTAGTTCAGGTTAAGGGAGGTGATCTATGTAAACTAGAAAGTGTTTTAAGTTACTTTCTACTTTGCTTCTGAATCACTTTGGTCTATTACTTCTTTCAACCTGTGGTTTCACTGGGAATAAGAACTCTAGTGGATTAATCTTATTAATGGCCTAGCAAAAGAAGGCATCAACTTATTAAGTAATTCATTCATTTAAAAACAAGTGTTGATCACTTACTATGTCTCAGGCACCGTTCCGTACGTGAGAGGCACGTCAGGGAATAGGAACACTAAGTAACACTAAGTAAGGGGGGCAGTGTCCAGAACACTAACCTTAAATTTATTTATTTTTTCTCTTTTTGAGGAGATAAAAAGCAGGATTGGGGGATTCAAATTTGGGAAAAGCATTTATGCAATTTGAACTCAAACGGTAAATCAATATATCACAGGAAGGTCAGGATTATTTGACTTAGTGTTTAACTTTTTCAAAACAATCTTCTTTCCTTCACTCTTGGGTATAGAGGAAAAAGTAGGTTATGTCATATTTAAGCTTTTTTTTTTTTTTTTTAATTGAGACTCAGGTTGATTTAGGTGACCCACAACTTTCTCATTTTTTCAGAAATTCTGTGCATCTGCAATTTTCCTTGTCCAAGCCAGGCTCCCCGACACGGTCTTCAGCTCGCTGCGCACGGAGCGTGAATTCAACTTTCGCCAGGAGACAAGTCTCCTGGTTCATTTTGGTTGGTGGACTCCACCCCTGGCCAGGCTTTGGCATCTGGCGCGGGTAGGAAAGGTCTCAGCATTGTGAGTGTAGGAAGGGTGGGGGCCCCCAGTGACCTCACCCTTTCATTGAATGAATAGATCTTTCCCAGATAACAACCGCTCTGAAACATGCCAGCCGGAAGGGAAGGGCCAGTTTCCGAAAATCAGCAGCGCCATTACCCATTCATTCAATCAGGGGCCTCGGTGCCCTGAGAAAATCGTCTTCTCCACCATGGCTTGTGCTGCTTTCTACTTTGTCACCTCCCTGAGAGACGTCTGGAAAGACGGAAACACGGCCATGGTTATAATCCAAATGAGCAGAGCCATGAGTCAAAGGAGATTTGCTTTTGTGTTCCTTCACACGACTCTGTATGAAAGAGACAACAGCAATGCTCAAATACTATGGCCTTTGCTTCTCCTTGCTGGGATCCTATTGCCAGTTTAATTTCCTCTCTGTGTTGATTTTTGACTAACTCAATCAGCACAAAACAGAAGCAACAGTAAGCATAACGTTTTGTAAATGCAAAGGCTCTCGGGGGAGCCACTCGCCTTCTGATATCACGTGAGTCAAAAGAAAGTAAAGGTGGCCCGTGTGTTAGAATCCTTGTTTTCTCATCCTGGGAACCGTCCTCCCCATCATTTCCAAGATTACGTTTCCAAACAGAGTCGACTTTACAAACAAGCCCGGCAGCTAGATGGACTCAAAGATTGTTATCTAATCAACTTGAAATGTATCCATTCAATTTTTAAGGAAATGGAGTGGATCCGTGGTAGGGTACATCCGGTTCCAGACTTCAGACAGACCTCGGGGTCGGACGTTGTCAGCCTCAAGTTCAATAACTATTTGCTCAACCTTTAAACCAGAGGGAGAAGCTAGGACGGCAGGGCTCCAGGGCCAGCGTCATAAAAAAAGAGTTGCATTTTTCCACCTCCATGTACAGTCGGGCACATATAATTAGACAGTAGCAAGAAGCTTCCCGCAGTCACCAGCTCTGTTTTCCAAAAATAAAGGCATAACTTTCTATGAACAAAAAAATTGTGCTCGGGCGCCTGGGTGGCTCAGTGGGTTAAGCCGCTGCCTTCGGCTCAGGTCATGATCTCAGGGTCCTGGGATCGAGTCCCACATCGGGCTCTCTGCTCGGCAGGGAGCCTGCTTCCTCCTCTCTCTCTCTCTGCCTGCCTCTCTGCCTACTTGTGATCTCTCTCTGTCAAATAAATAAATAAAATCTTTAAAAAAAAAAAAAAAATTGTGCTCCCAGTGAAACATCTTCGTATTGACAGAGATCTGCAGATGGAGACAGAAGTAAGGCAGGCAACAGAGGGAAGCATTCTAATGTAAAATAAGCTTTATGTTATTAAAATCATCCATTTCTCTAGCTACGTCATGAATATTCATTGATTCCCTACCCTTTCTGGTACTGGAAATGAGCTGCTGCAAAGTTGCTGTCGAAGGAACACAGTCTCTTCCAAATCTAGAAGGTTCAGGATCCAAAAGGCAGCTCTGTGAAGGGGGGCTCCCCATAGTGAGAGAAGCAGTGAGGGGGTTTGAGGGTATGGAGTGAGAGGTCCACCTCTGGGTCATCTCTGGGCTTTACCCCGCCCCCACCTCCAAGAATTTACTTGGAAGATGCCCCTCCAGGCTTCTAAGAAGAGACCGAGATTGAGTTCCCTATCTTTCCACCCCAATGTTTATTTCTTACCAATGTTTATTTCTGCAACTCCTTGTTTTGGGACGGAAGCCCCTCTTACCAATTAGAGATCGGTGGAAAAATGCAACAACTGCCTGATTGTGGCCTGTGTTTTACCTCCAGTGCAAATCAGTTTGTCCACAGACCAGGGAGAAAGACTTCTCTGTCGCTTGATCAGCTCTTCCTGGGGGCACTGGTGTTTCTGAAACCAAAACACCGTGCTTCCCCCCCAAACCACCTGCCCGATGTTGCACACAGAGTTCCACCTCTCTGAATTTCCATTTTCCCATTTTCCCATCTACTGAAACAGCTGTCCCCCCCTCTGAGGCTGGGAATGAAATGACAAGGGGCAAAGCGCTTTGGAAGCAGTCACAATATGGTGCGACCCCAGGGATGAGCCCCAGTGACGGTGATTACAAAGAGCAGGTGCCTCCACTCTGCCCCCGCAGAGCTTGGTACCCTCAGACAAGGCATGGTTGTCTGTCCAGCTCCTCAGCCCATTAGAACTGAGGCTAGGTGGCTCAGTCGGCTAAGGGTCCGAAGCTTGATTTCAGTTCAGGGTCAGTCAGGGTCCTGATTTCTGTCAGGGTCCTGAGATGGAGCCCCGAGCCAGGCTGGGTGTGGAGTCTGCTTACAGTTCTCTCTCTCCCTCTGTCCCTCCCTTTAATTAATTAGTTAATTAGTTAATTTTTTAAAAAAAGAACTTAAGCTCCAGGAAAGCCCATTTTTTATGTTGTCACCATATCACCAGGCACCCAAGGACTCTTTGTTTGAGAAATAAAAAGAGTGAAGTAATGGTTCAGACATGCTGCCAAACTGTTTTCCTGTTTGCTTATTATTTAATAACAACAGCCTAAGGCATTTCGTGTGCCAAAACCCTTACCGAAATTTAGTGGGAAAACTTTTCTGCTAACTCTTAAGAGTGTACCTTTGAAAAATTATTCTTTGCCATGCTGTATTTTCATGGGAGTAGAGACATTATATGATAAGCATATAAACTTCAAAAAGCCAGAAACAGTGCACAAAGATCAACCTTGTGTTGCTGTTCTGCAGGGGAGAACACGTGCCCCTGATACAGTAATGGCGGCATCCGTAGGCTGGCAATGGTATGCTTTGCCTCTAGGCAACACTACCTCCGTCTTCTCTTGGTGAACCTGCTACATGCCTGCGTGCCCCCTGCCATTCTGACTTTTGCTGAACAAGGAAGGCTTTCTCTGTGGAGCCACTTAAGTGGGTGTTGTCATGTCACCCTCTAGTGGCTTCTGTCAAAGCTCCAAGAATAGGGAAGAAGAGGAAATACACAGGGATTGGGGTCCTGGAGCTGGAAACTTGACCAGACATGAAGGTAGGCAGTACTTACATACCATAGGAAACCAACAGAGCAGTCCCTTATATGCATTTAGGAAACATCGAGCATCTACTGTGTGCAGGACTGGGGACACAAGGATGATCGCCCCCAAGCCGGTGGTTGGGTAAAGAGATACTATTGTCAGGGGAACAGAATGAATCAGGAGGTGGGAATTTACTTTAGCTGGATTGTTTTGCCTTCAACCAGTTTGTAGCTCTAACCAGGTCCTGAAGGTGTAACTGTTAATAAATGGGTACTATTTTATGGCTATTATCAGCCTTATATATATATAATTTCCAACTGGATATCTCCACCATCACTCATATATCTAAAACCAAATTTCCTTCCCAATCTCCCCTTCTTCCTTTATGTTCTGTCTCCAAAATACGCCCAGTGGTCCGACCCAGGGGCCTACAAGTCAGCCTGGACTTGCTCTCACTCAGCCCTCAGCCCGACATCCAACCAGTCACTGAGTTCCAGAGCTTCCGCCTCGGCTCTTTCCCACCACCTCTGGCCTTCGCCCCCTTCTCCCTTCTCTCTTAGCTTCAGTGGTAAAAGGGATTCCTAACTCCGACCTCCCTGCCTTTAGGTTTCTTTTTTTTTTTTTTTTTTCCTCAATGCATCCTCCACAATGTTAGAGCAATCATTCCGAAATGCATTTTTAATAATATCACTTCTCTGCTCAAAGCCCATTGATGGCTCACCCTGAATTTCAGGTTAACTTTCAAAGGCACTAATTTAACAAGCAGGACCTTTCCTGATCTGGACCATGACTGCCTATCATCACTTACTCGCTGTCTCCCGCTCCTTTTCCCACCACTGCCTACCCACAGCACATATGTGCTGTTTGCTCTTTGACCTGTCCAAATTGATTTAGTTCTGTTCTCTGAACAGATGCTGCTGTTTTATGTTCCTGGACATATCACCTGTAGTTCTTCTGCTCCAAGTATGCGCCGATCCCTTTGGGTAATTAAAGATCACCTACCTTTGCCAGCCCAGTCAGGCTGGTCTTTAAGGAGTCTCCCTGGGCAAGCAGTCTTATGGAGCTGCCTCTCGTCCGGTCCCAGGGAGCACTGTGCTTCTAGGTCCTGGGAGTGATCACACCGTCCTGGTCTGTTCCCCACACGGGGTTATGAGTTCCTTGAGGGAAAGAACCATGCTTTAGCCAGCTTTCAATCACTAGGTCTGGCACAATGTTTAGAACAGAGGGAGTTCTCATTAAATATTTGCGGAATTCATCAATTATAAAATGAACAAATGTATAATAAATAGAAGTTTTCTATTTTAGAAAGTTAACTTTAAAATCTAAGGGACGTTGGTTTTGACAGTGCACTAGGATTGTGTACATGTTCTCGTTGGAAAAGCTGGATGGAAGGTATACAGGTACCCGTTGTACTATTTTTTATAACTTCTTATGAACCTTAAAATATTGAAAATAAAACAGTATTTTAAAAAAAAATCTAAGGAAAATAACAACTCCATGCAGCATTTAACTTCCTATGAATTATTCAAAAATCAACACACTTTTAAAAAATTAAAATTAGTTCTATTTTCTCCTAAAGAAGAATGGACAGCCTCTCTGAGAGTCTCAGGAAAACCTAGCAGGCATTTTGGTCGTTGTCACCTACTCCTCCACTCCTCCAGCCAGCCAGAGGCTTTGGTAAATGTTTTGTTCAGAGACAGCTTATGATACAAAAAGACTTCTCTCTCTTGTCATCTGAGGACAAGAACCAGGCTCAAAAAAAAAATGTGTGCTTTACCAACCGAATGTGGCTATGTACTGGGTATGCCATTGACAGCAGCATTAGCTTTGAAGCTTTCCAGAGGTGGGAGCCTGTGCATGTTTTCTACTTATCCCCCAGACCCCTCTCCCAAGGGCTACACTGGGGTCCCTGGTCAGAACTTTGCTCTCGGATGTAAAAGGCTTTTATTGGGCTCAAAGAGGAGATCCTGGAAGCAGGGAAAGTAGGTGGGACTGGAAGCAGGGGTCGGATGACATTTTCCCATGGTTACATGCTGGATTACATCACGGCTGTCTGAGTCAGCAGGCACTGCTCTAACAAATCCCATAGAGTGGGTGGCTTAGGCTCTAAAGGTTTATTTCTCACAGTTCTGGAAGTTGGGATGTTCAAGTTCAAGGTGACTGCAGATTCAGTGTCTCCTGAGGACCCGCTTTCCATTTGCAGATGGTTGCCTTCTTGCTCTCTCCGCACAGGGTGAGAGACAGCATCGCTCTCCCGTCTTCTGACGAGGGCGCTAATCCCATTCAAGAGGGCTCCACCCTCCCGACCTCCATACCTCCCAAAGGCCCCGCCTCCAAAGACCACTGCATTGAGGATTAGGACTTCAACATGGGGATTTGGGAGGGACCCAAACATGCGGTCCATGGCAATGATCTTGCCTTCTCCTGTAATGACACATGAAAACTGCACAGAGAGAACCACAGCGCAGAGCAAAGCAGAAGGCAGACCTGGGAATGGAAGCATGGTGAGAACAGTTTAAGGGAAGCATGCTCTTCCAGGAACATTTGGCTTATCCTCCCTGGCTAAGTCCTACAAGACGGTTAGGTTATTAACCTCATCCCAGGGACACTTCCTGGTCCCCCAGCATCCACTATGCACACAGAGACTGGGTGCAAGCCCTTGCACGTGCTCCCCCAGCACCAAGCATTTGCTCTCCTGATAGGATCTGTGACACGTGTGGATTAGAGTTACTGGCTCGCCTGTCTGTCTGCCAGCTCAGCTGCGATCACACCTGTTGAGGACAGGGACGCCATGTTGTATGGCCAGTGCTCTCTGGCACAGAAATAGCTTCTGCGTAAACAAAATGCTGTGGCCATGGTGGGGATTCAAGGGACCAGGCTCTTCTAAACTAACAATTCTATCTGTGACCCTGCATTTTCCTGTGACTTGTATATTTTCCACAGAACTAAAGCGAACTGTTTGGGTTGGCAATATGAAATCCAACGTGTGCATTGAATCCACTGAATGTTTACCTAAAACACTACCCCTCCCCCCAAAATAATAATCACTGCTGGAGGTTTTGATAATTCTGTATGATTTCACCAGGAAGAACACTTACCTGTTGGCAATGTGCAGTGACTGGCCAACCAGCCTACGCTTCTGATGGCCTTGGACAATTATTAGGCATTTTTCCACCGGGGATGGTTCCACTGTTCAATACAGAGTAGATAACCTCGAGCACTCTTTGGAATTCATGATTTCCCATGCCAAGCATAACCTACATCGCTAGTATGTTCTTTATCTCCCTCTTGAAGATGAAAGCTGCTTCTGTGATGTGCACCTACACAGAGCAGATGTTCCCGCTGGCTTTACGTAAACAAACAATTCTCCCAAATCAAGACCTGTTCCCACCAGTGCTGTTAATCTATCTCTCCGTTAATCAACAAATGTCTATTGGAGACCAGGCACCCTTCCAAAAACTGAGAATACAGCAGTGAAGAAAACAGAGAGCCCTGCCTTCAAGGAGCTGATACAATGCAAGGAGTATGATTGCACTGGTTGAGAAACATACAAATAAAATTGTAAGAAATATCCGAGGTAATAGAGAAAGGATTTCCTGCCTGAAGGAAGTAACAGTTGGGGCTCTGCTTTATTGAGTGACTGGCTCAAGGCCAGAGAAAGCACTAGTTGTGAGGATTATTATTGGAAAGAATTTGTTGTAATTAGGTAAACCAAGTACTATTAACTCGGAGCTACAGGGATATGGAAATAGAGAACTTTCTTTGAAATGGCATTGGCAGCTATGGGTTTTGCCTAGGGGCTGCGATGGGATTTAACATAAAACTGTATTATTTGGCACCAAAGGAATTTTCCCCTCTCCCCTGTTTGTCTCCAAGGAGCAATAGGAGTTATTGAATATATGTAATGAAGTAAAAGCTTGACTAGTTGAAAGAAAATTAGGGCACATTTGTTTTTCTGTGTCAGCCTGAATAAAGTAACTCGTTAGTGGTCAATCCTCTCCTAGAACCAGTACACAAAGGTGAGAACTTGCCACAGAGTCAAAGGTCGAGCTAGGTGTTCACTGCCAAGGCCCTCTACCGTCTGTACAATATTTGCCTTGTCTGCACACCGCCTATCCTATCACTGACAAAGGTTCTTCTTTAAGTCAACTCACATTTTTACTTAAATTTTGCTTAAGGCAAATTCGATGTCACCATGGGTAGAAAACCAATATCATTGCCATACATGGAATACTATCATAAAAAATCAATAGAACCAGTCAAGCAGTACCATTATATTCTAGCTAGATAGTGTTGTCTAGCTAGACAGTGAAGACTCTGATTCTTGAGGTCTTCTCTTACGTGGTTAAAATGAGAAATTGGCAACGGTTAGACCAGCTTCAGAAGCATCAGTCTGAAACTGAGGGATCTTCCTTGAGGCCATTAGAAGGAAGGCCTGAGAACTGAAAGGGAGAATCTCTTCTCCTTCATTCAATGTTATTATCATTGTCCATGCATAAGCTAAAATGATATCTCCGTTCTATGAATTCAAGACTCTTTGAACTTTGGGAACTGTTGAACTTGATGACCTTGAGAAGGCCTTCCAGCACAGTTCTTGGAGACACACTTTCTAGTCAAAGGCAGGGCGGAGAGATGGCATCTGAAGCCCGCTGGTTCAGTCTGCTGTTTCCTCTCCCAGCCTAGCCAAAATGTCACAGCCCATGTTCTGTCCTCTAACTCGGGGAGGCATCTCAACCACCTTCAGCCCGGAAGTCTCTCTTTAACAAGACAGAAAGATAGAGAAAAGATGAGAGAAAAAAGGGTGCAATCACTTACCAGGATCTGGGTGATCCAGGACAGATGGAGAAAACTCAGATCTGCTGCTGGACCTTGAGTTTACCTGACACCCAACATCCAGGTATCTGAGAACGTCTCTTGTGGAGGCAGTATGTTGAAATTCAATGAAGTTTTTCACTCTCCAGGCAGATGTTTGGAATTCTATAAACCATGCTCCCCCTCCCCCATTGCCTTCTGCACCAGATTACTCTTGGCCAGAATTACTTGTTGTCAAGTACACACCTTGAGTCCCATATATAGTCCCAGGCACATACCACTCGATCCCAGGGCCAGGTCACCCTTGCCAGGCTGTAAAGAAGAAAAGAACCACCGAACAGGCCTCGAATTCTTAATGAAACTGAGCAGGGAAGTTAGGACCATTCTTTTTTGTTATATTTGTAGGCTCTCCATCAGTGTTTTTGTTGACTGCCCCCGTTCAGTCTAAATAGTCTCCTTTTTTGCTTCGTTCCAGCAAGGAATTAGTCTTGATTTAATCTCAGCTTAAAAAGTTAATGACCCTTTTAATCTATCTTAATTGTTTATGTAAGACCATTTAGTTTGGGGTGCTCAAATATTATGGTTTGCCTAAAGCATTTCTCTAAGACAATACATGGAATCTCTGGGATTTCAGAAAGAGAACTCCCTCTTGTGGCAAGAGCAGGTTTTGCAGCCAATTCTAGAGTGTCTGAGTTGGCTGCTGAAGAGCTGGAAGATCTCAGAAACCTCCTCACTCCACAGCTGGGGTAACTGAAGTCCAGTGAGGACAAGTAACTTGTCAGTGTTTCTGTCTGGTTGGTGACTGAGGCAGAACCAGTACCCAGGTCTCCTGTCTCCTGATCAAGAGATTTTCCTCTCTATTTTAGAAGTTGACGGAATACCATCACTGGTGTGATTTCTTCCTCCCCAGGCTTCGCTTCCTGCTGCCTCTGGATGGAGCGGGTGGAGAGGCAGTTCTCGGTTTGGGTGGGAACTCTTCTCCTCCACGTGACAGCTGTTTCCTGCTGAACTTTCTCTGTCAGGCAATTACCCATTTCTCAGAGATGACCTAGAGGCTCTGTCCCTTACAGCGGACACTGGTTTGGCTCCTAAGACAAGGACTCTCTCCATCTCTTTGGAAACAGCTATCACTGTGACCAGGCGGAGGCTGCTGCTTGTCTAGTTGTCTTTCATAGGTTTCTGGCTTGTTGTGGCAAATGGGAAGGGGCAACACAGCCCTAACGGACATAGAACGACACCACCACAACCCCCCTTCCAATAAGGGATAACATTTGTAAGGACTAGAAACATGATGGAACTCTCTGGAGCCTTGCTACTCAAAATGTGTTCTGTGGAGTCTTCCAGAACTACAGAATTGTCTTGGTTTTTTGTTTGTTTGTTTTTGTTTTGTTTTGTTTTGTTTTTTAAAAAGCACATTCTGATTGAGTAGACCTGGGACCCAAATTCTGCATTTCTCACAGGCTCTCAGGAGGTGTCAGGGCTGCGGGCTCATAAACCACATGCTGATAAGCAGGGCTGGAGTAAATGAAGTTACCTACCAAGTTGTAAAACACAGGTCACAGCCCTCTTTTGTTCTGTGACTGGGTGCAACTTGAAAGTCACTTATCAAAGTGAAGAAAATTACAACCTCTTGGGGCCCATAAACTAGTGAAGAGAGCCGTCCCCAACATAACCGAATCCATACAGATTTTAGTCACCACTGAGTGGAGAGCAGGACATTAATTCTTGGATCCCCAAATACACTTCTTCTCCCCATGCTTCTTACTTCAAAGTCTATCATGTAACCTCAAGTCTACAAATCAGAGAGTTTCTGCTTAGAAGAAGGCCAAGTCTGGCAGATCTACACCCTCAGGCACTACTCTCTCCTGTGACTACCTTGTTAGGTTTCCATGAACAAGAGATCTGTTCCTCACAGGCCTTCCCAGTAAGAGCTTCCATCGGGCTCTGTCTGTATTGCCCACGAGGCAAAGAAAAGCCAGGAAGTGAAGATCTGGAAAAGGAACAAAGCAGCATCCGAGGGCCTTAAGGGATACCCACCGGGGAAAGAGGAAGCTGACCCGGTCCAAAAAATACCCGGATATCACACAACGATTCTGGCGACAGCAGAGAAAAAGAGCGTCTGTAGTTGTTCACCATTACTTTTCCTTTGACTGACTTGCCACATGGAGATAAATATTTCTCAGACTTACAATATTTTGCATGCATTAATTATGGATCATAGTCTTGAGTTTTCCATCTATTATAACTAGGAGAAATGATGAGACTTCTGGAAAAGCAGCTCTAATCTAGTTCTGAGTTCATTTTGTAAATAATCGCTTGGAGCAAAGCAAATGCCAAGACTTCTTGTGCCCCCTGGAGATAGGTGGGTAGCCCTCAGGCTGGGCGGCGTGCCAGCGAAGCCTCCATTACTGGGGTCTCGGTCAGGGGCTCTGGGGAACAGCCTCCGGGGTGGAGATTTCCAGGGAACAGGTTCACTGGGGAAGGCTATGCAGACCGTCTCCGTAAGGGAGTTGCAAAGCATTGGGAAGCAGGTTCAGTGGAGGGAGAATTGAGCTGCAACATAGTTACACCAGAGGTTCAGCTGATCCCGTGTGGGGCACAAAAGCAGGGAGAGCCCTTCAGAGATGTTCCAGATTAGAGCGAAGGGACCATGCCTTTCTACCTGCACAGACTGGATATAGACCACCCTTGGGGAGGGCACCCTTGGATGGGGCAGCTTCCTTGGGTTGAGGTAATTCCTAGGAAGGAATTGGGTATGAAGGGAGCCTAGAGGAGCCAACAGTCTTGAAAGGACACTCAGAGAATGAGCGCCTTGGTCCCGGAGGGGTAGGGTGGGGACAATCTGAGCAGCACATCACACCATACCATCGGCTCTAGTGACCAGTTCCAAAATTTCCCCTTCTCATTCCTGAAGGCTACTGATGTCTGGGGGGCTGCTATCTTTCAGCTTTGGTGGGGCGGTGGGGGGGAGGGGCAGGCAAGGGATTGGTCTAACAAAGTAGAATCATCTGGGGCAACTTTTCAAAATGTCTATGGCCAATTCCCACTCTCTGGATCAACTGATTTCTTTTTTAAAGATTTTATTTATTCATATGACGAAGAGATCACAAGTAGGCAGAGATGCGGGGGCGGGGGGGGGGGGGGGGGATGCAGGCTCCCCGCTGAGCGGATCGAGCCCCTCCCCCCATGTGGGGCTCCATCCCAGGACCCTCGGACCATGACTTGAGCCGAAGGCAGAGGCTTAACCTACTGAGCCACCCAGGCAGCCCCGGTTGAACTGATTTTAAGGTTCACACAGAGTAGAGACCTCTCGACCTCATAGATTAGACAGTTATTCTTAAATCTGAAGGGCGATAATGTCCCTTCACACGTACGTGCAGTGGCTCAGGATTACATCTGGCTGGCAAGACCATGAGCTGCGAATTCCAGCCACTGCCGCTCCAAAGGGATTAATTAGAGATGTCTAAGGTGTTTAGGGGAACGAAGCGGCCAACATAAACATGAAGGCTGCCACCACAGCCATGGTGCCATCCCCCGGCACTTTGCAGATGAGTTTTATTGGCAAGATTTTAAAGGTTTGAAGCTTATAGTTTGTTTCTTTTTCGTTCTGTAGCTCGGAGTTTGTTTCTCTTTCTTTTTATTTTTGGTTCAATGTCTGCCTTTGGGTCCTTGTATAAAGGAGACTTTTATCCACCTCGCTCTTGTAATCCCACCAGTTTTGGCCGAAGTACAGTGGTAGTTAGCCTTTCATAGCAGAACAAACTATACTTGGACCTCGTTCAGATCGTATTTCCCCAAACGTAGCAGTTATGTGCTATAAAAATAAAATTCCAGCAATGTATGCTCTCCTTTAAGATACCAACTTTATAAAGCCAGTGTTCTTAGGGTGTGCTTTCATGTGGTGTGTTCGTGGTTGTGTGTGTATACTATATATATAATAGTTATTTTGTTTCATGAAAATTTTCGAATACCAAATTGAAATTTTCAAATAGAAATGTAGATAGAATAGCTCATTTGACTTTTCCTTATTTATCACCTAGCCTTGACGGTTATCAATACATGGTTTTTTCCATTTATACTTACAATTTCCATCACCACTCTCTGGCACCCCCCCCAAAAAATAAAAACCTAGATTCTTTTGAGGCATATCTGAAGCATATCATTCCATTCACAAAACCTTAAAAAGAGACATACTTTTAAAATCCCTATCAATATTACTTTTATCTGCACATCTCCCGGAATTGATGTGAGCCATCAGTCTACTCCAGAAATGAAAGACTACAGAATTATTCATGCAACAGGCAGATACTAGGCACCTAACACAGGCGTGTTACTTAGGATAGAAAAGAGAATTGGACATGCTGTTTGCCTTCAGGAGTTTAAGATCAGTGCGTGTATGTGCACGTGCACTCTTGTGCACGCATGTGCGTGTGTGCGCGCATGCACGCGTGAGTAGGTGGGTGTGTGGATGCGTAGCTGGAAGGAGAGGCAGAAATAGAAAGCATAGGGTTGGCTACAGTGCGGTTTGCTGCAGGCAAGGGAGGACACGGTTTGGGGAAAGGCTTTTTACGAAAACTGATTCCTTGCGTGAATCTTGAAAATTTATCTCAAAGTGATGATGCAAAGG
Organism: Mustela putorius furo; assembly: GCF_011764305.1. Taxonomy (NCBI): domain Eukaryota; kingdom Metazoa; phylum Chordata; class Mammalia; order Carnivora; family Mustelidae; genus Mustela; species Mustela putorius. Next base: position 6,503,748 of record NW_025421496.1, on the reverse strand, counting down.
GTGAAGGAAATTCCAAGTAGTGGGAAGAACACTGTGAACATCCTGACTTGTACAACATGCGAAATGCCTACTTGCCCATCTGTTGAAATGGCTCTGTCCAATCAGCTCCCCAAAGGGGCCGTTTGGCATCACTCTGATGGTTGGCTACAGCCAACCACTCCTTTCTGCAGAAGGACCCTCTGAAATGAATCTAGTCTCAAAGAGAGGGCAGGTTTACTCATCTGTGACCTCTGACAGCATGCACTAGGGTTTGTATCTTAGATCTCTTCACCCACCCAGAAAAATTCTCAGTAGATACTACATGGAAGGGGACTATGTGCATCTGGGCAAATCAGAAATCATCAACTACGGAGGGTGACTCTGTGCCATAATCCCTGCATAATATTACCCAATGGGTCTATTGGATTTGAGTATTTGTGGTGGAACGTGGCATAGTAGATAAATGTTGGTTGGCATGCTAACAAAATCAATGAAATCATCTCTAAATGTTGAGTTGTTCTTTTCTCTTATGTGCTCCAATGAAAAATTGTTAAAAATACTTGCAGGGCAAAATTGGAATACCACTGGATGGTATGTATGTAGAGGTATTTTGGTCTATGTAAGTATTACATAGACTATGATATTAATAAAAATATCATCTACTCCTAATTCCTATTAAGAAACCACTTGAAATAACTTGCTAAATCCCTTTTTATAGATGATTTAATCATGCATCTGCTATAGACTTATGAAATAGACTGCTATAGACTTATGAGATAGATCCTAGAACCCATTTTACAGATAAAGATACAGACAGAAAAAGTTTCAGGAATTTACTCAAGATCATAGAAGCAGTAAATTTGGTGTTAGCACCTAGGCAGTGTGATTTCAGAATCCACAGTGTTAACACCATGAAATATAGCTTCATTATGAATTTTTTGACATTTTATGATTTCCATGTAGAGTCAGGCTATGCCATGGATTATTATGGGACTGTGAAATTTCCTCTGTGAAAATCATTTGACTTTGATAACTTATGACCAAAAAGATGTACCTGTATACATATGTTAATACAGTATTATCTGTAATATAGTCCCAAATTGGAAATGGCTTAGATTGTCCACAATAGAATAATGGTTATGTGGTGTGTATATACTGTATGTGTGTTGTGTGTGTGTGTATGTATGTGTAATGTATCCACATGATAGATCTTTGTAGCCATGAAAAGGTATATTTAAAAAAATAAATGGGGAAATAGAATATAATGGATAGAATAGAATATAAAATAGAATATAGAAATATGGAAGTAAAAATAAATTAAAATAACTAAAAATGTTAAATTTGGATAGAACTGCAGGTGTGTATATATATATGTGTGTGTGTATGCATATATATGTGTGTGTAAGACACATAGGTAATTTGATATTTGGATATTATTGATAATTGGATATTATCTATATCTATACACATTACATCTGTATCTATCTGTGTATCTATCAAGAGAGGAAGTTAAAGAGAGAAGACGGGATTAAGACGCACATATGCCAAGATAGTGATTAGTAGTGTTTTAGGATGGGGAGGTTATGGCATACTTTTATTTATTTTACTGTTTTCTAAAATAAACTTATACTGATCCATTTAGAGAAAATTTTTATTCATGAGGATGTCTACCTCTACCCTTGAGGTATTTAAACTTTTGGTTGAATATGCGTCCTAAATATAAGAGCATCATACATTTTACAAACCCTACTTGTGTTCCAATGCAACTGACACTCCATTTTGTTTTTTTGTTTTGGGAGTAAGAGTCAAAGAAATCTTTTTATTTAAATGTTGTGATCAGCATTTCTAGTCTTGCCTTCATCTTGGCCCATTTCTAAAGGATCTTAACAGAAATGAATGATATACTTTCACTTATGTCACCTCTTTTCAAGCTCCGAAGGTCTTTTCCTCATTGATAGTTATCTGTCATAGTGAGCAAAATGATCAGTTAGTTCATATTGGCAGGAGGAAACATTAAAATAAAAGATGATTAGAGACTGCAAAATATTCTGTACTAAATAGCACGCTGCTACGAAATATTACCCAGCTTCCTTCAATTTTACATGGAGTCATACTTCCTTCATGCCTCCTGCAACCTCAGAACTATCTTCTTTAAATAATGCAGTGAGGAAATTAAATAATTAAAGCTGCAGACAAGAAGTGTTAAAGACTTTACACAGAAAAGGAGGGAAGAGGACAAAGAAAGAAGTTCAAGTTCTCAGAGAAAACACTTGAAACTTTCAAAGCATCTGCTATTTAAAGAGAAAGCCCACGTGAAGGAGACCTGAAGGGTTAGGGGAAGTGTTTTTTTTTTTTTTTTTTTAGGCAGGAAATTGGTGATTTTTGTTGATTGTCTCATTTGAGTCAGGCCTCTGGTGTTATTGATTAGATTGCAGAGTTTCGAGTAAATTTTAAATTACAGACCCATCAAGCATCCTTCCGGATGCTGGGACTCATTGGAAACATGCCCTTGTTCTCTGGTTATTGTAGAAGCCAAAAGCTGACTTTGGGAGATATTGCTGGCAGACTGGCAACCTTTATGGGCAGAGTTCATGGTATTCCATTTTCCTACCCAAGCTTTTCTCCGTATGTTGAGAACTAGATTACTTTTAATGGATTTTACATGTCTCAGAGAACTGACCCATTTTCCCTAATTTGATCAAGAATCTAGATCCTCATACTTTGCTCAGAAATTGACTTTTAGATGTAAGGGAAGACACAAAGTCATAAAGATTCTCATTGGCTGAAGAGGGATTATTTGGTGCTTTTCAGCTTGGAGAGTTGGAAAACTTCGGTCAGAGGTATAGAAAAATTCTCAAGATACCCAGTGGCACCGAGAAGTATACCAATGACCAGAATCCTGTGTTAAAATTTACCTCAAACTCTGTTTTCTCCCTGAAATCACCTAGACCACTCCAGGAGCATCTTCTGGATTCCCTCAACACCTCTTAGCGTCAGCACTTAACACTGACAGTCAAGCAAATTAAATAATAACAATTCACCAAATGGTTTAGAGCTTTGTGAAATTGTGGCTTCTCTATTAGTCATTGATCATGGCACCTCAGCCAGTGTTTAAAAAAAAAATCTGCTGAGTAAATTTATAGATCTTATTGGCTTTATTCATCGATTTAGGAATTGGGGAGCATCCAAGCTAGCAGATAGGAAAAAAGCTCTGAGGGGCTGTACAAAATTAGAGATATTTATAGGCAAAAGGGAGAAGGAACAAGGAAGTTGTAAGAGACAAAAAGCGGTTGGTTATTGCAAGGTCATTTTCCTTTAGGGGATGGCAGGGGTTTATTAGGCAGATGACGTAACTAATGCTGATAGGGCGATTCTTAATTGGTTTAAGATTTCATTTCTGGGAGACCTGAACCTGTAGTTAAGTCTCAGTTTGTTGATGTGGAGCTTGGCTTAGCAACGTCATTTTGGACGTGTTGTCTTTAATATCAGTATAGACTGACTGATAGACAGGCGGACAGAAGTATGGGTGGATGAACAGATAGATGACTGGATGGATGGACAGATGGAAGCATCAATATTGTTAGTCAGGGCAGTAGATTTGGGGAATGCTGTCAGAGCTGAGATAAAAACTAACTTATTCACTGTACTTACCGGACCACTTCACTTGTTTAAATTACATGCCTGGTTCCTGTAGAGTTTGTGGCTACAAACCATTCCCTAAATTTTGGAATACGGGAGACCGAATGGATGTTAATCCATCCTAAGGAAAAAAAAAATCTAAAACACACACAGCTCTTTTTCATGAAGATATTCTCTGCAGTACTGTTTACACCAAGGAAAAATTGGAAACAATTTAAGTGTCTTACACTAGAGTATAGTAAATTATGAGGCATCAACCCAATGGAGTATCATCATTAAAATGCTAATAGCAAAGACCATAGAGATATATTTATAGAATACATTATGTGAAAAATGCAGAATGTAAAAGTGGGTATGTATCGTGTTTTTAACTTAATAAAGATACAATTTTCAGACCAATATGAGGAGGGAATGCCTAAATATGAAAACAGCTATGTTTCAGCCATGGAAACGTTACTATATTTTTCCTGTTTCCAAACCACTCTAAATGTCTTTCTATTGTTATTATTTATGAAGAGCGCAGTGATGGAAGGTAACATGTCATGAGTAGACAAAGTGGTAGGGAACTTGGAACAAGGGAGCTATGGGAAGAAGAAGGGATACCGTGGAGTGAAGAAGTGAAATTTGCCATGCAGGAAAGAAGGAGATTCAGTTCATGCTGCGTCGCCCGTGGTGAATTTCACTGGTGGTATCAGACTCCTGGCCAGTTACTTTTGCAAGCATCTTTGTCTGTGGCTCTCAAAGTCCTACTAATAATTATGTGCGTCGCCTGTATGTGTGGTAGGAGAACACAATGTTTGAAACCGCTTTACACGTACAACTGATATAAGGAGAGGGAGGGTCCAATTTTACAAATTCACCTTTGGCCATCTAGGGATCGCTGACTGAACCGCTTGTGAGACAAGCCTAAGCTGGGATCCTTACAAGGATCCATTATAAGCAGACTTTTTTTTTTTTTTTAAGATTTTATTTATTTATTTGACAGACTGAGATCACAAGTAGGCAGGGCAGCAGGCGGGGATGGCGGTGGCGGTGGCGGGTCGGGGGAAGCAGGCTCCCTGCTGAGCAGAGAGCCCGATGTGGGGCTCGATCCCAGGACCCTGAGATCATGACCTGAGCCTAAGGCAGAGGCTTAACTCATTGAGCCACCCAGGCGCCCCTACAAGCAGACTCTTATGAATTCCAATAAGACCTAGCAACTGCTTCTGATAAAAATGATGACATTCCATCATGAGTACATCGCCATTACTCACATCTGTAGTTTGTAGGGTATGGATAATTAGCAAGTGAAAAGAAGAGCTCTGAATTCAGTCGGGAAAGGAGTAAGGCTTTGGAGACACAACCCATCCTACGTACGCGTGCTTCCTAGAAACTTATGGGGCAGTGTTGATTCGGATCTGCATCTGGGGACGGGACTGAGGAGTGATTGGACTTTGGGGTGAAGAGAGGAGAGGGGTGTGGAGAGAGGTTACTGCAGCTTGATGATGAACTCAGGAAGCCCTGGAGGAAGGCCCTTGGCTTTGAATTCTCTAGTCTCTCTTCTCAATGATCACAGGAGAATTTTCTGCAGCAAAGTGACTGACAAATGCACAGGGACAGAAGTGTGTCTATTGGAGGGCTCACTCCTGGAGAGACCTTGCTGTGCCTTTGGGAAGGGTGAACTTGGCCGGATCTGGAACACCTGGGTTCGGCCCACGTGCTCCCACGACTAGCCGAGTGCAGTTGGAACAGCATTTCAGCTCCACGGTGTTAAGATCATGACCACGTCACTTGGCGTGTCACCGTGAGGAATGAACATGATAATAACTGGAAGGACCTTTGGAAAGGCTACGCAAAGCCTGTAGCAGTAAGGCTCTTTTAACAGTGGTCACCACGATCACCTTCTAGGGCACAGTTCATCCTACTGATGCGATGGGATTACTTTACCCTTACTATAGAGATTTGCCAATTTCCTCGTTTCCTTTTGATCCAGATGTTTTCAGGGCATTTTACTTTGAATTTGGAGAAAGGAAAAGGCCTGTTCCTGTCTAGACTCCGTTTGGCAGAGAGTTTATCATTACACATACAGAGGGCATGACTAACAGGAAAATTGCGGCTCTTCAGGCCCAGTGTAAGTACAGGGCTATTGGATAATAGAATATTGATTAGATTATTTGCTCCAGAGTCATTAATTTCCACACATAACTGAACCACTTCTGGAACTTCACATCTCGCAAATCACAGGACTCCATCGGCTAAACTCAGAGCTCCCCCCACCGCACACACACAGACTTAGGTAGTAAAAGTGTCTTCCAAAGTACCCTCATTAAATGCAAAATGAATTCCGTGTGGATCCAATTCTTTCAGTTCGCCCAGGATTTGGCCTTGAGTATTTCACTGACCTTTGGGTGGTCAGTTTTTTTTTAGTTTTAACTTTCCTTCTCCATCTAGCACCCAGCAACTGGCTCTTTTGTACCTAGAAGTCTTACCTTCCCCCAAACCTTATGATTTTTTTCCTGATAATGGCTTAGCCCAGTTTTATAGAACGTCACTAAGTTTTGCATTGCTGACATTTTCTGCGAAATTCTTTTATTTTTCCTTTTGCTGCCAAAATGTCAAGATGCAAATATCCTATGAATTTGTCAAGTTGTATCTGTATGGGCACACACACACACACACACACAAATGTATGACAAAGACTAGAATAAGAAATGATTAATGATACCAAATATATTGCCTGTTCTTTCTACACAGGATTCAGTCCGCGCTCACCCTTCACCAGAGCTCAAACCAATGCTCTGATTATTTTCTTAAATAAACAGCAATACAATAGTATAGAGAAAGATATTTTCCTTACCCCCAACTCTATGATGCATAGTATTTTCATAAACTGGGTCTCATCGTCACTCACAGAAGACGATATTTAGCATTTACATGGCAAATTTATATTATAGTCTTACTGAGTACGTCTCTGAAACAGGCTTTCACTGTTCAGATTTGGAGAAAATTGAAGAGAGAAGCCTGCCTCAGGGTCTCCAGTGATGTAGTGGACTCTCGATGCTTGATTTTCTGGGGAAGCCAACTAAGTCATAGGACTTAAAAGAGTAGCACTTGCCAGAGTTCAAATAAGAGTCAGCTTTTTCTTTATTCAGTCTCTGGCTTTGAGCTGTCACAGGGAAATTGTAAACACAGAGCCAAGGAAATCTTACACTTTTTAAAATTGGAAAGCCCTGAAAAGCTTCCTATTGAATTGTATTCCACCGCCTTTAGAAAAACAAAATTTTTATCAATGAATTATTTGTGAGTATGAAATAACCTTTTAGAAAATGGAACGTTGCTGTCATTCTATATACAGAGTAGGAAAGACTAGGGGCGGCTCATTGGCATACGTTGAAACTGAACTCCTTCTGTTCCTGATAAATTATGGCAGTGAGGTTGCGCCCTAGACTAGCTCACTGAGAACTGCCTTTACCATGCATCTAAGGGTTAAGGGGAGAAAAGATATGTTTCTTTCCAATACATTACTAAAATCTGAAATAGGGAGAGGGAAGCTTGTTAGGGAGGTGCTTGAATGATTAGGTCCACAATGGTTTTGTAATACCTACATCCTGCATATGCCATGGGAAGAATGAAGTTATGTCATGCATAGTGACTTGGATATACAATTTCTGGAAATGGTGGAATGTAATAAGCATGAAGTATGTACTTATGCAAGAGATTTGTGAAATAATTTTATCATAATTTATCTTGCTTCAGATAAACAAATAAAAGTCATACTGAATATGTTTTGAATTACAATGTATCATTTGGCATCAACAAATTAGAGCTACTGCCCAGACTCAAACAAAAAAAAAATTAAATTCATAGGGTCCATTTAACTTGGTCTTCTAAAGCAAGATCATATTATTAAGTCGGTAGTTGTTTAACTCCTGATGCTCTGAGAGGTTTAAGAATAAAAATAAAAGCCAAGAAGATGTTTTGGAAAAAAAGGGTCTAGAGGCACCCCAAAAAGATCAAGTCTTAATACTTGGAGGAGGGGCTTCTACCTCGATATAGGATTGATTCCTTTTGGTGGGGGAGAAGTTCCAAGACCCTAGCCTGCGTTTTTTATTTTCTCCCCACCCTTTCTGTACTGGCTTTTCTCAGGATTAGTGTCTAAGGTGAGAAGTGACATCACATCCATCCATCAGCTCCATCTTGGAGGGGCCCTGCTCTGGGATCGGGGCAGAGGCTAGAAGGTGATAGACAGTTGTGTCACTTTAAGCTTTGCTTTCAGTTGACAGCCTTTGGGAACCAGCTTGTCATTGCAGGATGTAAATGTCTACAGAAGAGGGCCAACTACACCCATGGAAATCCACTTCAAACAGGTCAAAGAAGACTCCTGAAATCTGCCGGGTATTAGCATCCCATTAGCTACGTATTTTGCCATAAAGACAAAATTGAGCCCCAAGTTAACTCCCTGTCGTGGCTCCTGTGTGTCGTGGATGACGTTGTTTAGTGGTGGTGGTGGAACAGCTATGAAATTGGAGACATTAAGTCAAGTTTTCATTCTATTGAAAGTGATTTTATTAAGCCTGGTGTGCCAGTCCGATCAAAGTCAAACCCAGGTTCGCAGCACGCTATCGCTTTTGGTCCTCGCGGTCCTTCCTTTGTTTTATTTATATTATTCATGCATTGCAAACTTATTTTCCCATGATAGGATTGCTGTCTTCCAATTTAGTTTTATATTGGCCTCAGTTTTCTTCTTTATTAAATAAAGAAGTTAGATTCTCTGATATGTAGGTTCTCTTTCAGCTCTGATGCTCTAAGAATGAGATTAAGGCCTGAAATGTGTTTGGCTCAGTGCCTGGCATATTACTAGTCCTTAATAAATGGTAGTTATTATTACCATTTATTATTATCATTAAATCTGACAAATTTTCGCTGCCAACCCTGAATCTGATATACTGGAGAACGGATTAGAAGCTCCATAAATTTGGTGACTCTTCTCCCAGGCAGCGAAATTCCTAGCAGCATTCCCCCCCCCTTCTCAGCCAGCTCCCAACTGTCCATTACCAAATTATTATTGATTCACAGAATCTCAGATTAGAAAAGCCCTTAAAGGTCAATTTCCAGCCCAAGGATGTAGCAGAGGAAGAAATGAGGTGTCTCCTCAGGCAAGCTCTTCCCGGAATAATTCTCGTTCGTAGCGTTTCAGGATGAATCCTTACAGGGTTCTTGTTCACCTCTCCTACGGAACTGCCTGGATTTCTGTTCATCGCCTTTCACTGTAATTTTGCTTTAAAGCTGTGAGGGACCTTGGCGGAGAGGCCAAACACTAGTGGGCCCTCATTATCAAGTAATATGTTGTTAAGTGTAAGGCAGAGTTAAACTTAGAACTGCCTGATTTCCTGCTATATGGCACACTCGGGAGGAAGAGTCGAGGGTCAGACTTGTGGAGCTACTCCTTGCATACAAAAAAATCTTGGCTTTAGCTTCTTTGCCAACCTTAGGGATGGTTTCGCATGAACCGATTCTATTGTATTAGTTCCTTGTTCCTTTGGCTACTGAAGCATTGCGATCAGAGTTGACTGTGAGAACCAGCAGAGCCCAACGTCCTGAAAGATGATGGGTTATTTTCTCCCTGTAGCTTCTGATCCTTATCTGGAAGATTCTGGCTCTAATCAAGGAGGCTAATGAGTTCATGAAGGCAGATCCCAAAGCCTTGGCATGAATCGCAGTGGGGCTTCTTGGGTCTCACTGAAGTCTAAGAATCACACTCTTTGTAAGTGAACTTAGCGAAGGGAGCTACAAAAGTGATGGAGAAGACGATGAATGAGTCTACGCTCAGGAGTTTGAGTTGACAGATGTATGGGGTCCCAGATCTTATTTATTTCTGGAACAGAGCTAGGGTTTTCCCTTCCAAATACATATGCTTCCAAACGAAAGAATATACCCTTTGAGCAAAGCTAAAATGCTGGCCCAGGGATCGGTTTACAAAGCAGAAAAGAGGTTTGCCTGTTTCCTACCTCATTTTCCAATTCTGTCTCACGTTCAACGCAGTGAATGCTGTGTGCGTGTGCCAAGCTGGGCATGAGTGTTCATTGGAAAGAAAAAGGGAAAGACACCACGGAGAAAAAAATAGCAAGGAGTGGTTTTGCTACTCAGAGGAAACAACCTCCAGGCCTCAGGAGACCAGGCTCAGGGATTCCCTCTTCATTTTATTCAAAAGTGGAAGCCCAGGGGCAACATGGCTTTCAAAGAGAAGCATTTTGTGTGGTCTTTGCGGTCCTAAAGAAGAATGGCATCAGAGTCCCTGAGAAAACCACAGGCCATGCTCCAGCTTGACTCCTGGTGTACCTTGTGAGGTCCTCACAGGGGCCACCCTCCTGGGGATCATCCCCAGATGGGCTCTCCCTACCCTCTGACAGTTCCGAAGGGATGACTGACTGATGGACATTGAGATTTGGATTTTGATTGAGCTCTTCCCATCCCAGAGGCTTCTGGAAGAATCATCCAAAGCCTGGGGTTGGATGCAGGTGGCCTGGGAGGCAATGAACAGTGATCTAATGGATTGTACACTTTCTGGATTCCAGACCGGGAATGGAGAAAGCGGTGTGAGCAGATGGACGGGTGGGTAGCAAGACCATACTGAAACCGGAAAGCCCTGGCATAGAACTTGTGCTTTTCTGCCTGTAAATAACAATGACAACAATAGTAATAAACCACATCTAGAGTTATTCAGAGCCTGAATTCTGCTAATCCTTTGTGCTCCATTTCCTCTCCCTCCTCCCCTTTCTCCAGAGTCTAGCACAATGCCTGGCAAGTTCTAGGTGCTCAAGAGATGTGCCAAATCAGTCAAACAAACAGAATAAACTCTTTGTCTTTCGCGCAAAATGATTGAGCTTTTCTGACCTTCCACTTCATCGGTTAAGGAGGGGGTAATGCTATTTGGTGAGTCTGGTTTCAGGATCCCGATAACATGGCATTCCTTATGCGATGTGTAAATTGTCCTAAAGTGCTGATGAGTTACAAACTGATGAGTTACGAATTTCACTTTTTGAATCTGATGAACTTTACATTTATGAATTTGAGTTTGCTGGTGTGGTTCAGCTGAAGGGAGAAGGGAAGAAAGGGAAGCCCTAGGCAGAGAAAAGAATCATCACCCACAGCGAGAGTTGGGGATTGGTTAATTAATCTCAGATACATTTAACCAGTGCTTAAGAAGAAAAATGTTGGTGGGTTGGGAAAAGGAGGTGGGTATGGTGAATACTGGAAGCCAATTGAACTATTTACATAAAGCATACATTTCCTTTTTCACATGAAATCATCTTGTGGCACCAAAAGAGGCAGGGAGGTTGTTCAGCAGAATCAGGGTTAATCCGAGCTCACTCCAGCCCACTTCAGTCACAGCGCTGGAGAGAGCCATGGAGCCGACGCGGGCCCATATTTCATCTGAACTTCCTCTGTGGTCCTTTTTATATTGAAGTCTCTCACTGTTACAGGGCCGCGCTTGGAAAAGTTGGAAAACTTTTGCCTTGGTGGAGAAAAAGCCGCCCTCATCAGACTCTGTGGAACGAATGAATGAAGCTATTCCCTTGGCCCAACGTCTCCATCCGCTTTCATACCAAATATTCATAGAAACATCTTTGCTCAATTCCGGGACTGGAATTTTACTCTCCCATGGCGTTGCCTCGTATCAGATGCACAGATTTCGAAAGTCAGCAGGCAACAGACTTGCCTTGGGAGGCACCGGGGTTGGCTTTCAAGAGTCGATGCGCCTTATGGACCTGTGTGGTAGCTTCTCCCGGGAGCAGAGCGAGTAAAATAAACAGTTGCTGAAAAGCATGAAGAATTAACGAAGTGAAAAGCTCGGGTTATTTGTTCGGCAGTTGGCACGCAAGTCACCTTCCTAAATACTTCGTTGTTTAAGGAGGTTCAGAGCTAGGATGAATGAATCCTGGGGACGCTTGACTCGCACTAACGAGTAGATCTCCTAAGTCTTTCAGGAAGGGGCGGCAAATCGATTCAAATCCCAGGAGGAAAGGAAGAGAACGGGGCAGAGCGGCGACACCGGGAGCTCTGCTCCCAGCGCTTCGGAAAGACTCCCTTTTGCAGCCCGGGACCCTTGGAGGTTCCAGCCCCGAGAACCCGGCGGCGCTAGGACCTGGTTGGTGCCTGGCTGCGGCCGCTCTCCGGCGGGCGGAGAAGGGAGAGGAGGAGGGGGCTGTGGGAGAGGAGGGGTGTTAGGGGGGCGGGGGGAGTCATTTATGCAGAGCAGGCGCTGCTGCCATTGCCACTCACACTCCTCGCGCGCCGCTCGGAGCCGGAGGGAGCGCAGGGAGCGAGCTAGCGAGCGCTCGGAGCCCAGGCCAGCAGAGGGGGCGCCCGGCCGCCGTCTGCACCGCCGCCTCCGCCGCGCTCCGGGGCCCGGGGAGGAGCGAGGGAGAGTCGGGAGCCCAGCCGGCGAGACCTAACTGCGGGAGGGCGCCCGCCCCACTCCGCCGCCTCCTGCGCGCGAGCCGGGGAGCCCCCGCCGATCGCCCCGCGGGCCGGAGGGCAGGGAGCACAGGTCCCCGCAGCCCCAGGGATGGTCTAGGAGCCGGCGCGAGGCTCGCCGTCTGCTCCCAGCCGGGGCTCGCCGCCTGCTGCGGATCGGCCAGGGGCTGCCGGGGTCTGCGCGCCGCGCCGGCCCAGGCCGGAGAAGTTAGTTGTGCGCGCCGCTCCAGCGCCGAGTCCGCGAGCGAGCGAGGGAGGCGGAGAGGCGCCGCGGCCATGGGCTGGGGGAGCCGCTGGGGCTGCCCCGGACGCCTGGACCTGCTGTGCGTGCTGGCGCTGCTCGGGGGCTGCCTGCTGCCCGTTTGCCGGACGCGAGTCTACACCAACCACTGGGCAGTCAAAATCGCCGGCGGCTTCGCGGAGGCCAACCGCATCGCCAGCAAGTACGGATTCATCAACATAGGACAGGTAACGGCAGGCTGGCCCGGTCCTCGGCCCTGAAGCCGCCGGGGCCGGGGGGAGGCCCCCGCGACCTCGCGCTTCTGGCCCCTTCCTTGTCAACCCCCTTCCCCCTCTTCCAGATGTGCTCTTGCAGCTGTTGCCCCAACTCCTGCCCGATTTTTTTCCCTCTCTCTTTCATACACACACACACACACACACACGCACACACGCACACACTCCCCAAAGTTACCGGGGGTGGTTTTGTTTACTTGCTGGGTTTTTTGTTTGTTTGTTTGTTTTGGTTTTGGTTTTGGTTTTTTTGCAAGCTACAAGGCACAGGTAGGGTCTCTGGAAAACTCCGGAGGATGCATTCCCTGGTAGTGGTTTCAGACCCGACCGGATCTTTTGGGCTGCGAAGTTGGGGAGCCCTGGTAGCCTGAGCCCTTTCGGGGGGTGGGGGGGGGGTGAGCGCGCTCCTTGCGGTTCCTGAGAGCCAGGGTGAGGAGAAGGCGAGGAAGGGAAACCTTTCCTGCTCAAACCTGAATTTAGCCCAGAAAGTAGTTTGCTGCTCTTGGGGAGGAGAACCGCTGGGCTCGGGAGGCGCGGGAGGCGCGGGAGGCGCGGGGACTGGAGGAGGGAGGCGGAGCGAGGGGAAGAGAGGGCCGGACCCGGCGTGAGCGCAGATCTGGGGGGAGACCTCCCGGCTTCCTTGTCTCTCTCAGGGGATCCGCGTGGGGGGCTCTCGGACCCGGGTCGAAACAGGAGATGGGAAACTTCCAATGCCCGCTGACTGGGTTCTGCTCTGGGGGAACTGAAAGCCTCCCCGCGGATAGGAACGTGCGGGGCCCAGAGGTGACGCCGTGGGGCGAGAGTTGGACCGGCCGCAGGGCGCGGGGTTTTTGCGGGGTGCCGTTCCCGGGCTTTCGGCAGGGCTGCCCGTCTGCGGAACAATGAATTAAATGGGATTTTGAGTATGATTGGAAAAGGAACAGATTTAGAGGTCCTTCCGAGCTAAACGGTGTTGGTTTCCCCGCTCTGCTTCCTGCAAGAAATCGGAGCGGAGAGGGCTGCGTACCCGGGTCCCAGAAAGTGACCCGATCATCCCGCACCAGCTCCGTACCCACACCCCTTTCACTCATTTCTCTAGGCTTGGCTGGAGGACGGGGCTCTGGCCAGACCTTGGCCTGACTCTGCCTGGGGGCGGAAGGCGAGGGTGATGGGGCACCTTCGCAGCCCACCGTGCTCTGGAGACAGCTCCGGATGCACGTGCCCTGCGTGCTCTGCCAGGGCGAAGGGAGAGGAGGGTGCTGCTCGTGCCCCGGGGCCAAGAAGGCACAGATGGGTTCTGATGCCGTCGCGCTCCTTGGCCATGAACCAGAGCCCTGGAGCACTGCAACCGTCGGCTGCTTGGGGTCTGCAGCGCTGAGCCTGGAGGCAGGGCTGCCGTCACTACATCTGGAAGGAGATAGGGAGCGCTGGAGGGTTCAACAGAGCGGGAGCCTGAGGTTTGGGGCTCGGCGGGTCCAGAGGGAGGACGTGTTCCTGAGAAGCCAGTCCTGTGGAGGGCTGAAGCCAGGGCCAGGGGCAAGGTCCTGATCTACACCCACCACGCCCCTCCACACACACACACACACACACAGACACCCCCAAGGTCTGTATCTCTCTCTCTCTCTCTCTCTCTCTCTCACACACCCACTCACCCACACACACACACCCCGACGTCTGTATCTCACATACACGCCCTGAAGGAAGTAAAGGAAACCAGCCAGATTTTGTTGCCTGAGTGCCGGGCAGAGTTCATCCTGATGGTGTGTTAGGATTCTCCTAGCTTCTTACTTCATCAGAAGAAAATAGAGTCTCTTCCTCCTTTTACAGGAGCTTCAAGCTGGGTGCTGGGTTGTGTCCCTGGTCTGGAACTGGGAACCCTGACAATGAATGTGGTCTCGTTAGTAATCTTTCTAGAGAAGCATCTCTCAGGTCCAACGAACAGGAAGCATCTCCCATATGTGAGACATAGTTAGAAAATAAGGTCTTGGATATACATTTTTTTGGTAATGGGCAAAATGAGCATTTGGGGTGGCTGTTCCCCAACATCCAAGACCCTGGAGAAGTTGACCTGCTCAGGATCACCCAGCTAGGTGGCAAAACCATGATTCAGACCTAGGACTCTCAGGCCTAGTCCTCCTCCTGCATGAATCCCCCTTTTAGGGTATCTCCCCAGCCCACGGGAGGAAGGAGGCACAAAGTAACAGCTCCAATCCCCTGAATTCTGATTTAGTGACTCAATAGATGGGGAGCAAACATTCAGTTTTAATTCACAGACACTTAGTTCAAACAGACCTGTACTTGGTGACTCTAAGAAGCTTCATGACCAGCAAACGCAGAAGTACCTGTTTCTTAATGAACTCATTCAATAGAACTTGGATATTGCAGAACCCAGCAGAGTGAGAGAGGAGGTTCTGTCCCTGAACCCACTTCGAACAAGCAGGCACTGTAGGGTCTCGTAACTTCACCTGACTGTGTTTTCAGGGGGCCCTCTAAGGAAGATCTGTGGCTTTTTATCTAAAAAGTAACGTGAAGAAACTTTCCATGCAGGTGACCCCAACACTATTTATTGTGGTTTTTACAAGGCCAGTGAAGAAATTTAGTGCTTGCAGAGGTTACGGAGGACCCTTGAACTGATGCCATAACCAGTGTAAAAAGGTCAGCTAGTCTTACAGTGTGAAGCATTTTCTCTGTAGATCAAAGGGGAGTAACCCTATGCTAAGTCTTCGGGGCATAAATTGAGTTCACACCTGCTCTATCCATACACTGTTAGGTCCAAACTAATATCTTATTCTTTCTTTACTGTTTTGACCTTTTAACCCTTTAGCCATCCTCTTGTTATTCTTTCTTTCCATCAGTAAACCCACTGAGGTTCCATGGAGGGTAGTGACTTATTTGTGAATGTCTCTGGAATGTCCTCCTGGTTTTACCCATTTGGGCTTGGGGGTACCCACCTCATGGGTCACAAATTGGGACTGAGACCTCTTTTTGTGACCGATGTCATTCAATATCTTGGTGGTATAAATTAAAAGCTTTAGTGTAATCTTTTGGGGGATAAGGTAGTGAATTTTTGACCACCATAAAGGTACAGTTCTTACTACTCAGAATTTCTGTGTGATGTTTTCTGTAACATCTTAGCACTTAGAATGGCCAGAGGTAAAATATCTGGCCTTGAGATTTCTACAGAAAAAGAATAGGTGTGCCTCTTGTGCTCATGAAAAATAGAATATGTGGGGTAATAGGAGGGCAAGTAAGCAAACAGGTGAGAAGGGCTCACTCCACTTCCTGGAAGGGAAGAAGAATGAGGCTTATCTTGTTGGCTGCAGAGATAGCATTATGTTTTGGGAGGTTTTCCGCCTAACGTTAGTACTTGTGAATGGTGATGCCTTGAAAATCTGAAATGATGTCATCATCAGTAGTAGTAGTTGTCATCACATAGGTGTGTATCAAATTTCACTCAGTGATTGATTTGCTAGAATGCCCTGCCTTTCTTCCCCTGCCAACCCCAACTGCCAGCCTTCCTAGGCTCCAGTAGGCCCTGCCTGTTGGCCTCACACAGAGGGAAGGCAGGCCTTGGTCCCCCCTCCCAGATGGCTGATCTGACTCTTTGAACTGGCAGTATCGTGGGCAGAGGGTAGCAATGACAGAAAGAATGAAGACCTGACATCAAATTAATTGTGAACCTTTGTGTGGACTAACTCTACCAACCATGGGGCTTAATTTCTGGTTGTTTGAACTCAGGGGGAAGGTTCCTCATGCAGGTTGTTTGCAGTGGGCAAGAGCTGTTTATCCTTCTGTGAATTGCATACAATCCTGGATCCCAAGCTGAGATTATCAGTAGTGAAAAGCTCTCTTCAAACTGTGTGACTTACCTTGAGCAAGATTCCAGAAGGATAAAGCCAGATGCAAGCAATACTGGGGAAATATTTTACCTGGAGTTCCCATTGGAAGCAGAGACTTGGAAACTCCAGGAATGCCCCTTGCAAGGTCTTTGAAAGCAGCCAAGTCCGTGAACTTAATGGAGCCCCTCTTCCTCCGTCTGTAAAATGATGAATCTGTAGACGGTAGGCTGAGTTGAGTCTGCATCACTCAGTGCCTAGGTAGGTTTGCAGCAAAAGGTTTGTTGAATCTGAGTCTGAAATCAGTGAGACTCAAACTTTATTTAGGTAGGGCGAAAAGAAGACTTTTTTTTTTTTTTAAATGGGAGATGCAAAATGTGATGATCAGGAAAATAAATTTTTAATGGCTGAGTAAAAAGAGCTAAATCAGAGCTTTGTAGACAGGAAAAATGGTTTTCCATTTCAACTAACAATATAAAATACTTAAAAAATAGTTTCTGTTGGACTCTAAACAATTCTGGCTGATTTCCCATGGCGGTGGCTTCCTCCCTGGTTGATCCTTTTTGTAGCCCATTAAATGTTATAGGATAAGCTCGCTGGAGATGGAAGACAGGGGAGAAAAATATCTGAAGACTGATTATTTTAGAAAGCACGTTACCTTGGTACATTATGTGAGATTGTATTTGAATTTGAATTTGCATTTTACTTCTGAAGGTAGTTTGTATGAGGAAAGTTAGAAGCAGCATTGCCCAGATATCTTCAGCAGGAAGAGCTTTGTTCAGAGCTCTGCGGAAGGCCTCCCTCTCTGCTGTTTAATTCTGACCTGCGGGTAACATGGGATGATTGAAATGTTGGTAAACAGTGGCCAGTGGGTTCTGGGTGCATACGGATGGCATTGCAAGCAGGGACACGGCCCGCCTGCCGGGCCGAATGGGAGCGGACCATGCTCCCCCTAGTTGAATTTTTAGGCACATTGTAAACAGTCAAAGAAATTGAGGTGGGAATCCTTCTGGATTTGCACGGAGCGGCCCTTCACACCCAAGAACCTCAGCCCTGACCTCCGCTAGCAGCTATCACATGCTTCGTTCTCATAAGCAGGAGAACCTTTACTGGAGAAAAAAAAAAAAAAGGCAATTCAGAGAGCTTGGCCCGATGATGGTGGTTCTGTTGCATTAACCTCATAGGCCAGGAATGGCTCATATGTGGCCCTTGGGATTTTCAGGATCTATTGGAAATGAAAAACTACATTTTTGTGCACCCAAAGGCAGCTGAATTTGCCTTATCACAGTCTTTCATGAGCTGCTATCCAGAGGTCCTAACCTTAAAGGTCAGCCAGAGAAGCAGGGTAGTGTGCTGGGAAAAGAGCCAGCCATGTCTGACACTTTGGTTAAGGGAGGGAGTCCTGCCCCAGAAAGCTCCCCTGGGCAGGGAGGGGTATTTGCCCTGTCTGTTCCAATTATGTGAAGCAGTGTCTGGGTTTTTCCCTGAGGCTGAAGTATCTCTAGGCATCGCTGCGCCTTGAGACTTGATCACTTGGCTAATTCAGGTTGGAATCAATGATAGAGAAGGCTTTGGCTTCCTGGATGGGAAAAATGAATGCTTACAGACCTTCATGCATGCAAAAAGATAGTATGCAGATATCTGGACACGTGCCTATCCATATGAATGTATATATCTTAATTTTTATTTTTACCAAAGTAAATATGCACATCACTAGAATGGAATTGCTCATGCGGTATTTGTCCAGTTTGAACAGATTAGATGTCTGCATCTACAGGTAGCGAGAAAGGACAATCAGTGCCCATAAACTCTTCGCTGTGGGTTAATCCCTGCAGGGCAATGAGGTCAGGAAGAAAACATGAGTGGGAGTCAGCAAGTTGGAGGGCTCTTTCTCTCATTAACCAACTCGACTCTCATTGCCTCCTTTTTCAAAGAGGGGACCCTGACCCTAATACCTGCTCCAGCCAGCCGACAGGGTTGCTGAGGCAGGGTTGCTGAGAGATCACGTGCCTAATAAGGAACACGAATATACAAAGGAAATAAGACCAGGAAGCATCAGGTAGTTTGCAGGGCCTCGAAGGAGATGCAGAAGCTGCTCGAAGGAAAGTAAGAGCTTGTGGTTGATGCAGGGCTCTGCAAGTGGAGTGACTGGTGATTTTCTAGATTCTTGTGCTTGCCCCTGGGGATCTAGTGGGGGCTGCAAGGAGATGGGGTCAGTGTCAGTCCTGAGCCTCCCTTGAAAGGACAGTGATATGTGTACTTTGTCCCTGAGAGCCATGGACAGAGGTATAGGGCGGGGAGAACAGACTAGAAATTCAGCCCGCTAAGGTCCTCCATCTCTAGGTTGGGCAGCTTTGTCTATAAGGCACAGACCGCAAGGAAGAAGCAGAAAAGTCAAAGCACGGTCTTTTTTCTTATTGAAGTATTATTTGCATACGATGTTCTAGTTGTTTCAGATTTACAACATGTTGATCCAACAATTATGTCCAGCGGCCAGCGGTCCCCCTGATAAGTGTGGTCACTGTCCGTCAGCATACGACATTATTACAATATTACTGACTATATTCCCTGTGCTATCCTTTTGCGTTTGACTCAGATGTGAGTACACATGGAGGAGTAATGGAAAATAAAATTGAAATATAGGAATATGGGAATACAGATAGGACTCTCGTAGGTGCCACTGTTGAAAACCCAATCTCCTGCTGCTGAAATAATACGAATAAACAATCAGATAAGGAAACAGGGACTGTTGGTTTAAACAGATCTGCATGCCATTGGGTGTGGTTCTGAAAACAGCAGCTGAACCCTGGGTGCAGACAAGCCTTACCTGATGTGTGCTTTCTTCATGGCAAAACCTATCCCGACCTAAACTGGCATTAATTAGAGCATCAATTTGTTGCTGTTGTTGCAGAAATACATTAATGAGTTTGTTTATGAGAATGGTGTCCTTGAGGCCAGTGGAGGCGTATATAATACGCCTATGGGCCCTGTTGTACATGTCTCACCTGGAGAGTTCTGAATTCTGAAACATTCCAGATCCAAGAGTTTGTAAAAGGTGCTCGTGAGTCTGTCCAGCTGAAAGTCCAGAGGTAGTGCTGATATCCTACTCTCACACAGGCCCTTTCCCCAAAGACAGCAAAGCTCCTACGATTCTTACTATCTCCCTTACCTGCTGTTGAAATTAACCCTGAAGAAGACTCCAGTTCTTCGTGACGGGGTCATCTGTCTACTCAGAGGCCACAGACTTTGTCCACTGGGATGGCCATATGGGGGTGGGTCACCTTGGATCATGTGTTCACCCTTGAAGTGAGGGAGATGTTGACCATTGATGGGAGGGACAGTTCCCCAAGGGAAAAGGGGAGGGGGTGCTTTTTCTGGGGAATAAGGGAAAGCGGATGCAGGACGTGAAAACTTCCTCCTACAGATCGGGTTCTATAAGGCTTTAAATGCTTACGCTAGGGAGTTTCAAGTTCATCACGTCATCACGTAGGATAAAGAGTTGGGTTGAAATTCCTTGAGAAGAGGCAATAACCTGCCACCTCAACCAACGTGGGAGTCCACCGTGTAATACGTAAGACGTTCTGTGCTTTCCAGGAAGCAGGACATTTTTACTCAGAGCTGTCATGCAGCGGAGGACGGATATGAGTGGGGTCACAGGCCGCACGTATGGGCAAAGGCTGTTGGTCATGACGTGGAAGCTGGCACCATGGGAAGAGAACAGCCGTGGATCCTTGCAGGGTCCGACTCAGTATGGCCCGGGAACTAAGCGGAAGTGGAGGATGAGGAGGAGGGTGAAGGTGAAGGTAACTGTCAAGTTGATGGTCACGGGACCAGGAGGACTGGTTTATGGGGTCGAGGCGGTCTGCAGGAGCGCTCGAGAACCAAAGGATGGGTTCAAGCTCAACATCGCCGTTCCAGAGAAGGGCACGCAGGTAGACTGGAATTGCTAAGGGCTACGGCACAAGGAGTGGAGGGTCGAGGGGGCGGCAGACAGAACTTTATGGGGATGTCTCCTCTTAGGGGTAAAGGGATAAAGGGATATTGAGAGTCATGGAGTCCCCGAAAGTACAGCCCAGAAGCCACGAGAACAGGTATTCCCTTTCTAGGCTGTGGACTAGTGGGAAGAGCTGTAGAGAGAATCTGGCCTATGGGACCTGAAAAGTGGCTTAAAGGTTTGGTGATGAGGAGGTTAACTTGATCTTGGTGCCCGAGCTTGGTTGAATGATGAGGGGGAACTTGAGGATGTGGGACAGGAAATGAGTATAGAAGTTTCTTATTACATCTGCCTCGATACCTGTGTTCTTGCCCTGTCTCTGTCTCATGGATGCCCCGGGGTAGCTAGGTCACAGGTCTAGAACCAGACGGGTTTGAGTCCTAACACTGCTGCTTCCAAGCTGGGAGACCGTAGGCAAGTGCTTTAAGCTCTTCATGCCTCAGTTTGTTCGTGTGTGTAAAAGATCCGATAGTATTTCTGTCATAGAATCGTTGAGAGGATTAGCTAAAAACAGTTGACAGCAGTACCCGGCACATGCTATGCACTCAGTGGATGTCCCTCATTATATCTTGCTTTTTGTTCTTAACCAAGTGATGCTCAGCCTCTATATATGGTTTCATCCTGTTGTTCTCACTTAACATTATATTGTGAGCTTTTCCCAGGGTTACTAAATAATTTTAGACAAATTGTAACGGCTCCATAGTTGAAGGTATCCTACCATGTTGTAGTTAGTGTGACGGTACCTCCTGTTTTTCCTGGGATGGTCCTGGCTTATGCATTTACCTCCATTAAGTCTTTTCTAATATCCCCTTTTCCTTTCAGACATGTCTGAGTTTGGAAGAGAAATGATATGGTTATCCTAATGGTTATGCATAATTTGTGTGTGTGTGTGTGTGTGTGTGTGTGTGTGTAATTGCACATCTTTTCACTAGCTGGGAGCCGGAGCCATGCCCGGGGCCCGTTTGTGTCCCCAGCACCTAGCGCGGTGTGCACGTGGGATAGGAAGGGCCACGCAGGGAGCAATAGGTTTGGAAGACAAGAGGAGCTCAGCCCTCCCTGTGCCTCGAGACTAAGGAGGACTGCAGGCTGAGTGGAAGACACAGAGGAGTTCAAGTTGAGGGGGAAAGGAACTCTGTGTCGAATAGCTCAATCTCATAAGTCACTTCTGAGGTGAGGGCCACTGGCAGAGACCGGGGAGAGCAGGGGGACGTTGGTGTCCAGCAGCCCCAGTGCTTTGAGGCTTGGTGCAGAAATTCTGGTAAGAAGCCATTAAAAAAGGATCAGATCGCGCCATTTGTGACAGTGGGGGTGGACATAGAGGTATCTTGCTAAGGGAAGTGAGTCCAGCGGAGAAAGACAAATACCATATGATTCCCTCGTATATGGAATTTAAAAAACACCAATGAAGAAACACAAAAAAGCAGAAGCGGACTTATGAATACAGAGAACAAACTGGTGGTGGTTGCCAGAGGGGAGGGGAGGGGGGGTGGGCAGGATGGGTGAAGGGGAGCGGGTGGTGCGGGCTTCCAGGGGCGAAGTGGGTGAAGGGGGGGAACAGCATCAGTGGTGGGCACCAGTGTTGCACAGGACCGACTTCCAGGTGCCCCTGAACTAATGGAACAGTGTCTCCACCATGTCGCAAAAAGAGGCGAGGCGTGACTATGAAAAGGAGCCGAATCACAGAATTTGCTTGTCACGGCTCGCAAAGTAGCGGTTGACTATGACTAGTGAACAGAGGAAGCAGTCCTTACTGTTCTGTGCTTTTGGCTCTCAGACACCTGAGATTGGGAAAGGACAGAACAGGGAATAAGCATTTGCCAGTGGGAGGGCAAAGGGAGGACATCGGCGGGAAGCTGCGGGGGGGGTCGGTACCCCGGACAGAATCAAAGGGCTCTTGGATAGGAGCGGGACCACCGTTGACATGGTGCAGCACAGTGTCCAGGCTCTGAGCAGGGCAGAAGCGACCAAATGGGCCTGGTGGGTCAAAGGAGTGGAGCGGGTGTAGGAGCTGTGAGTACAAAGTCAGAATAGAGGGCCTGCTGGACCAGAATGGCAGAAGTGGAAACTTGGGATGGAGGCATCCCACAGGTGTGTGTGTGTGTGTGTGTGTGTGTGTGTGTACTTTTTTTTTTTTTCTTTTTTTTCTTTTTTGGTAAGCTCCAGGTTGGAGCTGCTCTGCATCATGATAAGGTCCCAGGTGTGGACATGCTGGTGAGCCGATCAGGTAGAGAACAGGTGAAGGCCCCTGGGTTAGACAGAATCAGCTGGGATAGGCTGGGATGCTGGCAGGCTTACCAGTTTGCAGGAGATGAGGATTCCAAGTCATCTTGCCGGCATACTCCCGAGGCAGGGAGACATGGGGTTTGCCCCATCCTACAATTCTCCTTCAATAAATTTAGGTATTATCTCTGCTCTACCCATCCGTGTGCTATTATTTACACTGGAGGTCCTGTATCAACTTAAGGGATAAAAGACAGACACCTGGGTGATTGCTTTCAACTCCCAAATGAGTCTTCCTGTATTTGATTTTTAAAACTGAAGATTGCATTGAACATCGACTATAGAAGGAAGAGTGTCAACGGGAAATGTGAAACCAGAAGTAATATTTAAGGATAATTTTAAGATGGTATATACTTGGTTACATTTTATGTTTGCCTCCACCTTAAGTTGTCATGTACCCACTTCCATTACAATAAATAATTATACCTATAACTTATTCACATGTCATGGATTCTGCCCTTTTAATATATAGAGTATAACAAAGCTGTGTTCTGAACGTGTCTTTTATTTATTCTTAGTCCACACTTTATTGCCCTATAGGAATAGACATATATTTTTAAATATGTTTTAAAAAATTATTTATAGATTGCTCTCTAATATATAATATTTTTAGATTGTTCTATGTAGTGTTAGATTAATCTTGTTTGTATTCTTACATAACCTGATCATTAATTTAGGGTTAGCATCACAAAGGAAGCATTAGATTTCTATTTAAATCCATGCATTATCGAAGAGGTTAACTCTGTCTTGGAAAGATCACAATGTGGGTCCCCTACCAGCATTGGAACTAGTTAAGTTTTATTAAAACCAAGTCCTTTCCATATATATATATGATATACATCTATATTTGTACTAAGTACTTAAGATCTGATATTTTTGCAATAAGTGCTTCAGGTCTGGTATTTCTCTACTCTGAGAAGCTCTTCCAGCTGTACAAATATCCCAGTTCCCTCCATGTCACTGTTCCCAGGCTTGTACCTTGTTTTTACTAGTTGATGTTTCTCAACCAAAATAAAACTGGGCAGTGCTCTCTAGCTCAAATGCAGTGCAGGGAAGGGAGACCCTTCCAGCGCCTTTAATCTTGTAAGCAGATATCCAGAACTATAAGTTTAGAAGTTTACTGCATACTCGTTGGCCTGTTGTACTTACTTGCATTTAACTAATACCTTTTTTTTTTCCCTGTGTGTATGCAACCCCATTCATCAACTTCAGAGTTTTCCAAGAGAAAACTGAATTGTAGGCTGCTTAGGATTTATTACAGCCTAGCTCCCAGCAAATCCTTTTTTCTTTCCTTTTGCTTTTCCTTTTCTTTTTTTTTTTTTTTTTTTTTTTTTTTTTTTGACTCTGGGGCATCTGTTTGGTTAGTGCTCTTCAGCCAATTTGCCAAATGCTACATTCCTTGAATTATCATAGGATGATGTCATTGCTTGTGGGACGGATGGACACTGCTCTGAGAACCAGTAAGTGAAACCCAAGACAGAAGGCAGGTGACCTGCATTCCCCTCGAAGTCCCTTCTACCACTAATTTGCCGTACACTTATGGGCTGGTCTGAGGCTTTCTCTGCCCTAAAGAGTTAGTTTTATTCATGGCTTTATTTAAAAAATTGTTACTGAAGGACACACCCGAGGAAGTGAAAAGGCAGACCACACAATGGGAGAAAATATCTGCAAAGCATACCTCATAAGAAAGTTCGATCCAGAAGATGCGCTCAGTACTAGAAAGACAAATAGCCCAATTAAAACATGGGCATAAAGGATCTGAATGGACATTTGTCCTCAGAACATCTACAAATGGGCAATAAGCACATGAACTGTATATAACATCAGGGAAATGCAAACCAAAACCGCAGTCAGATACTAGTTGACACTCAGATGGCCGTGACAGATAATCACAAGTGTGTGCAAGGATGTGAAGCCATCGGAACTCTTGTACATGCTGGTAGAAACATTAAGTGGTAGAATCAATGTTGGAAAACAGTCTAGCGGTTCCTCAAAAGGTCAAATGCAGAGTTACCATGTGACCCGGCAATTCCACTCCTAGCTGTATACCCCAAAGAAGTGAAAACTTTTGCTCCCACAAAAACACTCCCAAGTGGAAACAACCCAGATTCTATCAACTGATGAACAGTTAAACAAAATAAACAGAACTTTATTTTGCAATAAAAACGAATGAGGTCCTGATCCATGCTATAATATGGATGAACCTTGAAAGGACTATGCTACGTGAAAAGAGCCATTCATAAAAGGCCACAGACAGGGGTACCTGGGTGGCTCAGTGGGTTAAGCCTCTGCCTTCAGCTCAGGTCATGATCTCAGGATCCTGGGATTGAGCCCCACATTGGGCTCTTTGCTCGGTGGGGAGCCTGCTTCCTCCTCTCTCTCTGCCTGCCTTTCTGCCTACTTGTGATCTCTCTCTGTCAAATAAATAAATAAAATCTTTAAAAAAAAAAAGCCACAGACAATGTGGTTCTGTTTTTATGAAATGTCCAGAATAGGCAAATCCAAAGAGATGGAAGGTCTATTAGTGGTCCTATCGGGCTAGAAGGGTTGGTGAGGATCGGGTAATGGCGGGGGAGGATATAGGGTTTCTTTTGAGGTTGAGAAAAAAAGTTCTAAAATGAGTTGTGGTTATTTTCACACAACTCTGAAAATAGCAAAAATATTGGGCAGTGAATTTTAAATAGGCGAAATCTATAGTATGTGAAATAGGTCTCGATACAGCTGTTAAAGATTGTTACAGAGTGCCTGTTGCTTATCACCCAATCTGAGAGGCACGGTGCTGCTGTCTTTGCCATTGATAAAGAACCTGCTCATGGGGAGCTTATGGGAAAGTGGGAGGAGACATATAAGCCAGTGATGAAATGAGTAGAACGATATCAATTATGATAAGTGTTGTTGGAAAGCGAAACGCAATGGTAGGGGTGGTGAGGCATTCTGTAGACCCCGCCGGTCAGGGGGGCTCCATGGGGAGGAGACTCTTGAGGCAGAGACCTGAATATTAAGAAGGAACCAACTACATGGAAGTCTGGGTTGCAGCCCTGTCCCTGCAGAGGAGACAGCCAGGGCCAAGACTCCTGAGGAACAGAAAGCTGCTAATATCAGGAGAGTCTAGTTAACAAGTGGCTGAGCTCGAGGTTGGAGAAAATGATCTTAAAGCTTATTTGGGGGGTGCCGTGTCCCCGTTGAGAAGCCACCAGTAGCTCCTGTCTCCTGCTGTGTTCAAACAATTTTCTTCTCTGGGCTTTTCAAGGCCTCTACCCACTTGTCTGAGATCCTTTTTTTTTTTTTTTTTTTAAATCATCTTTCTTGTTCTGTCCCTTAATACAGCCAACCTGGACTTCCCAGTGTTCCCCAGGTATTATGCTCAATGCTTTCCTGTGTCTGTGCCAGTCTTTCCACGTGGAATATTCACCTGACCTTCTTGCTCTTCTGGAAATCCTATCTCCTCTTCTTGTTCTCTTTTTTTTTTTTAAGATATTATTTATTTATTTGTCAGAGAGGGTAGAGCATGTACAAGAAGGCAGAAGAGTAGGCAGAGGCGGAGAGAGAAGCAGGCTCCCTGCTGAGCTGAGAGCCCCATGCAGGACCCGATCCCAGGACCCTGGGATCACAATGTGAGCCAAAGGCAGACATTTACCAACTGAGCCACCCAGGTGCTTCAGCAAGCCAGGTGCCCCGTTCCCAGAGGAAGGCACGTCTCTGTGTCATCTCTTTGTTATACCTTGCTCTGAAAGTATCGGTAAAATGTAGATAGAGTTTGCCCAAAATTCTCTTAGGGAATTTAGTATAGTTTTCTTTCTTTTCCCCCTCTACTCTTTTGGGGGATTTAATTATTATTCTGTATCAAGCCAAGTGGTCTCATTCTGTATAAATAATCATTAAATACTAGTTGAATCCTGAAATATTTTATAGACATGCAATGCAGATAAAGTGAAAAATAAATCTGAACTGGAGAAAAATTACAGAAGAATTCTAGCCAGTCAATAAAGATGGCTCACAGCGTATGGTATAGTCTAGGAAGGACGATGAGTAGAGAGTGGTGATCTAGGATTCATGAGTCATTTGTGTGTGGATTCTAAAGTCCCAGGCTTCCTGGGAATTACCCTAAACCTTATCTTGAAGGGTTTCAGACCCTAGCACCATCAGCCGGGTCATTGCTTGTGACCTTGACTTCTGTGAAGATTCTTGGTCTGAGAATCAGAGTACACTGTGTGATGTTGTCCACTCAGAGCTGAGTCTCAGATCATCCTACAGCTGCTTCCCCATGGATCCCAGGGAACCTCAAGAACCCTGCCAGCTGTGATCATCTTCCTGGGGGAGGCGATTGAAGTCCTGGGAACCTCAAGAACCCTGCCAGCTGTGATCATCTTCCTGGGGGAGGCGATTGAAGTCCTGGGTCTCTTGGAACAGGGAGAACAACCCAGAAAGTTCCCCCAGGGGAAAAGGGGGGTCTGTCCTTAAGAGGCCATTTCAGATCGCAGGCAAACTGTACTGTTCGTGTGGAATTGGTGGACAGTAGCAAAAATAGGCAGATTTGGTGCATAGGAACGTCCTAAAGCTCAGGATAATGTAAGCAGTAGAATCTTCTGATGGCCGACGTCTCCTGGCAGGGCTCACCTGGATCGGCCATTTTGAAGGGCCAAAATGCCAAGCGAAATTGGCATGGGAGATCTCAGGCTCTGCGACAAAGAGGCATAAAATTAAGCCCTGCAGCTTAGTCCTTAAGGAGTGGCTTCAAAAATATCCTTGGAGGCAGAATGTAAGCTCAAGACAAATAGAGCAAATATCCACTGGGAATTAATCCCATTGTAAAAGGAGCACTCCCTTGCCCGGATGGCATGGCCAGAAGCCAGTCTCTCCATCGAGATGGGTCTCCCTTTCTGACCTTTTTACTCTGATAAGATCTAAGCCTCAAATGACCGGTCCCTCAGGCCTACATAGTGGGAAAGGTGAGTTGTATTTTCTGGGTCAGATGAAAGGGAAATGGGAAAGTGCAGTGTTCTCATGCTGTTTATACAGCCCTAGGGTGGCACTCTTCTCTCCTCCAGTTGGGATGTCTCCTGTAGCTGGGCCCCTTGTTACTTCTTGTTGGTACTATTGCACCAGTCCTACCCTGTCCCCATTGTCTTCTCCTTCAAAGCTTGCCGCAATTGGCAGAGTCATTTTCTTAGCACCCAATCTGGTCAAAAAGATTACTTCTTTCTCTTCTTCCTTCTCCTCCTCCCCTATTTGAAACATAATTCAGCCTGCATGCTTCATCGTTCTTTGCACATGAACTGCTACACCTTACTCTTCTGTCCCAACTCCTGTCATTCCTGCTGCCTGGACATCCTCCTATGCAGTGCTCGCTCTGCAAAGCCCTTCTCAGATGGAATCAACTGGAGTAAAACTGCCTGTGGCTAGAACCTCCCTCCTTTAAATGCTCACTGAAATTTGTTTGTTGCTTTCCCCTGGCATTTGACATATTTAGATTGTACTCACTGTGTTTATATGAGCATGCATGCACATGTGCTAGATAGCCATCTCCTTAAAGACAGAATTTTTTTTCTAGTTTATCTTTGTTTTGTATATGGCGCCTGGAAGAGCCCACACTACCGTTAAAATACCCTCAGAAAAATATTCTGAAATGGATGAATGGCTGTGTTTAAATAAAGGGGGAGGATAAATCGAAAGTGTAGCAGACATGAGTATGGTCCACTGACTGTTTCTGCCGCTCCTCCTAGCCATGTGATAAGATTGTACTTCCCTATTTTTGGTGGCAAGGCAAGGCCGGGGGCGGGGGGCGGTGTAACCTCTGCTGGCCAACAATGAAATGTCAGAAATGGGAGCAGACCTGACATGTTTCCCTTCTTTAACAGTGTGTGCATGATTTGCTGTGATCTGCAAAGCTCCAGGTGGTGGATGCCCCATTAGCCAAGGGTCCTTATGGGATCTGATGAACAGCACTTCGCCAATGCCTGGTGGACATGTAATATGAACCTGAAACAAGCCTTTGTTGTTTTAAGTCACTGAGATGCATGGGTTCATTTGTTCCGTGCTGCGGAACCTTGCCCACTCCAACTAAGGCAAAAATACAATAGCTTTTCTCCTTAGCCTTGCACACAGCATAGGCTACTATGGAGGAAGGAAAAAAGATAGTGATCGTTTGGATAAGAACCCTGTGACTCACTGGGAAGACCTCAGTGGTCTCGTCTGCATTTTCCTCATTATGCAAGTGATAATTAGATGGGTAAAAAAAAAAAAATCAGAAGCCAGCTATTAGGTTTTTCCAAATGTATGTGTGTGCTTCTGTTGCTTAGAGATTTGCACTTCCAGAAAGAAACCCTAAAGGTACCAGAGCTTAATTGCACCGGGTTGTTTCTGTCTGGCCTTGCCAGCTCTCTGGATGAAACTCGTTGCGTGGGTTCAGATGTCCTGGAAGGCTCTTTCGAAAACGGAGGGTTTGTTCTCTTCTAAGAAGATGGAAACTTTGCGTATTACCGTTCATCTTTAATCTTTCTCCGTGACATGAAAACAATGTGCTACCTTTGTAGCTCAAATGATTGTTTAATAGGGAACGTGCTTTCTGCTGGCCAGTTGCGCTTGCTTCTGCCTTCTTGGGGGGCCACGCTGTGCCTTCAGAATTCTGACACCCACTGCTTAAGAGTCCACTTAAATTTGCCTCCCCGTTCTGCTGGCCGGGATGCCTCAATTGTCAGAGAACTGGCCTCACCAACGTGGGTATCTCTGTGCTTCCTGATTACGTGATGTGGACACAGCGGGGAACATCTGAGATTTAAAATGTTATGGCCCGAATTTTCCAACTGTTGAAACGGATCCAAAGCAGCAGATTTTTCTTCTTTGGCAAGACAGAATTGAAGCACCATGCAGCGATTTGGTTCGCCGATTTGCGAGCTGTTAAAAATCAGAATAACTTACGACGAGGAGAGTAAGGGCTGCATAACGTGAAAAATATTCTAAAGGTCACATGGTTGTGCGGTCTCAGACAAGTGAAACCGCATGACACTGGGATGATTTTGAACGTATTTGAAACATCACATGTGAACACGTGAATTTTTTTTTTTTAATTTTTGCTCAAGTAGTCTGTTACCAAAGTAGTCAGAATCTTACTTCGTTCACTCCACCTTGGAAGAGACCAAGGTTATCATGACCCCAGAAGGTCCTTCTTCTCCTGCCTTCGAGTCTCTCAGCGATGGAGGTGATCCCTGGCATTCACTTCCTGCATTTGTCATTGTTCCCTTTGCCATCAGTCCGTCTTTTAACACTCACTCGCAAATATTTCAGAATAACCTCCCTATGCTAAGTACTCTTCTAAGCCCTGGAGAGGTAGCTGGGCACCAAAATCTCTACTTGCTGGAATTTCAGTACTCCTAGGAGGAGTGTGCAGTCATATGTGAGCTTGTGAATGGACTGGTGGGTTCAGCTGCTGGGTCAGCGAGAGCCTGGCTGGTCTCAGATGCCTTCGCTCCCATTCCTGGTGACCGATGCCGGTTGTTGGCTTGGATTGGGGAGTGGGTAACTGGCCACATGCCTTCCCATTATTCATCCCAGGCTGGCTTGGGCTGCTTCTTCCCGTGAGGACAGGTAGGTCCCCCAGTAGCCAGAGAGGGGGAATCCTTACAGTGTGAGCCCTTTGCAAATTTCTGCCTGTGTCTTCTGTACGACCATCCCTGAAGTCAAATCAAGCCACATGACCAAGCCGAGCTTCAAGAGGTGGAGAATTAAACTTCACTCCTTCACAGGGAGAGATGCAAAGAATGTGGCCATATTTTGCAATCACCCCAGGGAGATTGTTGATAAACAGCTGAAAAGAAAAGCACAAGTATGTCCATGGGCAGCAAGTGCTGTGGACAGAAAGCAGGGAAGGGGGAATGTCTGGACATTTCTTTATTTTTTTTCCCCACTTGTAAACAGAATGCCTAGGGAAGGTTTTCATGGAGAAGGTGATGTAAGAAAGTGATGTGAGTAAGGAGCCAGAAAAGGTGAGGGAAAGAAATGAGTCTTACGTATATCTGGGGGAAACACAGTCTGGTAGAGGACCCAGCCAGTGCAAAGGCCCTGGACACGAGAGAGCCAGGTATGATGAAGGAAGTGTAGGAGCACCAGTGCTCCTGAGTCAGGGAGCAGCAGGTGGACTGGGAAGTCATGGGGCGGGGGGTAGGCTGGAGAGTGGAGATGGATCCTATACACTGGTCCTTCTCACATCTTAATGTGCATGGAAGTCCCTTGGGGATCTTGTTACAAATGAGGATTCTGATTTAATAAGTCTGGGATGGGCACCGAGGTTCTGTGGTTCTCAAGGGCTCTTGTCGTTCCTCATGGCTGCTGTCCCTGGCCCGAGGACCCCACTTTGAGGAGCGAGCCTGCAGGTTTTTGCAGGCCAGGCATAGTAAGCTGTAGGTTTTCTCTTAGGGGATAGGAGGGCTGTCGGGCAGTTTCGAGCAGAGCTCTGACCCGTTCTCTACTACGTGATAGGAGAAGGAGTGCTGGGAGATGGAGGTGTCATTCAACCCAGTGTGAAGGAGAACATTGTCTGAATTTAGCTTGCTATATAGGTTCAGTCATCTGAATGTCCTTCCCTCTCCAGGGCTGCGTCCTGACACACCATTGGTAAGTAAGCAAGAGCTCTATTCTCCGGATGCCTCTTATCCTATCCCACTCCTATACCAGATCTGTTCTAGAATGACCAGGCTGTCTCCTGAGAGTCACCCAAATTCTGATCGCTGGAGCCGTTCTTACCTGGCCATTTCTTTCCCTGATTCTCAACCCTGTTGACTCTGGTTCTCATTTGCTGGCCACACGCTCTAGTTACCTGGGAGCCTACGCTGATCTGTAACTGGCCTTAAGTGGGGTCTGGACGTCGGTATTCTTAAGTCTGCAGCCAGGGTTGAGAACAACCCTTGGGCTCACTTCTTCCTGGGCACCTGACACATGGGTGGATTCCCCACAGCTCACTCAGGGCCTCTCTTTCCCTCAGAGATCCATTTTCTACCTGCCCCCCTCCTCTGCCCCTGCCGCCAACCCCCAACTCTGGCCTCAGCCTTCGATTTTCTCATTACCATCAAAACACGTGAAACATTAGCCCATTTTCAACCCCATTTCATTTTGATGATATCAGCCTCACTGCTCATATTTTGTTAAATTAGAATCTATCTGTGTTCAGAAAGGGGGATGATCTTTGTATAGACACACATATACGTAGTTTCCACAGAGTGCCCATTTTTTTTCCCATATAATGGCTCTCAAAGGCAATAGGCACATCATAGACCTTTAAGTGAACTCTAGAATCTTACCCAAGGAACAGGATCCCAGGAACATGGGCCAGAAGATCATTTGGCTCCAAGTTTGATTTTTAAAAAATAATCCCCAGTGAGCTTATGCATACAGTTTTGTGCTCTGGCTGAATTGAAATACAATGTCCATTTGAAACCTTCCATCTCGTGTCTCCTTCCTGCACTGTTCAAGAGAAGTATACTCCTAATGAATGTGCATTGCACATTCTAAAACTATCCGGTGAATTGCATAGTTAGATTTTTGTATTAAGTAAATATGCTGCATATTTTAGCATTTTCTTTATCTTATAATACAACAGGCAGCTCAAAATATGGAAGTGGCCCAAGGTCTATCTTAGCCTTTGCGAGGTCCTTCTGAAACCCGATGGGTTTTTTTCCCTCCCCTTTGAATTCAGTATGTGTATATGTCTTATTTGAAGGTCCTGCTTGTTCTTTAAGGACTCCGTTTTCTAATCAGAGTAGGAAATAAGGAAAAATGAAAGGCACTGCAAAATATTATCTGTAGATTGTATCCCAAACTCGCTGTATCATCATGTACCCAGAATGACTTGTCTGTGCATCATTAACTTGTAACAGATTTAAACTAATTATTAACTCAACCAGATGGGTTTACTTGAGTGTTATCATAAAGGGCTCTGTGATGTGAGAGGATGGCAAAGTTCCATAAAATTTATTGCTTGAATCTTGCTGGATCCAGTGTTCCACTAAGGCACTGCCTTTGTCCCCACATCACTGTATCGTATCTGATTATTCCTTACAGTTGGGAAGGAAGTGTGTGTGAGGGGCATAGGGGGTGTATTAATTAATGGTAATTTGTCTTGAAGGAAATGCCACTCCAACATTCCGTGGCTTGAGAAGGGTCCGAATAATGTCCCCTAAAAACTGTAAATGCCCCTTATGTAGTCAGAGCCATTGGATTGTAGAATTGTGGGCAGTGGTGTCATGTCACACCTCACTCCCTCCCCCTTACAAAGAGGAAAGAAACTGAAACCCAAAGAGAAGAGGCTTGGATAAGTAGAGCACTTGGTGTTTAGCAGACCTGAGTTCTAGTGTCTTTAAGGTCCGGTTATAAAAGTGACTCCGCAAGAGTTGCCTTATTGATTAATGTAGAGAAGGTTTTCTAGTCATCTTTTGTAGGATATATACATATTTCTTTAAATGATTATTGCTAAAAACTTTTATATTTATCAGGGACTCTAGGAGAGAGAGAGAGAGGCATGTGGGAAAATTTTGTTAAGGGAATTAGAATATATACATATGTGGTGTATGAGCAAATAAGTCGATTTGGGGGGTCACTCTTTTTTTTTCTCTAGTTCTGTGAAAACCTGACTATCAAACCCTTTTTATTAAACTACAGTGAAGGGAAATATTAACTATTTTTTCATGCCTTTGATACAGCAGAATGTCAATTTTACCATTGAGTAGGAAGGGAAATGATTGATCTAATGGTTAAACTAAAGCATGAACGTTCTCAGCGGGTCCCTGGAACCAGAGAACTCTTTGCTGAGGAAAGTCGGAAGGCTCATTTGGGGAAAGGTACGTGTTGTAATCACTTTTGCAAGTAGGAATATGGCCAGCTTATAATGGGGGTGCCTTTACCCGTGACTGCTGGCTAAACTCAGTGTTCCTTGGCTGATCTTGACTGCCTTACAGGATTTTATTAAACTGTGCAATGAGGGGTAAATTGCTTCATCCATCATGGTGAGCATATAAGTTCCTTTTATAGATCTCTGGAAGTTATGCAGTAACAAAAACAACAGAATAGAGACGTGCCAGCCTATCTAGTGCAGCCATGGTAAGAATTGAAATTAACACGATACATTTGAAGTGGGAGTAAATGCTTGTGGCCACCCAGAACCCTTCTCCACCCTGAGTCTTTATCACTTTAGTTTATTGGGGCTTTAAACCTATTTCACAACTTAGCTACAGAACGTTGCCCTGTTGGAACTAAGAGGGAGGAAAACCGTGAAGCCCTGTTCTTCTTCTAAATTGCCGCGTCTGTTTGAGGGATACAGATGTAGCAAATCAGGCAGTATCCAGCGTTCGCAATATTCAAATAATTCATGGATTAATTTTCAGTCGTTTAGAAGCCTCAGATAGAAGGTGAATATATATTAAATACACTTTTTCTTCGTTTATCCAGATATGAGGTATTTGTCCAGATAAGTGTATGTCTTCAGTTACTGCAAAAATCTGTAAACATTGTAATGATTCTTTCGGCAAAACACTGTTTTGGGTTTATCTTTTATGTCAACAGTAAGTACTTAGGAATGATAGAAGAGAGATAACTTAAAACTCAATCTAATGCAACGGAGTACATTTTCTTAAACATCACTTCTACCTTTCTATTTTATGGATACAAACATTTACTTGGTAGGCATAATAGTTATTTAAACTCTCTTTTTGGGTTTATTGGACATACATTTAAGACCCAGCAGGCTGCCGAGATAAAGGTCAATGGACGTTTTATGGTGAGAACAAAAAATTAAAAGCTTGGCACTTTAGCCAGACTCAGGGATTGTTGAGATAAAGATATTAATCAGGTTGGTGTTGAACCTTTAATAAAAATTGAAAATATGACTCCTAGCACAAATTATGATATTCTTTAAACTACTTGGGTTTGGTATAGAATAGTGAAAACGGCACTGAGCTTGGCATCACAAAAACCTGGTTTCCGTCACTTGCCTGTAGTAAAAAGTTGGGTAAATCCCTGAATTTAGCTGGGCCTCTGTTGTATTGTTTGAAAAATGTGGATAGTAATTCTAATTTCACGGTTCTCATTCACGCACTCACTTATTCATTTGGTAAGTGCTTAATGGGCCCACTGTGTGCTAAGCACTGTGATTTGCGTGGGCAATATAGCAATATTTTAAAAGTTAGTAAAGAAATAAGCAACTTGACCAGAGAGAGAAACTGGGAAGGTCACTCGGTAGGGAGCACAGAGAAGACTTTTTCTGATGAACTGTTGTTGGAGCTAAGATCTAAAAGACCAGAAAGGATTAGACAATAGGAGACTGGAAAAAAGGGAATCCCAGGGAGATGGGGTAGCAGGTGCAAATGTCCTGAGGCTAGGTAGGAGAAGGCTAGTAAATGAAGAGGAGGTGTTAGGAAATGGTGCTAGAAAGGTAGACAGGAGGCAGATCTGATAGCTCCTCATAGGCCAAACAAGGACATTTTTTATTTTACTATGAAAGTAGCAAGAAGTAACTGGCCAGTTTTACCAAGGGGTATGACATTATCTTAATTACCCATATAAAAACGATGTACGGAGAAGTACTTTAAAGATGGAAACAGCATGTGAATATAAGCAATTAGTGTTACCTGGGATGGAATGAGACAAAAATATGTGACCCAGTGAATTATTTATCCTATTTACAAGGTTGCAAAATTCTTCAAGTGGGCAGTGGGGCTAAAGCATGCAGATAATCCAAAACACCAGCATTCTTTTTTACATGTTTCAGGGCCAAGTGTGTGTGTGGAGGTGAGAGGCAGTAGATCTACCCTTGTAGTATTTAGCTTAAGGCAGTGTTTAGATTTTGTTGCCTGTGACCCGTGCATCAACTGATGAACTAGATGTCAACTGAGAACAAACAGCATAGGAAAGATTTTACCCTAAGGTGATTGAAAGGCTAGATGGTCCATGTATGCAAAATTATGAATTTGTAGTTTTTTAATATCATGGACAGATAGTGTTAATAAAAGAGGATTCCCAAGAGGAGATGTTGACAATTTAATGGAAATAAAGCCTTGTTTTGTAAACGGAGCATATCTGTGGATATAATTGTGGCCATATTGGGGACAACTTTATCTTCTTCTCTGTGCTTAATGAACCTTCAGTCGGATGGCCGCAAGTAACATTTTGCTACAAAGACATCCGTGGAGATAGCAAAACCCTTTTCTTGAGGAGAAAGAAAGACCTGATCTTTGTGCCTGAGACATGTATTGAAAATTTAGAAATCATTGTTGATCTTCCTGTTTGGAAAGCAGAAGCTAAGGAGAGAGTGTCCATGTAAAGCAGAATATGACAGGACCTAAAGTTGTA
The DNA here is from genome assembly GCF_011764305.1 of Mustela putorius furo. Lineage (NCBI taxonomy): Eukaryota > Metazoa > Chordata > Mammalia > Carnivora > Mustelidae > Mustela > Mustela putorius. Next base: position 6,467,739 of record NW_025421496.1, on the reverse strand, counting down.
GGATAACTTTTAATTTTTAATAGTGATAATTATTAACATGTATATCACCTGTGAAATTTTAGTTCCAAAACTTTACTCACTTGGCTCTGAAATGAACTGATCTATCACAGATAACTACACCTCTCTTAGGGCTGTGAACATTATTAATGTTTTTAATTATCTCCCAGAATTGAGGTTGGATAAAATTCTACTTAAAATCCAATTTTATTGTAAACTGAAATTGGGCTCCTCACATTATAAAAGGGTGAAACCTAGAATTAACCCCCTTTTTAACCATAGAGGTTGTGCAGGCTTGTGGAAGGCTACGTTTGGCTTTATCTTGACTGCGCATGTCAAGAGAGACAACAGTGTGCTCATGTCCTATTTTAAAGGTTGCTTCATCATTAGGGGCCCCTGGGTGGCTCAGTAGGTTGTACCTCTGACTCTTGATTTTTGCTCTGCTCATGATCTCAAGATTGTGAGATCGAGCCCCATGTCAGGCTCTACACTCAGCGTGGAGTCTGCTTGAGGGTTCTCTCTCCCTCCCCATCCCTCCCCCACTAGCACATGCACAAGTACTCTCTCTAAATAAATAAATAAATAAAATAAAATCTTTAATAAAAAATGTTGACTCAGTCATGCATGGTGGCCATTTCCTTGTCTTCCTCTTGAGTTGGTTGAACAGGGCGATGACTGGATTCTGCTTCAGGTTGGGGGTGGGGCACGTCAGTCTACTTTTTTACTAGGTTTACAGGTGACACCAGTCCCACTGGTTTGATGCTTCGAGTCCCAGAGCCACACTTGGAGAATCACTGATTCATAGAGTTTTGCTTGCTTTCCAACCATATATTTTAAGGGTGTGGTTAATAGCGCTCAGGAGACCTTGAGCCATTTATGTGTCCTTATCTTTGTTTCAAAATCACCAGCCATATTTTCAGAGGTTACAGTCGTAGTTCATTTAGCACAGTCCGTCATGTTCTGTTGTGACTGAGTTCATCGTGTTAGTGGAAAACAGTACTTGACTAAGAAATGTCAAAATACTTCATCCCTTTGATAAAGCTTTGTATCTTCTGAATGATTCTCAGGGTTGCTCTATGTGTTGTGTAGTTGCAAGAGTGGAAATGGCTGCTACAGTTTTAGGAAAGCCTCTCAATTGAGGAAAGTCAATTTGGTCATATATTTCTACCCGAACAGCTTCTTAACTTTTTGCTTTTTCATTTGTATCACCTTTCCAATAAACACATTTTGATGTCTGAGCTTTTCCTTATGGACTTTAATGAAAAATGGGACCAGGTTTCCTGAGATGTCATTGCATACAGTAAAATTCATGTACAGCCCTGTAATTTTTGACAAATGAATGTAGTCATGTAATCATCTTCATAATAGAGAACTATTTTGTCACCTCAAAAAAGACTTTTGTCATACTCCTTTGCAATCGGCCTCTTTCCATTACCTCTAACTCCTGGTGGCCATTAATGTAATCTCTGGTCTATACGGCCTTTTCTAGAATGTCCTATAAGTAGAATAATATAGTATGCAACATTTTGAACCTGGCTTCTTTCCCTTGCTATAATGTGTTTGAGTTCATCCCTGATTAATTAATCAGTAGGTTGGCTCTTTTTATTGATGAAAAACATTATGTCGTGTGGACATACAAGTTTGTTTATCTCTTCTCTAGTTGTAAGACATTGAGTTGTCCTACTTGCTGGTGATTATCACTACAGACACTACAAATATTCAGGTACAAGTTTTCATGTAAACGTAAGGTTTTGTTTTCCTTGGGGACAACATGTAAGAGTGGGGTTTCTGGGTCATCTAGTAAGGGAATGTTTACTCTTTTATGAAACAACCAAACAGTTTGTCAAGGATTCCCAGTAACCATGTATGAGCCCTCCATTTACTCACATCCTCACTATCGCTTGGTATTGGCATTTTTCCTCTTATTTCCTGTATTTTTAACAAATGTGTATCTGTGGCATCTTTTAATTCATATGACCTGTCCACAGGGGCAGAGTCTCATGAGCTATAAAAATAGGACCTAGTCTTTGCAGCTGCCCAATGCAGAACTTCTCATCTGGCTGGAAACCATACTTACTTTCCCTCTGCCATTATGTTATAGGTGACAGTCATTTATCACCTGCTCTGTGCCCAGTTTGGGGGTCACTACCGTGTAAGTGCTACCTCTGTTAATCCCTAAGGAGGACCAAGATGGTGACAAAGCATCTGTGAGAAGCCATTACAAAGATATGGGAGAGCTTATCCTCCTAATAATTTTTTTTAGTAACTGGAAGTTTGTAAGTCTTCGTTCCCCTTATCTATGTCACCCACCCCACACATACATCCCTTCCAGCAACTGCCCATTTGTTCTGTGTATTTAAGAGTTTGTTTGTTTGCTTTTTAGATTCCACAAGTAAGTGAAATCATATGGTATGTCTTTCTCTGTCTTTCTTATTTCACTTTGCGTAACACCTTCCAGTTCCATCCATGTTGTAGCAATGGCAGGATGTTATTCATTCTTCCGGCACATCTTTATCCATTCATCCATCAGTGAACACTTGGGTTGCTTCCATATCTTGGCCATTGTCAATAAGAATGCAGTGACCGTGGGGGTGCACCTGTCTTTTCAAGGTGGTGTCTTTGTTTCCTTCAGATAAATACTCAGAAGCAAAATTGCTGGATCATATGGGGTACTATGTTTAATTTTCTGAGGAACCTCCATACTGTTTTCCACAGTGATTGCACCAATTTACATTCCTACCAAGAGTGCAGAGAGGGTCCCTTTTCTCCATATTCTGCTTACACGTGTTATTTCTTATGCCTTTGATACTGTGCATTCTGACCGGGATGGGGTGATCTCTCTTGGTGGTTTTGATTTGCATTTCCCTGATGATGAGTGATGATGAACTCCTTTCCACATGTCTGTTAGCCATCTGTATGTCTTCTTTGGAAAGAATGTCTCTTCGGGTCCTCGACCCATTTTTTAAAATTGGATTTTTTTTTGTGTGTTTAGCTGTATAAGTCCTTTATTTATTTTGGCTATTAGCCCCTTATCAGACACATCATTTGCAAATTCAGTAGGTTGCCTTTTTATTTTGTGGAGGGTTTCCTTCACCGCGCAAAAGCTTTTTATTTTGATGTAATCCCGATAGTTTATTTTTGCTTTTGTTTCCTTTGCCTGCGGAGACATATCCAGAAATAGGTTGCTAAAACTGATGTCCAAGAGATTACTGCCTATGTTTTCTTTTAGTAGTTTTATGGCTTCAGGTCTTCAATCCATATTGAATTTATTTTTGTGTATGGTGTAAGAAAGTGGTCCAATTCCATTCTTTTGCGTCTAGCTGTCTAGTTCTCCCAGCACCATTTGTTGAAGGGAGATTGTCTTTTCTCCCTTGTATGTTCTCACTTCCTTTGTCATAGGTTAATTGACCATATAGTTGTGGGTTTATTTCTGGGATCTCTGTTATGTTCCATTGATCTGTGTGTCTTTTTTCAAGCCAGCACCATACTGTGTTGATTTGTAGTATGTCTTGAAATCTGGGATAGTGACACTTCCTAGTAAGTTTGTTTTGTTGTCTTTTTTTTTTTTTTAAATTAAGGATGACAAAGCCATTAACTTTCCTGAATACACTTAGACTCTATCACACACCTTTTGAATGCTCACAGCCTTTACACCCAGAATCTTCCCTTTTAAGAGTAAAATATACCCTTTAAAATGCTGTAAAGCTCAAAATAGACTCTATTTACCAATATGATAAGATGTTAGGATTTCTAAATCTGGTTATACTAAATTCATTTTTCCAATTTTTTTTGATAGTTTTTGATAATTAAAGAAATGAATTAAAAGAGCAAAGCATGCTAGTTACACTAGGACTAAAGTGAAATTAGAGGTTTTTCTCGTTTAAATGTATTTTAATTAATTAGATAGAAATATCTGAATGGGGATTGCCAAACTCAGAGTAAATTGTTCTGTTTCTGCAGAATCTGATGATTGGGTTAGAACAGTGATTCTTCACCTTGGTTTGTGTATTAGAATGACCTAGAAAGCTCTTTAAAAAAATACTGAGACCCTGGCCTTAATTCAGACACTTAAGTCAGAAGCTCTGGAATGGGTGTGGGAGGGGCAAACACGAGTATTTTATTTAGGGCCCATATAATTCCAATGTATGGCTGGAGTTGAGAGTCATTGTATCTAAAGAGAAGATTTACCATTCCAGAAGTAATGCCAGAAACGTTTCCACCTATCAAAATACGTACTCTTCTCTGTTTGTTTCCATATACGTGGAAAGGCTTCAAGTTGCGCAGGTGGTCAGTAATGAAAAGAAACCATACCTAAAGGCAGGCTACGCGTGCTCCCTCTCCCTCAGCCTCTCTTGGACGATTTCCTTTGTGGGCGTGCGATGTGTGTCTTAAAGCAGGTGGAAGAGCTTAAATATTAAACAATAACTTCTTTTAGTTTCTCCAGAAATTACTTACAGATGGGTTTTGAAGAACTTCATAGAAAAATAGCTGATTATAAATAGCAGTAATGGATGTTCTTATCTGAGGAATGTACAAGGACTATTTTACATGAAGGACGTAATTATTCATTGTGGGCAAAAAGGGACTGCAGAACATAAAAGCCTGATGCCATTTACAGCTCATTCTTAAAGAACTGTTACAAACATCATATATGTTGGATGCTGAACCCAGTTGTGATCTCTAATCTACTAATAGGAAAAATTGAGTTTCTTTGGGGGGGAAGTACTCTGAGTACAGAAGACGTAACTTTCAGACTTGCAGTTGACACAGTGAGGTTGTCGGAGTCAAGTCAGAAAGTTCTCTACAGGGCTGTCTGGGTGGCTCAGTCGTTAAGAGTCTCTTTCGGCTCAGGTCATGGTCCCAAGGTCCTGGGATCAAGCCCCACGTTGGGCTCCCTGCTCAGCGGGGAGTCTGCTTTTCCCTCTGCCTCTGCCTGCTGCACCCCCTGCTTGTGCTTTCTCTCTCTCTCTCTCTGTCAAATACATAAATAAAATCCTAAAAAAAAAAAAAAGTTCTGCATTTTAGCAGAGGCTTTGTTTTGTTTGCTCTGTCGGCAGCATCTTCGGATCGGTGCTTGGCATCTCGTACACACTCAGTAAATACTTAATGTCTTGGCAGGCTGTGAAAGTACAGAGTAGAATATAGAAAATAACATTTAATATTCACATTGACACTGACACTTAAGAAATTAAAAATAGAGACTGGAGGAGAATCACATTAAAAAGGGTTTCTGGGGGCGCCTGGGTGGCTCAGTGGGTTAAGCCACTGCCTTCGGCTCAGGTCATGATCTCAGGGTCCTGGGATCGAGTCCCGCATCGGGCTCTCTACTCAGCAAGGAGCCTGCTTCCTCCTCTCTCTCTCTCTGCCTGCCTCTCTGCCTACTTGTGATCTCTCTCTGTCAAATATATAAATAAAATCTTAAAATAAAATAAAATAAAAATTTAAAAAAATAAAAATAAAAAGGGTTTCTGAGGACTTGTTTGTTGACCAAGTTCATTCTGCTACGAACAGTTCAATATTAAGTGACTTCTTCAGTTAGAAGAACATCACCAAGAGAAGTCATGGGGTCATGGACTGCATCCGGGGTCCAGCAAACCTGGAATTAACATGTGTTCTCCTCTGGGCTCCAAACTTTCTGGGGAGGTGTTATACATGTTGACTTGTCTAGGAAAAACAAGACCTGGGAAGACTTCTTGCATGAGATGGAAAAAAAAGAGAAAAAAAAAAGGAAAGACTTGGATGTTCAGCCAAGAACAGGGAAGACTGAATAGGGATGTGTTGGTTGTCTGGCTTGGACTGGGGAGTTTGACCCTTCTGGGTTGGCTCCACAGGCTAGAACCAGGAGTAGTAAGTGGAGTCAGGCCAATTATCTGGGAGAAGTTTCTGACAAATGGGCTGCCCCAGGAAATGCAGTGCAGCAGACCAGTCTGAATAATGATTTCTACATGCAATGGAATGAGTCAGATTAAAATCCTGCTAAGGTTATTTTTTGTTTTGTTTTGTTTGTCTTGTTTTGTTTTGTTTTTCCAATTCTGATATTCTGTGATTTATTTTGAGGCAAGTCTCATGTCCCATGTGAATAGCGGGGCGGACTGCAGATTTCTCACTTGAAATTGGGAAAAGTTGTTGCTTACTCTGTTTTCTCTCGCTTGCATTTCCTTGGTGAAATTGTATCTGTTTCTTGCTTGCTTGGGATTTGCAATAGAATGTTTTTGATAACTCCCTCTTAAGGTGAACTACAGGGACCTAGAGTCTCCCACACTCTGCTGATCGGGTAGCTGTAGAATGAAATAATGAGGCCTCGTATTACTGAGGGCAAGGAGGTGGGATGGGGTGGGAATACTTGAGTATGCCTATTGAATCACATATGGCAGATCAAAACCCTTTGAAGTACATTTTAAGCAGAAGTCAAAGTGTTATAGAAAAGGCTTAGATATTTGGAGTCAGACTCAGCTACTTTTTCATTTGGGCACATAACTTACCTTTTCTCGTGTTTGGACTCCATTTCCTTCTCCCTAAAATTAAAATACTTTTTCCTTTGTTGGAAAGATTGGAGATAATGTAGGAAAGCTTCAGAAAGTGGTAGCTTTGGTTATTAGTAGTGTTAATTACATGAAGGCTTAGAAGAAATAAGCCGTTTGCTAATTCTCTTTTGTTGGGCAAATATCCTGGTTTTCGGGTTTTTTTGTTTTGTTTTGCTTTTGAGCATTAAACTTGATAACGCTAATATAAGACTTAGCAGAGTGCTGGGGCAATATTCAACACTGTTATTTATTATAATGGTATAGTTATTTGGAAATTGATCATTGAATGCCCAGAGGGTCCCGAAAATAATGAAATATAAATTGGCCCCAAATATGATTAGTCCGACTTTATTTTATTTGCTTCTCACGGATGTTTACTGAGGTGCTAGTTGTATCATCTAGTAGTTCCTTGTTGCTCCCATAACAAATAACCACCCACTTAGTGGCTTCCAACAACAAAAACCCACTATCTTAGAGTCCTGGTGGCCGGAAGTGCTAACCTAAAATGAAGGTGTCCTCAGAGCTGCGTTCCTTCTGGAGAGTCTAGAGAAGACCCATTTCCTTGCCTTTTCCAGCCTCCAGAGGCCAACCACATTCCCTGGTTTGTGGTTCCTTCTTCCACCTTCAGAACCAGCAGCACAGTCTTTTCAAATCACTTCCTCTCTCTTTTCCTCTCTCTATTTCTCCCCCTGACCCCGCATCTCTGCTTTGTGCTTCCATCTCTCTCTCTGACCTCTGCTTCCATGATCGCATCTTCTCTGACTTTGCTGCCTTCCTCTTATAAGGACCCCTGTGATTACACTGGATCCACCCAGATAATCCAGGATAATCTCAAAATCCTCAATCACAGCTGCAAAGTCCTTTTGCCATATCCAGTGACGTAGTCCTAGATTCTGGGAATTGGGATGTGAACATATCGGTGGGTGTGGGGGGATAGGGTGTCACTGTTCAACCCTATCACATGCCCACAAATCTCAGAACACAGATTATACATCTTCCTTTGAGCACCCTGATTTAAGAAAAAATTGTCATAGGGCTCTGCCTATGATTCATATACTCTGATGTCATGCTCTGAAGACCTCTCCAAAGAGCTCAAATGCTGAGCCCAAACTGGAAGGAATTCAGGAAGAAATCAGAAGTATGCTCTGAATGACTGAACGAAACTCAAGTGTAGGAAAGATAGTCTTCATGTAATTTTGTGGCATTCTACGGCCCAGTGCAATGATATCTAAGATGTGTGGGGCCAAGTAGTACTTGTGTAATGTGAAATTCCCTTTGAACTTACAAAGATATGTCTTAAAGGTACTTTCTCACATGGAGACATGAATGTAAGTCTCTTCTGCATATGCTCCCAAGTCGATAGAATTATCCCTAGAAAACATCTGCTCTATGTACAGCTCTTAGGAATATAGTTTTCTGGGTCTCCCATCCAAGTACTAGCCAGGCCTGACCCTGCTTAGCTTCCGAGATCAGACGAGATTGGGCACGTTCAGGGTGGTGTGGCCATAGACTAGTTTTCTGGGTAATTGAGATCTCTGGGTAGCTGTGGTTTTATGTATTATTTATTTATTTAAGATTTCAGTCATTGTAGAGAGAGCACACACGTGCAAGCGGGAGGGGCAGAGGGAAAAAGGGAGAGAGACTCCCAAGCAGACTCTACGCTCAGCATGGAGGCCGACTCAGGGCTTGAGATCATGACCCGAGCAGAAACCAAGAATCAGATGCTTAACTGACTGTGCCACCCAGGCACCCCTTAGAAACCTTTTATTTCAAACATCTCTTAGAGTAGTTAAGAACATATGCTCTAGAGTTAGGTTACCTGGGATCCTTCTTTGCAAGCTGTGTGGGCCAAGGCAACCTCTTAAACTTTGTGTGCTTCTGCTTTCTTGCGTGTAACATGGCCATCATGATACTTATTTCCTGCTGTTGTGTGATGAGGACACCCTACAGTAATGCTGGCACTTAGTCTGTGCTCTGTAAATATTAGCAGTTCATCACGTATCTGCTTTTACTTGCCTTCTCATTTACTATTTAATGAATTCAACAGCCTTGTTATAAATACCACTTTCGTTGAGTGATTCCAAGAGGTCATTGACTATGAAGGGACAAGAGAGGGAACTAAGAAACATAGAAGTAGATTTTGGTGAGTAAGTGGTTGTTGGTGTTCGATTCTTGAATTTTGGACATGTTTACATATGGTGACTTTATTCATTCAATATTTAATAAGCACAAAGTGTCTGTTACATTATCTGTTAAAGTTATGTCTCAGGAAGGGTCATAAAGAAACGAGCAAGAAACTTTCCCAAAGGTTTAGAGACATGCTCACTATTGTGTTAATTTCTCCCAGGGCAGAGACCATTCACTCATTCTGCACCTTTGTTGGGTAAGCCTGGCTCTGTTAAGAGGAGCTAAAACTAATCCATCTGTGAGTCAAATAAAAATCTGTGACCTTAGGGAGCTAACATTCTAATGGGGAAAGATCAATAATAAATGGGATAAATAAAAAGAATATATAATATGTTCATGGTGAGAAGTGTTACAGGGAGAAATAAATCAGGGAAGGGAATGTGGTATGCGGGAGGGCATGACGTCAGTTTTAAGTTGGGAGAGGGTCAGTGAAAGCCTCCATGAGAAGGAGACATTTGACTGAAGATCTGAAAGCAGAGAGGGCGTGAGTCCTAGAAATTTTAAAGATTTTTTCAGGCAGAGGAAAAGCAGGGACAGAGACCCTAAGGTTGGAGTGTTCTTGGTGACTTTGAGGCAGGCAGTCATGGCCAACCTCTCTTTGGTTCTTTTTTGAATGTTACAGAGTCTGGAACACAGAAGGGAAATGACTATAGTGGTTTTAATATTCTTAGGGAAGCACAGAAGATACATCACAGTCAGTATTTAAAACAAAGAGAAGCAATTTATCCAGGTGCTGTGTCTACAAGCGCAAATGGAATTCAGCAAGTTAAAGTTTCCGGCTTTTCCACTTTGGGCATCGGAAGAGGTTAGTCTGCAAGAACGGTGGCCTTAGTGACCTGGTTCTTCCCCATCCCACCCAAGGGGGTGGGACAAGGTGCAAGCTGGAAGGTAAATTCCAGCCCCAGGAAACTGGGTTCTTGAGTTTTCCAGTCTGTCAGTCTACAGAAGGACAGTAGAGGGGAATTTATAACTTTCCAAATCACCGTTATTGATGTTTAATTTACATACCTCCGAATGCCGCCATTTTCATAGAAGGCGGGATGAGTGTTGAACAATGTCTGTACTCCATGGTGTGCTGATGAATACTGAGAAGTGATGGGTCAGGAGGGAAAGAAGCCATTACTTGTAAACTTTGCCAGTTTCTTTGAAAGGTTAATATTTCCGTCATTGTTGATTTCAAGTCATCAGGGTGTTGGGAAGATAAGAAATTGGATCTTGTAAGTCTAGGATGAGCTGGTTCCAGTTCACGGAAGCACTCGTTACCCAGTAATTACCACTATAAGAAAGATACCGAATATTCCCAACATTCCAGATTTCTCCAGGTTTTCCCAGTCGATCCCTACTCCACACCCAGATGGTCACTCATTTGTCTTCTATCATCATAGATCCCCTGTCCTAGGATTTCACACCAGTGGGACTATACCATGTGCGTTCTTCTGCGTCGGCATCATGTTTTGATTGTCATGTCACGTTTATCAACAGTTTGTTCCTCTTTATTGCAGCTTGTTCCACTGTATCGATATACCACGATATATTTCTCCAACTACCTATTGATTGACATCTGCATTGTTTCCAGGGCAGGAGTGTTACTAAAAAAGCTGGTGTAAACATTTGTGTATGAGTTTTGTTTCAAAGCAAGGTTTCCTTTTTGGGGGGTAAATATGTAGAAATGAATTGTTTGGGTCATGAGGAGGATGTGTGTTTCATAAGAAATTACCAAACAATTTTCCAAAGAGGTTGAACCATTTTATACTCCCGCTGGCAAAGTGTGAGAGTGCCAGTGCTCTAGCATCTCGTCAGAGCTTGGCATTGTCTGTCCTTTAACCTGTAGCCATTCAGGTGCGTGTACATGCTTTTATGATTTTAATTTGCACTTAAGCATCTTTTTTACATGCTTATTGTCTGTATATCTCCTTTTGTGAAATATCTTTTCAAATTTTGCCCATTTAAAAATATTTCTGGAGTGGAGATAAATAGCTTTTCAAAAGGGAGTTCGGAATTTGGATAAATATATAAATGTAGGGCAGGAGGGAGAACAAGGCAGACAAGTTTTATGGAGGTGGCCACAGGGCCCTTGACTTTGCTGCTTCATAATTAGGGTGATCAAATTTGATGGGGACTGCTCAGTTTAAGTATTGAAAAGTTCTGTATGTCTCTGGAAATACTTCAGCCCTGGGAAAACCGACATGGTTGGTCACCCTATAGAACTATGTGTGAAAGATTTGCCAGCTATACACCTGGAGTCATTAGACTAGAAGGGATTTTAGTCACAAGCATGGGTGAGACGGTTGGTGGTGAATGTATTCAGAAAGGCCACACAGCTCCTCATTGGGGTCAAAGCCATTGTAAGTCTTCTGGGTCCTGACTTGGCTCAGAATTCAATAGCTCCGTTGTGATGTGAGAATTCAGGTACACAGAGAAGGTTCCCTCTTGCTAGCAGAAAAGCAAAAACCAAAGCAAAAACCCTCCCATAACTGTTTTCTGACAGTGATTGTTTTTGGAAATTAGAAACACAGTGGTCTCATTTATTTGGCTTAAGTTTTAATTTTCTTATCAAATGCAGTTGTTCCTGAAAGAACGGAGTCATTGAGTCTTAACCAGTCATTTACACTTTAGTATAAAATAATTCATTAAAAAAAAAAAAAAACTTTTTCTAAGAAGAGTTTGGTTTGCAAAAGGGTCGTGATAGGAAAACCCTGGGCGCAAGGGTGAGAAGCGGCCACTAAGGAAGAAAAGGCACAAACGCTTGACAGAATTGGGAACAAAAGATGAAATTTATCAACTTACTGTTGTATAGAATTGTGTTGTGCTGATTGGCAGGGAAGAGTGTTTTGTGTGTGATTATAGAGAAAAGGAGCTTAAGACGGTCAAGAGGGAAAGAATTATTCTCCTTCCTTTATGTGGAATTAAGGATAAGGTTCAGTTTAGGCCATTCTCCTATTGATTTTGTACTTCATATATGCTAATGGCTTCTGATTTATTTATAAAACCCCCCCATGTTAGTTACAAATTGCTTCTTGTTTTAGCCCTTGTTGGTATTAGGTAACATACAAACACAGTCATCTTTTGTTTTACATTACCCTGGAGGAGCTGGGTGGAATGTCAGGTTATAGATAATATTACTGCTTTGTTTTCATACACTGTCTTTCTTTTGAATAGCTCTCAACATGTTATGACATTTTTCTTCCTAATGTTTATTAAATGCCCTCAGCGTGCTCAGTGCTGTTGAAAGAATATGAAAGACACAATTCTCACCAATAAGGGACATGCATGTTAATAGACAAGAGACATAAACACGCTTTTAAATATATATATATTTAGATTAAAAAATGTGTATAACTCCACAAGGTGACAGATTATTTTGTTCGAATGATGTACAATGATGGAGCGAACATGTGCTACCCTTAAGCTGTTGTCTTGCAGCAAAAAGGAAAAAAAAGACTTAGGCAAAGCATGTAGGAGAGTTCTTGGCATAGCATTGATGTTGATATGATATTATTATTCTGATTTACTTTAGAAACTATAATATTAAGTAATATTCAATGTTAACTATTACTGTTTCTTTTCAGAACAGAGGGAAGCCCCTAGAAATTTTAGACAGGAGTATGACCAGATTTGCATTTTCTGGCCTTTTTCTGGCTGTGGTGTAGAAAACAGATTTGAAAGAGGAGGTTGGTGCATATGGCTCTGGAGGGCTGGAAACAAGTGTGTTCATTTAACAGGTGGTCAGAACACAGTGAGTCACCCGGGTGCCTGGGCCTCACTGGTGCCCATAAGTGTTCATGACTCAAGGGGTACATAACTTGGAGGGTCTCTAAGTTGTATGAGATTGTGTAAATGAGCAGCTACTTTTCCGGAAGTTTTGATCTCTCCAATTTTAGATTTAGTAGGGAGCCTTCTGCAGAATCCACTTAGTCATTCTACTTTGGAAGGCATTCAGGATAGACTATTAAATAGCCTGTAGAATCATTCGAGAAGACAAAGCTTTCAGAAGTGTCCCCCAATGCCACCTCACAGAATAGGCCTCCCCAAGAGTTGCTGCTTCATCCCCAACAAAAAACCGAGGCACGAGGAAGTTAATCTGTTGCCCCCATAGCTCTTCTGTGATCTCTTACCAATTTATCAACAAAACGGGATGTTGCAAAACAAATGCGCAGAAAGCTAGCTGCCGGCATTAAGACCTCTGCCAGCACAACCGCTGAACACATAAGGGCCCCCAAGAGCCCGCCCCAGGATGCTTTAGTCTGCCTTTGATTGGCAGAACCTTAATCACATCAGAACCCTGGCTGCATAGAGTGGAGCCCTTTAGCTCTGCAGTGCAGAGAAGCTCACGGAAGGTTGCCGGACCGAGCCCACCTGTGGGATACACCACAGCAGGGTAAGCTCATGTGCTAGCTAGCCATTCAGCAGGGATTTACAGCCCCCTCACCCGCCCCCAGCCCGCCCCTTACCGTCCTAGCTGTGTAGGTGTGGGCATTCCCCGAGCTCCCACAACCTCATTGATCAGAGTGGAGGTAACGACTGTTATCTTCCAGGGTTCCTGGGGGAATTCTGCTAAATACAATCACCTGCAGAAGAGCTGGGCGATGCCTGGCACACGGTAGGCCTTTAGTCAATGAGCCATCACTCAGGCATCAAGCACCGTTCCCTGACTCTGTAGAGGAAACAGGACCCCTGCAAGGTGGAGGTCAAGTAGAGCTTCCTGCTAGAGGGATCTCACGCCTTGGACCAGGCACACAGGCCTTGGGAAGTGGATTTGCCCCCCGGAAGAGTAGGTGCCACCTGTGGGTGCACGCTATTTCATTTCGTTGCTTTATCTTTCATTTTTAATTGGTTTTTTAAATTTAAGAAATAATACATACACATAAACAATGAAAAGAAAAGCTCTCTCTGTAGTTCATGTATTCCTTTGCATATAAGCGTACATTTAGTACAGATTCTTTCTTTGTTCTCCCACGAAAACGCGGTCGTATTTTCTCCCTCTGTCCCTCCTTTTCTCTATTTCTCTCTCTCCTTCCTTCCTCCCTCCCCCACCCATCCTTCCTTCCTTCCTTTTTTTTTCCTTCCTTCCTTTGAGATCAATTCTTTCAGCTCATATAGAGCCAAACGCCTACTGATTATAGCTAGTTGTTGGAATTCTTTTGCTTTACAGAATTTCTCCAACATCCATTCTTATACATAAGTGACTGCATCTGTATAATAAATTATTAGAAGTGGAAAAGCTGAGTCAAAGGTTGGGTACAGTTACGGATATTACCGAATGGCTTTCAAAACAGTTGTCCCAAGGAGTGCTATTTCCCAGTCCTATGTATGCTGCATTTGTGCCTACGTCCTTGCCAACTGTGTATCATCAGACTTTCTGACGTTGGCCAGTTAAGATGAGGGAAGTCAAGAGGTAGGGCACACCAAGAGGAATTCTGACTGGGCACCTGGGTGGCTCAGTGGGTTAAGCCACTGCCTTCGGCTCAGGTCATGATCTCAGGGTCCTGGGATCGAGTCCCGCATCGGGCTCTCTGCTCAGCAGGGAGCCTGCTTCCTCCTCTCTCTCTGCCTGCCTCTCTGCCTACTTGTGATCTCTCTCTGTCAAATAAATAAATAAAATCTTAAAAAAAAAAAAAAAAGAGGAATTCTGACCAAGGGATAGAGGTAAGGGATTGCAGGACAAGAGGTGAGAGAAAGTAGGACTGAAACTTAAATTTAGAAGGGAAAGTGATAATCGGAAACTGCATACCCAGCAAGGCCTTGACCAGGCAGTGTACCTGTTACGCTGCTCAGTCCTTATAACCACGCTCACCCGTACACATTTTTATCCCTCATCTGACTCTGATACCCAGTCTCTGTCCACTGTGCCTGCTGTGTCCTTATTTTACAGGAACCAAAGCCCAACATAGTTCAGTGATGTATCCAACATCCCAAAGCATGTTAAGTCAGGATGAGGGTTCTGTTTTGCAGCTTCGTACATGCTTTGTAAGTCCAGGATTCCAGTCTTTCCTGAAGAGGCCACAAAGGATCAGAATGAAATCTTCAGGACGTATTTCATCCACATTTGAGTTTAATGGTTCAGTTGAATTCAACTATTTCCTGTCATCAAAGAGGTTCCATCGTAGTTGCATGGGCATGGTCTGAAACTCATGGACCATTTGCACACTGGTGATAGGTTCTGTAAAAAGTTCTTCCCCAAAGATTTTATGTCCCTTTCCACAGAAACTGCTGTGTTTACCCAAGGAGCGCTCTTGACAAAAGCTACATAAGATGAAAGCTCTAAGCTCCTTGGGATTTTAAGATTTTCATATAAAGGATTACACAGCCCATTGTGAATTCTACCCTTAGTCCTCTGGAATCTTAAAATTGGCCTGTAAATCCCTCCTTGAAACCCTCTTGGACACTGAGGCTATCTGTGGACATCTGTGTCTTCTTCCTCATTGTTTGCTGCTGTTTCCGAGTTCCTGATCTTTTCTGTGTATATCTGGGCAGTTTCCACTTGAGTTAAAAATGTGTGACTTCAGACTGTCCTATCCAATGATAATTTGAGTCATTCATTTAGAGTGTAAAGTCACAGGTAGGGGGTGACTCTTCAATGGCACAGAAGCTGGGTCAGTCATCCTCACTGGAGAGATAGAATGATGCTCGAGAATCGATGGAAAGAAGGAAATTAAAAAAATAAACATGTTATCTGGAAAAATGAAGCTGGGCCATTGAGGTTTTTTTCTTTTTTTTTTTTAATTAAGAAAGCCAACTTTTGTATGGTCCCCATTGGAAACCATCCTGTCGATGGTCATTCTTTTAGGGCAGAGCCATGGTGTTCTGGAGAAATAGCCCATTTGATGTATTTGGGCAAAGCAAAGAAGGGGAAAAAAAGTGTCATTGTCAAAGAGTAGAATTTGATGGAATTTGAGGGCTGCAAATTATCTTAAATTATCTTAGAAGTTAACCAGCCCAGGGGTGCCTGGGTGGCTCAGTGGTTTAAAGCCTCTGCATTCGGCTCAGGTCTTGATCCCAGGGTCCTGGAAGCGAGCCCTGCATCGGGCTCTCTGCTCAGCAGGGTGCCTGCTTCCCTTCCTCTCTCTCTGCCTGCCTCTCTGCCTACTTGTGATCTCTGTCAAATAAATAAATAAAGTCTTTAAAAAAAAAAAAAGATGTTAACCAGCCCAACACCTGGTTTTATAGGAATGGAAATGGAGGCATAGTAAGTACATGGGATTTAGCTAAGAAGCCACTTCTGAGCAGTGTCACCCCGAGCGAGAACCAGGCTCTTCTGTCTTCATCTGCTGTCTTGTTCCATTTCCATGTATGTGACCCACATCTATAATCTGCTGAGAGAACCTGATTATCTGGGATTTTGTTTGTTTTCTGAAAGTGCCAGTGACTTATTTTCAAAGCTATCCTAAGCAGACTGAACTGTTTTCTACAAAAGGGAGGGGTACACAGGTGAGAAATTGAGTGTGTTGAAAGAAGTGGTTGTGATCGACTGGCTTGCACTGGCTTTCCCCGGGTCGCTTAGCTGGTAGCTCGGATATGCGATCTTCGTCTGGTTCCAGATACCGCCGCCCACTTTTAGTTTGTAATAAATGCATAACTGCGATGTCGTTATACTGCCGACTGAAGGCAGGAAACAGACTAAGTAGTGTTTCCTTTGTGAATGACCAACTGCTCAGGACTTCTTTCAAATTGATGATATAAATAATCTAACGAGGTCCTTCATTGTACATTTCTCGGAGCAAACAGAATGCAGCGTGTTTTTATAACCAGATCGCTATTTGATTTTTTTTTTTCTCTTTCCCACATTTGGATATAAATGGATATAGAATTACTTAAAATGCTGCATATAAATTAAACATTAAAAGGGAGATACAGAGAGCTAAGCTGTCCCATTATAATCTTGAGTTCCGCAGTCACTGCCTCAAGGACACTCCATTTCATGTCACATGTCCTTCTTTGGAAAAGTGATCACCAAGGTTCAAGTAACATTTAAGCATAGAGGCAACTGCATAATTTATGGACCTTTTGGGGTTTTTTTTGGTTTTGTTTTGTGTTCTTATTTTCATGCAACACAGGAACATAGAAGACTCTTTAATTCCGACTAACTCCCTTTGCGCTTCTCCTCCTGTCTTTGTAGATCGGGGCCCTGAAGGACTACTACCACTTCTACCATAGCAGGACGATTAAAAGGTCAGTTCTCTCGAGCAGAGGAACCCACAGTTTCATTTCAATGGAACCAAAGGTAAGAAGAACCAGCTGGCGGGGGTGGGGACCAAGAGGCAAAAGCTTCTGCATTTTTCATTGGTAATAGCACACCAGCAACTGATGACCAGCGCAAAGACTCACATTTCGGGAGCCGTCTTATTGTCCTTGGATCTAGTGTCTTGGCTTCCGCTTCAGACCAAAATAGATGAGGGCTTGATTTTCACCAAAATGCCATTATCGTCCCACTGGTATGACAGCCCAGGGGGATCATGAGTATGGGTTCTCATGGAGAAGGAAGGAGTGTGTGTGTAGGGGGATATCGATTGATTCGGATGTGTTGAAATAGTAAGAGTACCACACCGTGTACTGATTTGCGTATAGATCTGAGGTTCTAGCCGAACTCCATAGAGGGGTCCCTAACAGAACCCTTAGGTCAGGTGTCAGGTCACCCCGGATCCTTGCAATCTCAGCTGATGCTGGTAGAGCCATGCCTCTGGCAGCCCGAGGACTAGATCATGTCAGGGACAGGAGGGATACTGAGCACAGAAGGGATGGAAGCTGGCTCCTGATCTCGAGGTAGGGCTCATCAGGTAACTTTCTTGCACGTTGTCTTTACTCCTTGTCCTTTGGGGTTATATAAACAACATCCCCTTGGGAGTCCCTAGAAGGAGACTACCTTCTCCCACTTCTTTCTAGAGAGGCGGGGCAGCTTCAAACTGGAAGATAGGAAGTGGAAGGGGGTTGTTAGGGACAAATCAGCCAGTAGCTAGCAGCTAACGCTCAGGGCGAGTTACACCCCTGTCCTTGTCAAGTTAGAGGAGGGCTCGGACTCTGAGGGGGAGCTAGTTGGCCTCCCAGTTGTCGCAAGTAAAATGGAGAGCAAGGCAGCTGTACCAGCCCGCCCCAGTTCTGTGGGCTCACTGGTGATTACTTATTCATTGGGAAAGGATTTTTCTCCCCACCCCCTTTATGTTTTGGATTTGCCATATGAACTCATTTTCAAATAAATTGGTGAACAAGTCCCTACAAGTGAGCACAGCAATCTCACCTAGAGATACCACGAAAATTGTATTCCTCATTAAAGCAAAAAGTCCTTCTTTGCATTAATATGCAAATCAGGTTTGCCATTTGGAGTCCTGCCCTCTCTTATGTGCCACAGTTGGCCTTGTTTAATTTGTTTCTGGAATATTATCACATGGTGTTCATGATTGTGAACTTGGATCTCGGTGATTCGAGAAAGCACATTGTTTGTAGGTCCCAATTTTCTATAACCCAGTTTTGGGTTATAGGAACATCCCTTAAGACTTACACTCCGGTGGCCTGAGGATTGTTCCCCCCCACCACCCCCCTTCATCTCTATTCAGACTTGAATGTCTCTGGAAAAGCAATCTGTTGGAATGTTCTTGAATTAGCTGAATTTTTTAAGCAAAGTCACGTTTTTCATCTGCTAAACAACTTTTCTCGAAGCTTTCTTGAACTTTGGTAATTAAAATGATTCCAATTTCATACCTCATGTGTGTAGTCAGTGTGAATTTGAGAAACCAAGTGCTAGTCGGTTTGGGAGGTAAGAACAGAATGTAATGAGGTATTGTGTTCGTACTGAAGTATTTACTGCTGACTAGGGAGCTGATTCAGTCTTTAATGTCATCTTGGGGAATCTTGGTCTACTTGTCCTCTTCCTCCTCCCTTTCTTCTTCTTCTTCTTCTTCTTCTTCTTTTAGATTTTTATCTATTTTGGGGGGGGCGCAGAGGCAGAGAATCTTCAAGCAGCCTCCTTGCTGAGCATGGAGCCCGACGCGGGGCTCGATCCCACGACCCGTGAGATCTCGACCTGAGCTGAAACCAGGAGTCGGACACTTAACTGACTGAGCCACTCAGCGGGCCCTCCCTGGTCTTCATTTCTGTTCATCTCGGTGCATCAGATAGCTTATGCGGGATCCCCCAGAGACCTTGGGCACTGGCGCACATCATACCCGGAATGTATGCCCTCCCTCCCCCAGTCCAGAGAGTAGGGCCGTTTCAGGACAACTCTATGGCACATGCTCAGTGACCATTCCTCCTCAATAAAGAGAATACCCCTTGGGAGAACCATATCTTACTCTTTATTCGGATGCCTCCTACCCCTCATTCCCACCTAGCCATTTATACAAGAACGTCATAATCTACCAACTTTGCGGCTGGAGCACCCTAGTGGGGGCTGTCCCTGGTTTCTCTCAGATACTTCTTATGGCTCATTCACTCATTGACCATTTCTTGAGCCGTCAGTATATGGCAGGCCCTGTACTAGACTCTGGGGCTCTGGAGACGTAGTGGTGCCCTGGGCGAGCTCGCCGCAGGCTTCCAAAGCGGCTGTCAGGGAAACCAACAACAATCCGGTGCTTCTCAGGTGTTGGGGGTAGGGGAGCAGATGGGAAAGAGATGCACTATATTCCTCCTCCTTCTCCAGCTCTGTCCTTGGAAAGCTCAGACCCACTTGGGTCATTATTATTGTTTTTTAATCTTGAAAAACTTTTTACTTGGAGAAGTCATGGAAATATTGTGAGGAATCCCTATGTAAGCTTCCCACAGTCCCCAAATGTTAATGTTTGTGTTTTTACATGTTACCATACTTATTTGATCATATTCTCTCTCTTCTCTCTAGACACACACCCACACCCACGCACATGTACATGTGTATGTACAAATCTATGTACGTAAGTTTTTTTTTCTGAAAATTTGGGAGCAAGTTACACACATGATGCCCCTATGACTTTATGGATTTCACTGTGTATTTACTCAAACCAAGAACATTCTGTTATTATAAGCACAAGTACAGACAGTTAACATTCTGTAAAAATCTGGATATTAACAATGATTTAATATTATTATCCAGTCTACAGATTTCATTCAAGTTTTGCCAGGTGTCTCTTTTCTGGGCCAAGAACACATTTAGCCGTCAATTTGTCTGATGTCCCCTTTGTAGACTGGGTCATACTTCTTGTCCTTTTCTTTTTTTTCTTTTTTTTTCCTTTCAACAACGAACACTTTTTTACTTTTAAAGATTATTTGAGAGAGAGAGAGAGAGCATGCACACATGCAAGTGGGGGGAAGGGCAGAGGGAGAGAATCTCAAGGATACTCGCGGCTGAGTGTGGGCCCATCACATGGCTCGATCCTGGGACCCTGAGATCATGACCTGAGCCGAAATCAAAAGTCAGATGCTTAACCGACTGAGCCACCCAGGTGCTCAAACAGCTAGCAGTCTCTCTGAAGGTTACAGGCCTGGTATTTTGTGGATTATCTAATGCCGTGTTTAATTCAGGTTTAGCAAGACCACCAGAGGAGTGCTGGGTTCTAAACACATCAGATCAGGAAGTGCGTGATGCCAACTTGGTTCGTTACTCGTGATTTTAACTTTGGTCCCTTGGTGGTGACACATGTAGCGTCTGCCAGTCTTCTCTACATTAAAATGACTGGTTTCCCCTTTCTATGAATAAGTGTTTGATGGGGAGATACTTTGAGACCACGTGAATGTGTGTGGGCTGACTTTGTATGTTTCACTCCCATTGAGTGAAGTAAAGCTAGTGTCTGTGTGACTTGCTTTCTTAGGAAGGTCTTCTTTTCTCGATTGTTGGGTGGGTGTATGGTGGATGGTTGGTGTGCCAGAGTGGAGACGCGTGTGTGATTTGGGTGGTGGGACCGTGTGGAGTGGCTTGGTGGCAAACATCGGTGGTACGGCGAGTATTTTTGATTGTCATTTTCTTAAGAAGGGGCATTCCAGTGAATTGCAGGGAATACACATGCTAAACGGATCCTAGCTTTTACTTGCTATAGTAAATTGCACGTTTGTTTGGTTTTTTCCTCTGCTTTTGTTTTTATTTAGAGGGTTCTAAAGAAGGAAATGCAGAAGTGGCCAGAAGGGTTGTAAGACCAACCCTTCTGGTGCTAAGAAAATTCTGTGGTCAGAGAACAAGAATAGCCTGGTTTCCGTATGTTAACATTATGTTATGATTAGCTTTTTAAATGACAGAGATGCACAGACTTCTAAGACAGCGCCACTACTACAGTAATAACATTTTTGCAGAAAATGTTGGTGCCGTGTTACAGCGACTCGACCAGTGAGTCTACAGTATTCGTATCCATACCTTTCTTTTTAACTGGCCAGCTTTTTTCTCCAAGAGACCCAAGCTGTATCTTAGAAACAATGGTTTTGAGTTCATAGTCTCAGAAGCCTCTCATTAATTTAGAAATCTTTGCCAGCCCTGTGGGATTTGGTCAAAGAGGCTGTCATCTGTGAATGGAAGTTCTTTTTTTTTTTTTTTTAAGATTTAGTTATTTATTTAAGAGAGAGAGGGAGAGTGCACATGTGAGCAGGGGAAGGGGGTGGCGGGAGAAGAGAATTTCAGGCTGACCCCCCACTGAGTGTAGAGCCAGATTTGGAGCTTCATCTCATGGCCTGAGATCACGACCTGAGCCGAAATCAAGATTTGGACACTTGACTGACTGAGCCCCCCAGACGTCCCAGAATGGAAATTTTTTATAGCTTTTGTGTTGCTCTTGCAGACATGGGCACGGAGCGGAGGTGAGATTTTTCATTCTCCTCCTCCTCCTTACCCAGAGTAGAAAAACCAGAATTCGAATTTTCCTATTAGAGTAAGCATTTAAAATTTTTAAAAAGGTAAAAAAAAAAAAAAAAAAAAGCAGAAGCCAAACAGTAACAACAACAACAACAAAAACCCATGCCACTAAGTTCGGTCCTCATGTCCTGTCCATGTGTAATTTACAAGTATAGCTCCCTTTGCCCATTGGATTTGATCCTGAAGGTTCTGTCCTTTCAGTCTTATTATTTTTTCCAGCCCTTTATCTGAGTTCAGGTCTGTTGACTGGTCAGTTTTTGTCCAAATCCAGGTTAGAATCACCCTCTGCTATGGAGTAAGGAATATCCACCTCTCCTGTCTAGTTTTTCCCTGAAGCTCATATTTGTTCAACTGCCCCATTGCATGGCTGTATGACTATGTAGGTTATTGTGGAAAGACTATTCCTATGATACTATTTACTGCAGAATTGTAGGATCTTTAGATTGAGACTTCTCTCTTTCCTAGCCAGTGTGGGCGTCCCTTCCAGTGTGCTGCGAAGAAGGATTTTGTTCAGATCTGTTAAGCATGCCCAGTGACGGGCTTCAGTACTGGACAAAGCAAACACCGCTATAATTGAAGAGATTTAACTTGGTGAATTCTAATCGGCTTGCCTGAAACATCTACCCATTGGATCTCTTTTTTTGCCTTCTGGACGTATATATAACAGTTCAGTAAATGTCAGAAGCTCTTTGCTGCTTCTCCAGGAGCAGCAATTGTGCCCCTGTAAATGTGGCCCAGAGTTAAGTGCAAACCTTTAGCTCACAGAGCAAGCGCCCATTCATGACTTTCATCCATAAGCCATTTCGTCTGAGAGAACTTTCCAGCAAAAGTTCAGGCATTATATAGCGACAAAAAAAAGGGGTTTGAGGAAGGAGTGCTTGGATGTAGTTAGCAAGATTAGAGGGAAATCAGCCCTGGGCAAGAAGACTGGGAAGCTGAGTTTCCTCACTAACCCAGGCTGGTACCTCTGGTGCCCAGGACTTGGTTTTCCGATGATTGGCATTTTCTTCCTGTTGCCTCAAGAGTGAAAGACCTGCGGTGCCATGATGGAGGAAGGGTCCAGAAGGACCTCCCTCCGCCTGGCTCCCATGTTCCTGAGGCTCTGCACAAATCCACTTCTCAGTCAAACCCCATCTCCCCCATGGACTCACTTTGTAATTTTGGAATATTCTAGCTCCACTTCTGATTGATCTTTAATTGATCCATAGAGACCACAGCATCTGCCTTCCCTCCTGCTCTTAGCTCGGAGCCAACCCAGTTAGAAGTCATTCGCATGCACCCGATCTCCTAGCGGAGCCCCGGAAGGAAAGAAACCTCATTTACTGAGAAATAGATGCTCAGAAGTGTCTGACCTCTGCCTTCCCTGGCTCCAGGCGTGAATCGCAGCCACACCTTTTTACCGAGAAGATTCCATCGGGCCTGACGCAGCTGTGGGATCTGCCTTCACCTGAGTTCAGGTGCTTCCTGTTGGGGCCACGCTCCACTTCCTCCACGGACATGGCAGTCAAGGGGGCACAACTGGGGACTGTCTTGTTCCAAACTGTCTTCTCTTTGCCACCTTTCCAGCTGTGTCATGTAACCATTATAGCGAAGTCCCATCTGGTTTTTGGTAGCATTTCTTTATCTTTGAAAACCCTACTAGGATGCATATATATTCTCCCTGCCCTCATTCCAGCGGCTTCTCCTGCGAGCTGTTTTCTTTGGCCG
Organism: Mustela putorius furo; assembly: GCF_011764305.1. NCBI lineage: Eukaryota > Metazoa > Chordata > Mammalia > Carnivora > Mustelidae > Mustela > Mustela putorius. The sequence continues at coordinate 6,444,525 of NW_025421496.1, read as the reverse complement.
GTTAATTTTCCACTCTTTGCTTTTAAATGTGATAATAACTTAATGGTTGGACTTTCTCTTGTGAAGTGCGGTTTTATTATCTCACGTTCCTGGGTGGGTGCTCGCCCAGCCGTGTGGGACGACCCCTGGCGTGTGGAGGTGGAATGACAGCAGTGGTGTTGTCTCAGGCAGGCACCCGAGTCCTCGTGTTCTCCGCATATGTCATAACCGTGATCATTGCACGTATGCCCCTTGGGATCTCGCCGGTGAATGACAGTCACCAAGTATCCTGAGAATGGATTCTTCCAGAAGCAGCAGAAACAGCGTGGGCTCATGTCCAACAATGCCCAGGGAGGACACGGACATGGCAGTCAAGGGGGCACAACTGGGGACTGTCTTGTTCCAAACTATCTTCTCTTTGCCACCTTTCCAGCTGTGTCATGTAACCATTATAGCGAAGTCCCATCTGGTTTTTGGTAGCATTTCTTTATCTTTGAAAACCCTACTAGGATGCATATATATTCTTGGCAGAAGCATTCCAATTCGCAATCTTTGGCACATTCGTGATGATGAGATGGCCAGGAGTTTGAGGAAGGCAGAAGGGGGTATGCGGGTGCAGAGTTGACTGAGGTTCCCACTGGCCTTACTTTCCTGTCTTGTTTCCAGGTCTTCCAGAGGCCTGGATGGTCAGAAAACCAGAGAGCCAGAGTGTATGCTGCTGGGTCATCTGATGCGAAAGTTTCGGTCATGACCCAAATCCCTTATAGGCAGGAGTGAATTTAAAAAATAAATAAATAAAATTCTCAGCTACTTTGGAAATGTTGCCAAATCTTTATTAGAGAGTGCTTGGCAGGACTTCGTTTTCAAAGGTTATAAACTCGCATGCCTACCGTGGGAGTGCAGATCATAAGAATGAGTGAGATGGGCCAGATAGAAAATAATGGGGTAAACAGCAAAGCAGAGAACCCTTGCTGTGGGGGGAGGGAGCAGGTGCCTCTCTGCTAGGGCCGCTAGTCACTTGGGCAGGCTGGTTTGGTTCTGCCCCTTCCGAAGAACTGGCCAGTCTGGATGGCGGCGTCACATTTCCCGATTTTAAAGGTTGACAAATAATTGGAAAGTTTGAAAATATTTGTGTGGGCCAAAGACAACGTGGCTGAGAGGCATCCCAACTTGTGACCCCTTGAATAGGCTGTGTTGGGAGAAAGGGAGGAAGGCATGGAAGATTCCAGCACTTTTGTAACTTTGCCTGGGTCTTACCCTCACCTGAACACCAGCATTTGTTCTGTTGGTCATGCTCCCCTGAGTGGCTGACATGCGATTTTTCTTGGTGTCTTCCTCTCCAAGTTGAAATATGAGGATCTTTGGGGCATAAGGTCACTCAAGTTCTGTAGCAAAGGGTCCTACCACCGGGGACAGGGCAGAGGGCTCGTTCTAGCTTCGCCTGAGCTTTGCCCCCTTTCCCACTGACACCTGTAACGTGCTGGGAGAAACAGTTTTAACAGGGAATGAAGGTTGTGGAAACAGGGTAAGTCGAAAAAAAGAACAAGTGCAAGTGATGGCCGTGGGAAAATAGTAAGAGAGATTTGACAGAGCAGAGGAGGGTCGCTACGGATTTTGCGTAAGTCACGTCAGCCGCTTGAAGGAAGGGTACCATATGTAAAATCTTTATTATTTTCTTAGATGAGATAGTATTTCCAGATGTCCGAATCTAAAGAAGTAGATGCTGGGTCTAGAACATGGGAGGTGATGACAACATTCTGAATTTCTAAGATTGGACGGTCTTACCTTTGTTCTGGTTGCTTCGTTAATAGGATACCAGAGTCTGGGTGGCTTATAAACAGCAGAAATGTATTTCTTTTAGCCTTGAAGCTGGCAAGTCCAAGATTGAGGTGCCGGTCAACTGGGTGTCTGGTGAGAACTCACTTCCTGTTTCACAGAGAACCGTCCTCTGGTTGTGTCCTTACCCGGCAGCAGGGTCAGGGGAGCTTTCTGGGCTCTCCTTTATAAGGGCGCTCATCCTATCCCTGTGAGCTCCAGCCTGTGACCTGTTCACCTCCCAAAGGCCCAACCTCCTAATACCAACACATCGGATATTAGGGGTTTCAACGTTTGAAGTTTGGGGGTCGCAAAGGTTTTCAGAAGGGAATTTTGGAGCCACAGGACATGCAAACCTAAGGAGTAAGTGAAAACAGTAAACAAGAAACAAAACCGAGCAGCAACAACACAACCCAGAGCCATTTTAATTGCCTGGCTTAGAAGGGAAATCATACTGGTCCATGTATTTATTTTAATGAATGCAAGAGTGAGTAAGAAATCTAATTAGAAGATCAGCATTGAAAAGACCTGATTTGTTAATAAGTGCTTATAAATTTTGTTTCTGTGCTCAGTTCTGCCAAATGTCAATCAATTCTCGCAACACTGAAGGAGGCAATACGGTGCAACAGAAAGACTCTTTGAGTTTTTGGTTCCAGCTCTGATCTCTGTAGGGTCATCCCTTAGCTGTCTGATTCCCCCCACATTAGAACATCCATCATTGTCCCTGAATGCACACAAACAGAACACTTGAGAAGTATAGTGTCCAACACAGTATAATGAATTATACAGCACAAGGAGAGATCAAAGGTATGGGTTAAATCCTTGTAACAAAGTAGTAAGTAGCCAATAAAGTGGTGTTCTAAGTCTGTACGTACTGATAAGGAAAGTTCTTCAAAATGAGCCATATAAAAAGAACATCTAAGAGGTGTTCTCATTTATGTTTTAGGTTCAAAGGACAAAAAAAGGACCTGTGTGTATGTGGGTATAATTCCATGCAAGGTAGTTTTGGAAATGACTCTGACCCTGAGCTGAAGGCAGAGGTTTTAACCCACTGAGCCACCCAGGTGCCCCACTGTATGCTTTTTTTTTTTAAAAAAACTATAGTGTATCTGCTTTTGTTGACATCCACAGTGCTTTGATATCTCAAATCCCATGGGTGTATCTCTAGCCTCATCTGATTCTACCTTTCCTTTGACACGGTCAGGCATTTGCTCCTTCTTGAAAAAAAGGACTCAGTTTCTTGAGGCTACCTTCTTTCAGTTTTTTTCTTGCCTCTCCTGCACCTTTCATCTTTGTCATCGATGGCATCCCTTCCAACTCACCTACCAATTTTGGAGAGCCCAGGGCTCACATTTATGCTGGTGTCTTTGCTTCAAATTTATATCTCCTTCTCTCCTCCACCTGACAACCCAAATTAAAGGTCTAGTAAGCATCTAAAACATAGTATTACACAGACGATACTTTTCATTCCTACACATCACCTTAACCCTCAGCACTTTTCTTTCCAGCGAATGGCGATTCATCCAGTTGCTCAAGCAAAAACAGAGCAGTCTGCAAATCTGTGGACTTTCCTCTCCTGTACCACCACGGGTCTGGTCAGTCCTACTGTCATCTTTGATCTGGACCACAGCAAAGGGCTCCATTTCCACTCTTGCTCTTCTGCGCAGTCCTAGTCCACCGAGAGTTTGCCTCTTAAGATACACAAAGATCAAATATTTCAATGACTTGCTATTGACTTGAGATTAAAACCTAGTTTTTTTTGTAATGATCTTCAAAGGCCATCCTGATCTGGGCTCTTCCTACCTCTTCCTACCTCCCTGAGCTAGTTTTTTTTTTTTTTTAATATTTTATTTATTTATTTGACAGATCACAAGTAGGCAGAGAGGCAGGCAGAGAGAGAGGAGGAAGCAGGCTCTCCGCAGAGCAAAGAGCCAGATGCGGGGCTCGATCCTAGGACCCTGGGATCGACCTGAGCCGAAGGCAGAGGCCTGACCCACTGAGCCACCCAGGTGCCCGCCTGAGCTAGTTTTTGAAATGCCTCCCTTTTGCTTATTACGATTAAGTATCTTGGCCTCTCTACCTCTCAAAACACTGAACTCTTTCTCTTTTTCCCTTTGCCTGGAATGCATTTCCTTTGGGCTTTTCCTGATGGTTATCTTCTCACCTTTTACACACCAAAGCAAAGGTCACCTCCCTTGAAGAACCTTCCCCAGTCCCCCTTCCTAAAGTAGACCTTCAATCTCATCCACCCACCAACTGTCTAATTATGTCTTGACATATCTTGACATGTGGCTTTCTTCTTTGTTACCTACCAGAATGCAAAACCATAGCTTCTTTATTTGGTTGTTGTTGGTTTTCCCCTTCCAGGATATAAACTCAGTGGAGGCGGGAGCCCCAGATATCTTGTTAATTGTGGTAATTTCTTGACAGTATAGTATCTGGCTCATGAAAGATGATCAGTAGAAGAATGAATGGATGGATTTTATTTGAATATTAATTTTTATGACACATCAATGATGGAGACAATAATAAAGCTATAATCTGTGGTTTTTCTCTTAATTTTGCTAGAACCTAAATCCTCTTATGCTGGCATGCACAGTACTAGCTCATTTTGCTGCAGACCTGGGAGCAACCAATCTGTTATCAGAGCCATTGGCCAGGCTTGTGATATTTGGATTCTGGTCTCAGCGTTCCTGCTAGCTCAGAGTTGCTATTAGCATGTCACTCCTCATTGAGCTTATCTCACTTATAAAATCACGAAGCAGATGAGCTACTTTCTAATGTTCATTCCGATCCATTAATTACCATCTTGAACCAATGTCACTTATGATTTTACTGCTGGTCCTCAGTGCCCACCGTGTGCCCTTCTCATATTCTCTTTCTAGTGTCTTTCCAAACTTTCTCCCTCTCCATTTCTCCTCAAGATTTAGAATATTTCTGAGCACATTTAGCTCTCTTCCAAGACACTGTTTTACCTGGAAGAGCTGATTGTGCAGTGAGACTTGAGATGAACCTTGAGGTTAGACTTAAGGCAACACACATGATAAATGAGGAACAAATAACGCTGCTTCTTTGTGGTCGTCGTACACGTGGGTCACTGATACAAGAGTCTGATAACGGGAATGGTCGGGATCATTGCTGATGTGCATGGATTTCAGAAGAAGGTCGTATCGAACAGCAAAACGTGGTACTTCATACAAGTTCTTCTAAAGGAAAATGGGATACCTTCTGGAATGACAACACCATAGAACAAATCTTTAAAAGCCCGGCCGCACAAATGAGAAATGAGCAGTATCTTCGGAGGGTGGTGGTAGGGGTATGGGTAGGAGGTGGAAAATAGTAGAGGCCCCAAATAAGATCAGATTGAGTCAAGGGTGGGCCCAGTTAGTGAAAATTGTTGGTGGATATGTAGATTCTTTTTTTAATACACTGACAAAGCTAAGTAAGCATTTTTATATCTGAGCTGTCAGGCCAAAGCTGCCATTCCAGGAAACAAAAAAAAAAGGAACAAAACACTTAAAAAAAAAAAAAAAATGAACAAAACAAAAAACAAGTGTAGAAGACCAGCAAAGCTAGTCGCTGAGTAACAAGACTGTGTCCTTAGTATGGACTTGCTCGGCCCCAGCTCAAGGGCAGCCTTTGCTCTAGGTAGAATGTTTCAATAACTTGTCTTAAGATGGAGACATGCTTGGGGCGCCTGGGTGGTTCAGTCTTTTCAGCGTCTGCCTGCAGCTCAGGTCATGATCTCAGCGTCCTGGAATCGAACCCCTGCATCGAGCTCCTTGCTCAGTGGGGAACCTGCTTCTCTCTCCCCTTCTGCCTCTGCCCCCCTGTGCTTTTGTTATCTCTCTCTCTCTCTCTCTCTCACAAATAAATATGAAATCTTAAAAGAAAAAAAAAGATATAGACATGCTTTTCAGATTTACCTTTGAACCAGTGGGAAACCCCTTTTCAACCCATCTGTGCACAGAGAGAAAGTGACACGGTTGGAGCTTTCTTGAAAGATCGGGGAAAAAATGTGGTGATTTCTTAACACAGGGAAACCTGAAGTCCCCCGGGAATGAGGTAGCATGAGAGAGAGATCAGACATCACCCATTCATTTGCTTTCCCCATAGATGGTTTTGAGAGCTTATTGTGTACAAGGTGCTGGGCCAGACATCAGAGATAAAACGGAAAAAGCAGAGATAGTTCTTGTCCTCAGGGAGCTTACCATCTAGTAAACCTGGAGCCCAGGTCTGAGGCCAAAAACCTAGTTTTCAGCCTCAGTTTTGATCCCCATATGCTCAACTGTGGAAAGCTGAGACTTTTGACAGCATCATTTAACATATTTTAAAAGCTTTTCACTAACTCATATCAAGTTTATATTTACACCTCGGGCTGCCAGCATTAAAAGAACACATTTTAACATGAGCGTGACCCAGATACTGCATGGGCCATATCTACGCTAAAATAAATTATTTGTTGTGTCCTTGAAATTCAAATTTAACTGAATATTTCGTGTTATTATTTAGTTAATCCAGCAACCCTAGTTTATACCTAAATAATCTTGATATTACATTTAGGAAAAAACCTAGTGGTTCTGAGACACGTACAATGGTGAGGCACAGCTAAGATTGGCAGAGACTGACCGAAATCCCAGTACATGTTCCCCTTGTAGCTAAAAGTGGAGCGTTCCAAGGAACAAAATGGCATAAAGCGAAGGACCAGTGAGCATTCATTTATATGGGGGGAAAAAAAACCACTGAGCATTTCCAGACCCCAAAAGTAACCCTTCATACGCTTTTCTGATGCTTTAGGCAATGTCTTGCTAATAGATGCGCAGTGTAAATGGAGATACAGGTGCTCCCAGACCTAGTTCAAAGCTGCAGTGGCTGGCTTGAGGCAGAGGTGCTGAGTGTGGGTCCCCAGGAAGGAGCTCGGCGGTGCTGGGCGTATGGCTTGGGGGGTGCTCTGCCTTTATAATGGCTTGCTGCAAAATCACCATGTAGCTCTAGGTTTGTTTTTTTATAAAAGTAAAAATGCTCTTTGGATTTCTTCCAGTTGGCAAAAACAGGTACGAATGTAGGTCTTTTGCAAAAGCGAAGGGGAATAGTGCAAACTTTTGAAAAGTCGGGGATACCTATATCTCGTGACCGTAGTATTTTGGGGCATTTTGATTGGTTTCCCAACTTACAATAGTACCTGTAATCCAGCCCTCAAATTGTCCCTGCTGCCCTGGCCCAATGATTGCTTCTTTGTTGTTTAGTAGAAAGGCAAAACCTCTATGAGAGAGAGAGAGAGAGAGAGAGAGAGAGAGAGTGTGTGTGTGTGTGTGTGTGTTGGGGTAGAGCGTCGCTATGACTAACCTGGGAGCCGTCACTACAAGGGCATTCTAAATGAGAGCATCAGCCTGATCAGCTTTCCGCTTTTGGGCTGTGTGATTGTAAACAAAGCAACACAATTTGTAGATTTCTAGATTTTGGAAATTTCAAAGCAGTGTAGTTTAGCACTGCACCTGCATGGGGACAGTTCCAATTTCATAGGCATAAGCTCTAACCAAGGTATGAAATTAATTGATAGGAACAGGGTCAGAAGTCCAGCCTGGCACAAATCTGAGAATGCTGAATTACCCCGAGAGGGCAAAGGCTCCCCGTGTAGACCTGATAGCAAGGTGAATCACCAGTCAATAAGTTGGCCTTTTTCTCTTTGATGACTTCATAGCTCAGAGTACGGGGAGCACTGGGATTACATCACTGAGCATAAAATTATAGACCCCTCTTCCCTCTGTACCAGTTCCTGCATCGTGAGTGAATTCGGTGGCAGGGAATTAGGATTCTGTAAGGGTTGGTTTTCTCCTATCATCAGTGGATAAGTAGAGCCCATGCTCAGCCTTGTGTGTCTAATTCAAGTTTGTCGTGGAACACACCCTTTGAAGTGACAGGCACAGCTGTGCATTTGTGGCAACATTTACAAGCTTTGAATCTGAATAATACAAAATAGGATGGGAGTGGAGCCACAAGAAAAATGATAGCTCACATCTTTCCAAGAGTTAATGGCATATATTGTTATTAAGCCTTTAAAAATCCTCATTAGATGGCATGTATATTTTAGTTCTTTAGAATGGATTTTTTCTGATGTTATGACCACAGTTTTCAAGCGCACAGCAAAATTAGAGAATTCAAAGTGAACACCCCTCTCCTTAGCATCTAGATCCACGATTACCATTACTTCCTTCATCACGTGTCTCCACACCTGCCCGTCTTTATTCATCTGTTAATCCATTTCATTTCTCGAGGCATTTGAAAGTACATTGCAGACATCTGCCTCTTCCTCCTAAATACTTCGGGGGGCATGTCATTAATAAGCTTATTTTTGGTTTCTTTTCTGTTGATATAAAATCTGCATATGGTGAAACTCACAGGTGTCAAACACAGAGTCTTCGAGGTGTGACCAGTGCGTACACGTACATAACCGGAACCTCTGGTAAGATGGGACTATTCCCATCACCCCATAAGCTTCTCTCCGACCCCTTTCCTTCTAGTCAGTTGTCTTCCCCCAGAGACTACCACTGTTTGGTTTTTTCCCCCACTATCAATTAGTTTTAAAGGGCTTTTTAAATTAAGGCACAATATACAAAGAGTAAAATTTGTCTTTTATAGGGTGCAGTACTGTGAGTTTTGATAAACGTATAAAGTCTTGTCACCATGAAGTCAAGATCTAGAACACTGAAAAATTGTCACCATCAAAAATTTTCTTGGGTTCCTTTATAGTCAATCCCTCCCCCCATCCCCAGCTCTGATAAGCACTCATCTGTTCTCTGTCCTATAGTTGCCCTTTCTAGAACATTCTATGAATGGAATAATATAATATGTAGCTTTTTGAGTCTGGTTACTTTGACATAACCTGGAGCATTTGAGAGTGTGTGTCAGTGTTTGCCAGTGGTTTGTTCCGTTTTATATACTGAGTATGAGTATGATGGAATACTGCGTAGTATTCCATTGTGGGGGCAAATCCCAGTTTATCCATTCACCTGATGAAGGACATCTGGGTTATAACAGGTTTCAACAATTACGAGTAAAGCTACTACCAACTGAATGGAGTATGTTTTTAAGTCTGGAACAAGGCAAATTTGTCACTATGTAGGTTTTGTATTTACTTGTTAATTCTTAGTCCACTCCCAGAAATAAGACGAATGCACAGTCGGGATTGCTGGAAGTGTGCATTGTATGACTTGGAAGGAAATTCAGTTCTCTCGCTCCCATGCAATTTGCAGATTGTAAACCCAGGTCATCAGTATGCATTACATTTGCCATTTTGACTTTGGGAATCTGAATAACATTTCAGTAACTCTTTGAATTTCATAGTTTAAAATGTCTGTCTCATGGGTGTTTTTTAGTTTTTTTTTTTTTTTTTCTCTTTTCCAAGGGGGTTTTGCATATTTTTCTTTGCTGGGCAGGGCAAATGTTTTGATTTAACAGTTTCATCTCAGGAAGAAGAATGTATAATCCAGGGGTGCCTGGGTGGCTCAGTGGGTGAAGCCTCTGCCTTCAGCTCAGGTCATGATCTCGGGGTCCCCTGGGATCGAGTCCCGCATCAGGGTCTCTGCTCAGCGGGGAGCCTGCTTCCTACCCCCCCTCTCTGCCAACTTGTGATCTCTGTCTGTCCAATAAATAAATACAATCTTAAAAAAAAAAAGAATGTATAATCCACCCTTCTGTTTCGAGCACCAAAGGTAAAGATTTGCGGGTGAGGAGGCAAGAAAAGCGAGACTGGGGAAAAGGTGTATGAGAGAGGGGAGGGCTTCAAGAAGCATTAACAAGCACCAATAAATATTTTATCGAGTCGCTATGTGGCAGTGGTTATACCAGGTCAAATTGCCTAACAGTGAGTCAGGTGGGTGCAGGGTTTAGTGAGCTGAGCGGAGGTTGAAGGGATGCATTTCACCGTAGGACTGCGCTTGAGTTTTGGCCCGAAATCTGGAGCCAAATGTGAGAAGCAGCTGCCAGGTGCCTGCTGGGATGAGACCTGTTTGTCTCTTCTTGCTTTTCGAATTTTCTGTGAAAGCAGAAACAGCATGGTAGTTTTATTTACATGCACGCGCATGCATGTGTGTATGTACACACACCCATTTATAATAGAGTTGGGGATAACAAAAGAAAATATTTGCTTTGTTCATTTACTCACTTAATTATTGAACAGAAATGGATAAGCATCTGTCAAATCCCCACACTCTCGGAACTGTAAGTCAGAATAATCAGATCTTAATAAAAGAAAAAAGATGTGGTGTTATCACTGTGGTAAGAGTTAAGGGTAGAGCTTTTGTAAAACCCTGTGGGATGGGAAGCTTCCTTCTCTTTAAACCAAGGGTAGGAAAGCTCCTGAGTCAGTCTCATAAACCAAAGGTAGGAGAAGGAGATGGTGATGCAGAAAACTCTTTTCAGCATTGCATGGGAAGGCATTAAACTGATAAACTTCAAATAGTAACACAGTGACATTATAGAGCATCTGAATGGTGTGGCTAAAAGATCCACCGAAGCATAGAAAACCAAGTGATGGTACAACATACCTGGTATATTGTTTCTAAAAAGAGACCGGATTTTTTTTTTCTCCCATGTAAGAGTTTGTGTGAGCGTTCTGAAATTATCATCACAGAAGCATTTTTCTTTTTATGTCCATTATTGTTCAGATTAGGTTCATCAGTCACTTTAACACGCAACTGACATCAATCATCTGCCTTTGTGTTTGTAAACCATGATGTGGCTTATGAATTTATAAGCACATAAGTTGGTTAATGAGCCTCCTGGGAGGGAGGGGCAGTGCATCCTTGAACGTCTCCCTCCCCCACTTCTGGTGTCCAAGAAAGCTGATGAAGCACCCGAGAAAACACTGTGGCACTTTATCCTTATTAGAACGATAGCTTTGTTACAAAGTTATTGAGTTACTGTGCCTTGGCTTCTTTCAAGATCAAATTTACTCATAATTGCAGCTGGTACAATGGCAATTTGTTACACTTAAAATGCTTGGCTCTCCACAACATCACTATTAAGGAGAGTTAAGTGGGGGGTTGGCTGCAGGATCAAGTGGATTTAGCACTCAAGAAGACGGAAGGGGAGTGCAGGGTCGCACTCGGGAGTGCGCAGCCGCAGACTCAAGCCAGCTCACAGGGAGTGTGGCCTCCAAAGATGCCCTACCCTTTTGCTCTGGAGCTTTCTTGACAGGAGACCTGATGGGTACAGCCCTCTCCAGGGAGAAAGGAAAATTATGAGAGGACACACTTTACTTAGTACTTTACATAGTTCTATACTCAGTACTGGCTGACTACACATCTTTGAAATGCTATCTATTTGCAGATTCTGTAAGAACAATGAAATTCCTTCCTTCCTTTCTTTCTCCCCTCTTCTTCCCTACCTCTTTCTTCCCTCTCTTCCTTCCTCCTTTCTCTCTATAGACCTCTTTCTTCCAAATATTTTTAAAAATTCTACACGAAATATTGACTGCATCCTAAGGCAAAACTCCATTGTATGGTTCATAGGAATTCAAAATACATAATTGGAAGGAAAAACTACCATGTGTGAAGCCCCTATGCTGTGCTGAGCTCTGGGTTATGCAGTTCCTGAGCGCTGTCATTTGATGCTCTTCACAAACTCGTGAGAAAGGGAGCACTTCTTTCCAGGGAGCAGACCCAGAAAGACGAGGTCACTAGTCTTACCAAAGCACAGGCTGTTTTCCTGCACCAGCTTTCTCTTGCCTTTGTCTTTCTCCTTTCTAACAAAGATACAAAGTATGAGGGTAAAAAGTAACTGTTAAGGAAAATTGGCGTACTTTTGGCTAGAACTCTCAGGCATGGCTGAAAATCAGCTTCCCTTCTCCCAGCCTTGAAAGCCTTTTTCACCAACACCCATTCTTAAAAGTCATTTTTAATGATTTAAATAATGTTAAATAGGTTAAAACACTTCAACTTTAGTCGCAAACTGTAGCTTCCAATTAATTTAACAATAGCATTTAATTGGAGCTGGGGTACCACGGCTCTAAAAATCAGAATAAAAATCATCAAAATAGATAATTCCTGTGTACTTATTACATGTTATATATACTAACTCAGTGTTTCTCAATCTTTGTTTCATTACTGCCTTGCTAAGGAGAAAATTTTAATTTAATTTAAAATGAATGAAATTAAGTTGAATTTGAATTACATTTAATTTCTCCATAATGAGAAAAATTAAATATTAAGAGGTACATTTTTGTCAGGGAAGGTTGGGCTTTAGAGGATCACAGGCCGTTATAATTTTCTAAGATTTTTTCCCACCATCTAAGCTAATAATCCCTCTTGTCAAAAATGCGTGCACTCACTCAAATCACCCTGAGAGTTCGGTGCTCTTAATTAGTCTTTCCATTTTACAGATGAGAAAACAAAGATCCAGAGAGGTTAAGTAACTTGCTCAAGGTGGATTCACTAACAAGTTGCCAAAGCTTTCAATCTGTATGTCCTTAAGCACTGCAACCTGTTACCTCTGACTCCCCAGTCATGCATAAGGCAGTAACGTCATCAGCAAACACGTTTTATACAGTTGTTTCCCCCGATCCACCGGAAATATATTCCCAGACCCCCCACCAGTGGCCGCCTGAGATGGCAGATTGTATCAAACCCTGTATTTACTGTGTTTCTTTCTATAGGTACACACCCGTGATAAAGTTTAACTGATGAATTGGGCATAGTAAGAGATGAACAATAACCAACAATAAAACAGAACAATGCAACAATGTATTAGAATGAAAATTACATGATTGTGGTCTCTCTCTCAGAAGGTTTGGTTGGACCATACTTCCCTTCCTTGCGCTGATATGAGATGATAAAATGCCCACCTGGTGAGCGGAAGTGAGGGGAATGACACAGGCATTGTGGCTTAGCATGAGGCTACGGCTAACCTTCTGATAATTTCTCAGAAGCGGGAGCATCTGCTTCTGGACCCCCGCTACCTGTGGGTGACCGAAACTGGGGAAAGCAAAACCACGGGCAAGCGGGGACAGCCGTATTTACAAAGCAGTAATATTTGATCTCAGTATGTGTCTGAGTGTGTCCTTCCTGGTTAACATAGAGTCGGATTCTGGCCTTGGCATACTTTGTGATTCTCCATATGAACCCTTTCCTCCTTACCCTGCCTCAGCCCTTTCTTAAGTTCCTCGCAATGTTCTCTGCTTCAATCGTCCTAATACCCGTGGAGCCGAGAGGGCTGTCACCCTCGTTTTACAGAGACGTCAGTGAGCTTCGGGAAGCTGCCCACAGTCACGGCCGGGAAACCCCTGTCCTGGGCAAACCATCCAGACTGGTCATGTTCCCAGGCCCATGTGTCTCCTCGGTCCTTTCTGGACCATCTTCCAGGGCAGCCTCAGCTCTGGCGGGGGCTGGGGGGGGGGCGCTTCCGACATCTCATCACACATTTGAAAAGACGTTAATGTCCCTCAAATGTTTCTTTGAGATAATTCTAGATTCATGGACGAAACAGTGTGGCTCAAACTGAAGCTTCTGTGAAAGGGAAGCGATTCATAGTAACAATTGTGCATAATTGAAGGTACAAACTGCAGAGAAGTATTGGAACTCTGGCTGGCAGGCATTGCCGCCTGGAGCTCAGTTAGAGAGGAAAGCAAAACACTTTGGAACTTGGGCAGGATTACAACATAGATGCAGTTTTTTCCCCCCTCGGTGGCCGGCCTCTCGTGGTCTCCTCTCCATCCTTCGTCTTTCCGTCTTTCTGTTCTCAGCGCGCTCGCATCGTCTTCTTCAGCGATTCTCGGATGGGCTTTGGAAGCCTTCGTTCACAAGAAGCTGTGACAGGCCACTAATAGCTTAGGCAGAAATGAAAGCTTAGGGGTTAAAATATGAAGGGGACAGTTGAGACTCGGAGCAGGGAAACTCCTCGGAGGGCCTCACTGAGCCCCTGGCATCCTACCCAATGGCTGATGTCCACAGACTCGCCCTAGGGCTGTTCCTCGGGTTCTGAGTCACACTGAGTGTGGGTTTCATGGGATTTCCTGTACCCCCACCTTTCCTGAGACCGGAGCGCCTGTGCTCAGGGAGGCCCACCTTCCTCTTCTGGTTACGGGGCCTCATTTGACCCCGAATCTTGATTCAGTCCCAGCAGAAGGATGTGGGTCGAGGGATGAGCGATAGGGCTCCTGCTCTTGGCTTCTCAGGGTGACTGTGTTGGTGGTCTTGTGTGCCTTAGTTTCTCCATCTGTTTCCGTGGAAAGGATCATCAGCATTCTTGGAGATCCCAGAATGAAATGTGCTGTATAAACATCAGGCAGTGTTGTTACAATAAATAGCAAATTAGTGACTGTAGCTTAGATTTCCTACACTTGATGACTTGTGGGTGGACCTAAGAATCAGAAATTGTTGCTGGGAGAAAAAAAAAAAAAAAAGTACCCTCCCTCCTATCTTCTTACAGAAATAGAATTTGAGGATTTTGGCTACCATATGCTGAGAAACACAGTCCTGCTTCTCCCTATGGAAGGCTGACACGGTGTTTCCAGTCGAGTCTAGAATCCTGCTTATTATCTGCCTTGTTAATATCTGCCTCAAAGGTTCTAAACTGTCTAGCTTGTTGGTTTTCTCCTTCTAATTTTTACAAATCTCATTTTTTAATTTAAAATATTCTATTCAAATACATTCTAATAGTAATGCTCGTAACATTTTCCATTAGGCAAGAAGAGAGGAGACTCTCTCTGTTTAATGGTCTGGTTTCCTCAGGGAAACAGTCATATACATAGAGAGTAATAATTGTTTGCTGGTGGTTGTATGGTGAGACAGTTTCTCTCAGGTAATTTTGTTTTGAGAGATTCTGTTCCCATTGAGCGTCTCACCAAGGATCTGGGAGCGAGCAAGCATCCTCTTCTCTTACCTGAGAGGGAGAGTTTATGAAGCCAAAGAAAGAACAGTGACTTCCTCCCTGAATTCCAGATCTTAGATTTCTCTCATGCTATATGTGGTCATTTATTAGGAATACTAATATCTGCTCTGTCTGTCTAAGTGGGTTGTTGTGACGTTCTAATGATATTTAAAACTGTTTGGTAAATTCGAGATTGTGTAAAAGCAACACATTATCAGTGGTTAAGTGTAAGGTCTAAATTGGAAAGGCCTACTTTGCTTTCTGTGATGCCTGAGCAAGAACAAGCCCCTTGTTCTAGAATCAATTAGCCTTTGCCCCGGTCCAGGCTCAGCGGTGCTCACGACCTGCCTGTTGCTCGCTCCTGCCCCAATGGGGATACAGGGAGATTCGGGAGTGGGGACCGGATGCAGTTTATGAGGACATTTTCAGCAGACTCTACACTTAAAAGTGGTCTGTCCAGCCTGACTGTGAATGACTGCTGGATGAAATTCTGCTTTCCGAGTACCCATGTGTATCTACCAAGCACGCAGCTTGGAGACACGTTGTTCAGGAGAAAGGCATGAGCTTCAGAGGCCTCCTAGGTAAGTGTCGTGAGCTTCAATCTGTGCCTCAGTTTATTCTGTCTCATAGGGTTGTTTTGTAGATGAATTGAGATCATGTCCATGGAATTTTCTTCTTTCCATGGGAGACTGGACCCTTGATTTGGAGTCAGAAGAACTAATTCTATTGATCGCTCCATTGCACTGACAAAGAACACTGGGGCAAATGACTTTAGCTCTAGGAGCAAAAGTTTCCTTCCGTATAAAATGGAGATGGTAATAAGATCTCCCAGCGGTAGGAGGATTGCAGGTTAATTTCTTTTTTTTTTTTTTTAATTTTATTTATTTATTTGACAGAGAGATCACAAGTAGGCAGAGAGGCAGGCAGAGAGAGAGAGGAGGAAGCAGGCTCCCCACTGAGCAGAGAACCCGATGTGGGGCTCGATCCCAGGAACCTGAGATCATGACCCAAGCCGAAGGCAGAGGCTTTAACCCACAGAGCCACCCAGGCGCCCTGCAGAGGCCAGAGAGTGACAACAAGGATGCCGTTAGGCCCCTCATAGAGGTATGTCCACAACAAGGAGGAACATGGAGAGAAGAGTCGGGGACTCTGCAATAGCTTCTCAAGGGAGGGGCGACCCTGGAGCCAACCCTTATGAGATAGAAGTTGGCTGGTGGACAAGAAAATTTCAGTGGCACAAGGACATTCTAAGGGCGAAGATGGGCAGAGTTTCAGATGCGTGACCAGAAAGGTCATTATTTCGGCCGCATCTCATTTTGGCTAGAGATTAGGCATGTGTGTATAGGGCGAGTGGGTGAGGAGGGGAAGGGGTGGATAAGGCGGGGCTCTAGGGACCAGGTCTCAAATCGCTGCTCATTCAGGGCTGAAGAGCTTAGGCTTCATCTTGCATGCTGTGGGGTGTCCTTTTGTATATCTGCGACTCTAGAATTCCATGTTCTTATAGGAGGTGATGCTGCTGAGTCACCACGAGCTGTGTGTGCAACATGCTACCCTCCTACTGACTGAAGGATTTGCATTCACCTGGTTAAGTTCTTGTTTGGCATTCCGTGTCCAGCCATGGTACACATTCCAGTGTGGCTGGTCTTGGGGCCAGCTTGGTGGCCGTGGGACAGACTGAGCTATTTGCCAGATGAAACTTAAGAAACCTGATGAGAGTCCTCCCCCACTGATGTCATATGCAACAATAAACATTCAGCTTGGAAGGCCATTCATTGGGCACTTGGTGTGTGCATGACTTAGCACTGGGCTAAGTGCAGGGGAGAAATACGAATGAGTAAGACAAGGTTAAAGACCTACAGGAATGATACCAGCCTTTTATGGGGCACTCAGTATGGGTCTGGTGTGGTTGTAAGTACTTCGCTTGTATTAACTCATGTCAACATTTCAAAGCCCTCTGAGAAGTGTATTGTATTCCCTATTCTCTATAGGTTGAAAATGAGGGCTTTTGTACACACGGCCCATTTTTTTTTTTAAGATTTTATTTATTTATTTGACAGAGAGAAATCACAAGTAAGCAGAAAGGCAGGCAGAGAGAGAGGGAGGAGGAAGCAGGCTCCCCACCAAGCAGAGAGCCCAATGTGGGACTCGATCCCAGGACCCTGAGATCACGACCCGAGCCATAGGCAGAGTCTTAACCCACTGAGCCACCCAGGTGCCCCACACAGTCCATTTGTAGAGGAGCTGAGATTTGGACTCACACGTCCAGCCGCAAAGGGCCTGCTCCAGCTCCTACTTCTGGTGGGCCATGGACGCGTGTATATGACCAACTCTATGGGAGGCGAAGACTGAGATGGAGGGAGATTGTAGGAAAGAATTATGTAGGCTAGAGCTAGGGTCCTTTTTCAACTGTAAAATCAGAATCACGCTGACAAATCTTTGTTTTGCCCTCATTTCTTAAATCAGGTCAGAAGACTCAATCAGAGCAATTGTCACATTCTAACCAGCTAGCGAGTTGGGGGAAATGGAGGGGTGAGGCGGGGAGGAACGGGATTAGTCTGAAACAACCAGAGGTCAGGGAAGCTCAGTAGACCAGATTTATGTGGGATTGAAAAATCTGAGAGATCTCCCAAAGCCCTGTGGGCAGCTAATCACCGAAAGGAAATGGAAAAAGAAGAAGGGGGGGGGGGGGAATAAAGCATCAAGGCAATGGAGAGAAAGTATCAGAGAAAAATGTTAATATTCAGGGGAAATAAAGGGCATGTGATCATGGGGGAAAGATCTGATTAAGGAAAGACTGCAGCAGAGCAAAGGGAAATTTAAAACGCCCAAGACTGTAAATTGAATTCTGTTCATCTAAAGGCCAGTTTAGGCTTTTTATATCTCACAGGGTTCTGTTTGTGTGTTGTTCCCCCAAGTTGGCTTTAGAGAGGAGAAGGTCAGAGGCAAGCATCAGGTGCACTCGGGACTCCCGCCGCGCTCTGCTCATTAATATCCAACAGCTGTTTCCCAGGTGCCTGCGAGGAGCTTGGTTCTCTGGAAGCTTCCATGACACATTAGAACCTTCCAGAATTTTGAGAGTGGAACGAGGTGCAGATGACACCAGGACCCGAGGTTTGAACCGCAATTGTGCCGGTCCTGGGATGAATAATTTTAAAACTTAGCCTTGACTCCGTGACTAGGAGATGTGTACCTGTGTTTGATACAATTTGGATCGGTGAGTCTACTCTTTAAAGGATCGGTTTTATGGAATCTAAATACGAATCAGGTATTTGCAGTGGAGATTTGGTGTCCACGTGGAGACATGTTGTGTGAAGCACATACCCGATTTCAAGGCCTTGGAACCGAGACACAGAACGTAAAACGGCTCCTTGATAATTTCTCTTTTGCTTACATGATGAAGTGGTAACAGCTTGGATGAACCGGGCTGAAGCAGAGTATTACCATTTATTTCACCTGGTTTTTTTTTTTTTTTTTGCATCTTTAATGTGGCCCCTAGTGAATTTAATCTCAGCAAGCACGTGGCTTGCATTCTCTTTATATTGGCTCGCCCTGGTTCGGGCTGTGTTCGCCACAGACAACAAGCATGGAGGCCGTGAGGTTATGGCCTCAGCAGAGCACAGGGGGTTCCTGTGGGAAGATGGACAGTGAAGAGATTCACAGAAATAATCAGCCTGTATTCGGACTGTGGTAAGTGGTAAGTGGATAGGCAGGGGGTGCTCGGGCCCTGAGGGGGGAGACACCATGTTTAGAGAGCGCGGGGGGGGTGGGGGTGGTGGTGGTGGTGGTGGTGGTGGTGGTGGTGGTGGTGGTGGTAGTGGTGGTGGTGGTAGAGGGGGTGGTGGTAGAGGGGGTGCTTCTAAAGGAATAATTGAGCCTGGAAGCCTGAAGGAGAGCCAGGAGAGATCATGAGTGTTCTTAAAAGAGGTCTTTGCTCAGGGCCTTGAAGGGTGGGCCTCTCCCATGCTTCCCTGCCCTCATTCAGAAACCCTCCTTGGGCTCCCAGGTCAAAAGGAGGATGTAGAGAAAGCCGCTGGCTTGTGACCAGGCCTGGCAAGTCGGGAGGCTCAGGTCCAGCTGGGCCAGGGGCCGGGCAGGCAGCCAGCACGTGGGGCGAGAGTGTGTTGGCAGATTCGTCATCCGGGAGCCTGCTGGATGTTCAGGGCTCGGAATGTGACAGGGTGGCTGTTCCTTAGGAGTCAAAACCGTTCCCGTCCTGATGGCTGGGTATTCATGGCAGAATTCCTAGCAGGCTTAAGTGGGGGTTGTTGGCGGGGGGGGGGGGGGGGGGGGGGGATTGTGTGTGTCTGGCTCAACTCGGGTAAGGGGTGGGGTTCCCAAGGACACATACTCATTGTTCTCTGCTCCTGGAGGTCTCAGTGGAGATCTGGAAGTGGACCTAGAACCAGCGCTGGTGATGGGCCCACGGGCTCTACCAGCAGGTGCCAGGGAGCTGGGAAGACCTCACCCCCGAGGCTGGCTGAGCCTGAAAAAGGGACCAACAGAGGCGATGAGTAGCAACCGAGTTCTGAATGAGCCTCTTGACAGATCCGGCTCGGGTCCTGCCTCGCTTCATGTGAAAGAGGGTGTGTAGGCATTCATTCAGTGGGTCCTGGAGGCAGATCTGGTCGGAGTCCTGGCTTTGCCAATTCCCGGCGGCGGGAACCTGGGCAAAGCACTGAACCTTGCTGAGTCCCAGTTTCCCAGCTTCCACGAGGCCAGCCAACTTGCTAGGACTGTTAAGGGGATTACATGATGGGATTTATAGACAGCGTCTTACTCCTAGAAGGTGCCCGGTACATTGTGGCTGTCGTTATTGGCACTGTTTTCATTACTCACCTTTCTCTTCTTCTGAAAACACGACCATCTAAAAACAAAGTTTAAAGCACGGTGAGGCCGTGGCTCACAGGTTAGCATTTGGGGAAACTCCATCTGACACAATCAAGAAATCGCCCTGCTAACACCACTCTAGGGGAAAAATCCTTTCATCCTGGCTCTTCTGGGCCGCAGACTTTGGCAAACCCACAGAAATCACAGCTTTCCTCTGCGCTTATTCTCACATTTCTAGTTCTAACAATTTACAGTGAAAATCTAAGGCGCTTTTGTGTTTAAAGTAAGCATCTTGGAGGAGGAACTGTAGAGGGGCATCTTTACCTGAATCGTTTTGTTGACAATGTCTGCTGCACGGGGCGTCCTGACATTTACTTCCCGTGGTCCTTAGCCAACATAAAGACGCGTAGACTCGGCGCCAGGCTGGGGAGGGGACGGCTCGTGTAAGAGCGTTTGCTTGAGTTCATTTTTACTTTTGGTTAAAGAGTAATTCAGCGATTGTGTATCATCTAGTGGAAAAGCACGGGATTTTCAGTTGACCTCCCAGCTCTCATATCCACGTGGGTAAGTTGGGACACTTCGCTGGGCATTTGGAATCTTCAGTGTTCAGTCTGAGAGATGGGCATAACATCCAGCCTTTTGTTAAGAGGATTAGAGGTCGGGTGCCTGGAACTGGTAACTGTGGATCTTGGCAAGCAAATGAGGGGACACTGGGAGCTGTTCTCCTCTCTCGAGGGAACATGCTTAACGGTGCCTACGGTGGGATGCTGTGGGCCAGGATACCAGAAAAGTCTAAATTCCGTACCTAGGTAGGTCACCTCATAACGGGGGAACGTCCTCTGGCAAGAATACCAACAGGCCAGGGCTCTAAGAACTTACATCGCAGTGTTTTTCTTTCTCTTGAAATTTTTTACCTCGAGAGAGTGAACGTTTATTGCTCAGCTAATGTGTTTGAGAACATTGAGACCATTTTCCAAACACTCTGCCTGAATATTTTACACACATCTTGAGATAAAAACAGTGACATAACACTTGTGTTGAGAACACAGTTGGGAAAAAAAAATGCCAACATTGGAGTGAGTTCTTGGGTGGGTAGTGTCACCCCGCCAAAAACTGGCTTCGCTAAGCCCGGAACCTGGCTTGTTTGTCCCTGATATTGGGTGGTTACTAGGTGTGTGCATGTTTACGAGTGATTGACGGAATACGGCCCACAAATACCAATGCGTGACTAATAACAGTAGAATTTCAGTTTGATGAATGCCATTATTAATTCATGGTTCATTTCAACTTCACATATTAAGCCCTCACTGCGTACTCACTGTCTGTAAGAAGGCACTTTCCTTGTAGGCTCATATTCCGAATCAGTACTTCATTGCCAGATTATATAAAGCTAAAAGTTTGTTTTAAAGAGCACCTTTGACATTGGGGAAGGTATGTGCTATGCTGAGTGCGGTGAAGTGTATAAACCTGGCGATTCACAGACCTGAACCCCTGGGGCTAATAATACATTGTATGTTAATAAAAAAATAAAAAATTATAAAAAATAAAAATAAAGAGCAACTTTCTCTTCTTGCCTGTATTTGGGGAGTGGGGGAGGGTGTCCTCCATATTGGTTCAGTGATCCTACAGGCCAAGTGTCCAGTGTTGGGCTGTGTAATGGTGGTGAAAGGCAGGTCTAAGAGGAGAAAGACCTTTCTTCTCACACAAAACAAGTATAACCTTGCTTGGATTCAAGTTCCTCATTTGGAAAATGAAGGGTTTGAGCTTGATGATCTCTAAGATCCCTGCCCAAATGGTCAAGGACCCATGGCAGAACACAAGAAGTGAACTAAAGAAAGCATACCGTTGGCCTTTGTCTTGTGCTTATTGGCAACTTCTTTGGTAAGGCTATTTTCCCCATCCTTAGATGTATGCATCAAAGACTAAAAGGTGTAGAAAGCTAGCTGTTTGCTTTTTTTAAGTCATTGATTCCAGAATAGGAGGGAAGTCTTGGGAAGAACGGTCACCTGAACTTCCCAGCTGCCTCCCGAGGGCCCTGGATTCCCAGCACAGATGCGGTTTGCAGTTAGGGAGCAGACTCCAGCCTGTTGAGGCATCGAGGGCTTGTTGGAGAGACACGGCAAGGCCTACATGAAGTACAGAAACAAGGAGCCAGGGCTTGCCCTGTGAGGCCATGTTGGCTGCCCTGGGCCCTAGTATCTGCTAGTGCATCTAGAAGTTACTCTAGGGTAATGCTTTGGGGGCATATCAGCCAGTCCTGAGGCAGGACATGGAACGGCCATGGTTTCTCACCCTGGAGAGACAGAAAGGAGGAATTTCTCTAGAGTTCTTTATGGAAGTCAGCCTCAGCAGGCGGTTTACCAACTGAGAACTGGCCACAGCGCCTGTCCGGCATTGTGGTAGGGGTGATTGGGGAACAAAACTCTAACCATAGAATCATATTCTGGAGAGTATGGGGTAGCTTAGAGGTGAAAAATGACCTCACACTTGTCACTCCCCTAGACAGTGGTTTTTAAATACCTACTTAAGATGGGGGTATTTATTGAGTATGCCACCCCAAACCAGAAAACTCTTCATCCCAACCTTGTGGAAATGTGCTCTTGAAAAATCTCCTTTCTTGCTCTAGAGACTGTTATGTTTGGTAGTGGCTTTATGGATTTCCAGACAATTCAGTGAATTGCAGGTGGACCGACCCATGTTTGAACTCCCAGCGTGTCCTCCTGACCTGTCGCTAAACACAAGACAATTTTGCCCCAGACTGATGGGGGTGAGGGTGTGGGTTGGAAAGGAAATATTTTCTATCATCCCTACTGTGTGCCTTGCACGTTGGGTCACAAGATGATGAGGTAGCTGATAGTGAGGTGGGTCTAGGCCCTCCGGCAGGTGACAGAGTAAGTGTTGCTTCCTAGAATTAAATCTAGAGCCATCTAGTTTTGTCACCCCTATTTCTACACAACAAATACTGGGAAACCACTCATGGCTGCAATTTCTTTTATGTAAAGGAAAACTAGACTTGTTCCTACCTGGCTTCTGTTCCTGTTGGTCTGCGTCATAGCCCGTCTCAGTAGGCAGGAAAACTCCAAAGGGAAGGGGGTATTTCCCCTTGAGTCTTGCTATACCTATAAGGTGACAAGTGTGAGCCACAGCCCTGAAGCAACTAAGAGGTGCTTAGATGGACAGATTTTACCAACAGCACTTGAGGATGAGGATTCTGGGTTTCTGTAGGGTTGACCCACTTCCCAGAGCGCAGTGTGAGAATATGCTGAAGCCTTCAAAAGGTTGCAGGAACGAACATTTAAGAGAAAGAAGGGACCGAGGGAATCTTCTGTTGCTAAGACATGTGCCCCTGGGTGTTAGAATAAGTCTACCCACTGGGCTGTGAGCGATGGAGGGCAGAGACCAGCCTTCCAGTTAATTGTCAGCAATTAACTAAATTGTCTTCCCTGTTCCGGAAAGGCAGAGGCTTGCTGGTGGAGTGACTGATAAACCTGTGCCAGGCGTGTGACAGGTGCTCAGTGAAGGAGTGTTGAACCAAACTGATTTGAAAGTTGAGCAAGGATTACCTGTATCATCAAGGGTTGAAGTCAGTTCCAGGAACTAGACCAGTTCCCCGGAAGTGGCCTTCACCACCAGTCTAAGTGCGGTACAAAGTCCTCTGTGGGAATAGACAGATTAATTCACTTAGCAGGCACTTCACATCCCTGGTCTGCCAGGTGACCTGCCAAATGCCAGGGACAGCGATACGGAAAGTATGGTCTCTTCCTTCTAGGAATGTGTGCTTTCATGGAGAAACCCGGCAAATAATTAAAATGCTTCTTAATTGTAGTTGTGGGAGAAAGAACCAGGTGCTCAGAAAATACCATAGAAGGAAAGACGCCCCCACCAAGCATGGTGCTGAGGTGCGGGGATTTACTTACTGAGGTCGTCTGGCAAGTGCTTGGAAGGTGTCAGAAACAAAGGCCAAACTTGATAGAAATCCCAACAGGAGGATCTCAGTAAGCAAGAGAAGACAAAGGAAGGGTCTAAGTTAGGCTTAATGGCTAAGGAAATGCTGGAAGTGGTCCGATCTGATTTTTCTCACGGAGACGGACTTACCAGCTCTCTTGTCAGTGGTTGGGACCATGTGGAATAGTTTGTGGAATCCTTCGTGACCTTCTTTGTTGTGAGCTTATTTACTGACTTACATTACCGCAGACCTCTTATGCACATTGCTTCTTTGAGCTTGGCTTTGGAATATTCGAAGACATCAGTGTTCATTAGGATTCTTCTTCGAAGGATCTTGAAATCTACTTTGATGAGAAACATCCTGGCTGCCCTCCGTGGAGTTCTGACATCAACAGAGCTTTCCTTGGTTCCAGTCTTCAAGGCTACTGCTGATGACTCCGTCAGAAAAAAAAAAAAAAAAAAAAAAAAAAAGTTGAAAATTGATCTGCATAAAACAATGAAAATTCCTAGAACAGCTTTAATTATTATTTTTTTAATGATCTGGTTGCCAGCTCTTGAAGGTTAATGCAGATCATCCTAACACTAGACAAAATGTAGGTCTAAAAATTTCAGAGACTGCGTAGAATTTTACTAACCAAGGGATCTCCAGTCCTTTGAGAGTCTTCTTGGGTTACTGTATTCGAGACATGGCCCACTTGGGAAGGTAGAGAGGAGTGGGCCTAGAGCACTGGTTGGAGCCATTGCTTAACACCTCCTTCCCCCTTTGCTGGACTTGGTGGCAACTTTCTCACCCCTCGGGTCAAATCCCTCCTCTGATTTTAAGCTGTGAACTCATAGGGAAGGAAAGTGAAATCAAAGAGGTATAGGGCTGGATAAGAGCGGATCTCTTGACTTCTGGTCTGGTGTGCCTTGATACAACTTCATGCTCAGTGTCACACTTGGTCGTCTGGGACTAAACCGAAGCTTGCAGCTCTTGGGCTAATTGAAAGAATTCCACTCCTCAGGGGGCACAGCAATGCCTTGGTTGCATGGTGGGTATTCCCGTGCCGGCAACTGTGCTAAGCATTGGACATGAAATCAACTCATTTACTCTTTGGATCCAATTACCTTCCCCATTTGATGTCCAAAGGTTAAGGAACTTGTCTGAGGTTAGCCTGCTTTTCAAGGGATGAGCAAGAATTCTGAAACACGGGCTCCTTGGACTGTAGAGACCCAACTTTTAATCAGTGACCATCATGTCTCCCTTTGTCTCACCTCATCTTGTCAGTTCCGTTTAATTCAGAGCAGCTGGGTAAGTAACTAAGGCTTTTAGTCGCCATGAGTGGTTTTTGTTCTTGTTTGTTTGTTTTTTTAATTTGGGAAATTTTCAGACCTTGAACTTCATGTGCTCTTAAATTATAAGTCAGAAGTTGCCCTGGAGGGGGAAAAAGAGGATTTTTGTCATCATTGCCAGTACTGGGCTAAGAATTCTCTTCCTGATTCAGATTTTTTTTTTTTTTTAAGATTTTATTTACTTATTTGACAGAGAGAGATCACAAGTAGGCAGAGGCAGGCAGAGAGAGAGGAGGAAGCAGGCTCCCTGCTGAGCAGAGAGCCCGATGCGGGACTCGATCCCAGGACCCTGAGATCATGACCTGAGCTGAAGGCAGCGGCCCAACCCACTGAGCCACCCAGGTGCCCCCTGATTCAGATTTTTTATTTTTCACGCGTTAGATACTTCTCCTGCCATTTGCCGACTCAGTGCGTGTCTTAACCCATTTTGCAGTGCTTCTAGCTGAGTCACTGAAGACCTCTGCAAAATTCCTTGGGTGGGTGATAAAAGCTCCAGCATGACTCTGTTTTCTATCCTCTCTCCCCTCCTTCCCTCACCGTTCACCCAGGACGGCCTCTAGTATAATAATGGGATCAGCTTTGACTAAGCTCCAGGCATAGAAATGTTGTGACGGCCTAACGGAAAGAGAAGAAGATGTGCCCCCAACCTCTTCCACCGGCCACATACTTCAGAAGGGAGCTGCTGTGCTCGGTGGAAACGGACCTGGGCATGGGTTTACTTTATCAGAATGGTTTCGGGTCCCTTACTATCTATCCAGTGACTCGACTTCCCTGTGCCTCAGGATCCCCACTGGTTAAATGAGGATCTTTTCTTGGGACATGTGGATCATATAAAGAAACAGTAGGTAGACCTTATTTTGCACAGAACACGAACAAAAGATCAAGTAGTTGTGCTTCCCAAATCATTGGCGCCAATGATTTTCGAGACCCATTGGAAATCAAAGGACTGGAAAAACCTACCACTGTCTGTGTGATTTATCCCTTCGCTCAGCACACGATCTCTTCCTCGGTTTCTCCTGAGCCTAATCCAGTCTGAAAATGTCATAAAATTGTTTCCTTCCTCTTTCCAGTAAGATTAACTGAGAGCTTGCTTTTCTGGTTTCCTTTACATATATGGGGCCGAGCCAGAAATGATTCCTGTAAGAGCGATGAATACAGTCTTCCCTCTCTAAACCCCCATGTGGGGCCCACTCTGGGACCCACTGCGTGGCTGCTGTGGGGGTCGAAGATGGTCTGAGGCTGCCCTGGCCCTCTGGGACCTTCATGAAATCACGGTGTAATCCTCAAACTCTCTCTGGCTTGGAGGACCGCAGTTTATCCTCTGCCTTCCCTCACCGGGACACCAAGCTGCTAAGTGTCACACTCAGCGAAGTCTCAGGAGCGCGCTCGGGTGCGACAGTTTTGATGGCCCGTTCCCCGGTAGCCAAGACTCGGTAGGGTTGCTGGGAACTGTGGCTGGCCCAGGCCGGCTGCCGCTCCGGTGCCGAGAGCCCGAATGTGCCAGAGTGGAGCTCGGCGGAGGTGGGGCCGGGGGGGGGTGCCTAGAGACGATTGCTGACAGCCCCCGGGTGCGGTCAGTGCATCACGTTTCCATGAACATTGACACAACGGACTCCGGGGTGATGCATCCAAAACACACAGCGGGAAAGAAGGAAGCTGGATGGGGGAGAGCCTCCGCTCCTGGGTCTTCACGCTGAAAATGTGTCAGGTTTGATGACAGTGATGAAAATGTGTTTTCTCTCTCCGTCCTCGAGCCTCGGCCCGGGGGCTCCTGTAATTGGCTGTGGTGGGTATGAATTACGAGCTCAGGGAGAGGGAGGCCCGTTGGAGTGACTTAGCACTCCTCTGCCATGTCAGCGGGCCACCGGGGAGCTGGGAGCCAGCTCTGCCTCGCCTTCGCGGGGGGCAGGTGGAACCCCCAGCCCGTGCCTTCCTGCATCACGTCCTGTGCCAGATTTTTATGGGCTCTGACCTGCAGGTTTTGTCAAGTACCACCTCGCTGGAAACCACCTTGGTGGTTTCTCAGGTGAGGGAATGACCCTGAAATTGAGAAAACATTTGGTTTGCTTTGGGCAACAGGATCTAGGTGGGAATATGCCAATTCCTTTCCCGTTGGGCCTGGGGATTTTGGACCGTGTTTTCCCCTGAGGCTCAAAGGCAGGCTTCTCCCCTACCCTGACCAAAGTAGCTGTTTGCTAAATATTTCAGGGGGCGATGAGGGTATAGAAGATCTGCCACAATTCCAGTGTTTTTGTTGCAAAATACCCCTGCCCTCCCTGCCAAGTAGAACATTAAGAGTTCTGGGGGGAGGGAATGAATATAATAGAAACCCAAGTCAGACACCCACTCCAAAGACAGACCTTTCTCATTTCTCTGTGCTGTTGGGCGAGGGGGGTCTTGATCCAGACTTCTCCTGACCTGTGACTTCATACTACTTACTTACTTACAGATTTTTGAGCTCATTTTAGGTTTAAAAAATGTAGATGAACCTCCAAAGAACATAGAACATTTAAGCAGACCTCATGCATTTGCCCCTAAAATTACATATTTATCTTCTAGCAGCAGGGGGAAGAAAAGACATTGACTTTTAATCCAACCCCCCGTTTGATTCATAGCTAGAGCTCGCCAACATAACAAGTGGTACTTGCTTGATTTCCGAGATTTGAAATCTTGACAATGAAGAGATTTAAAGAGAAAGATTAAAAATCGGAAGCAACCGGAATATTGAGAACGCCTCACATTGAAAAAAGGAATTCAGTGGATGAAATGAAAACTTGGGGTACCCAATGGTGAAGTTAGGGGGCTCACCCTCCCACGTCCTACTCCGAATCTTTCCAGTGTGGTCCAAATCGTAGAAATAGGGTTCATGGAAATTTAGAAACAAATGTCATTGTTATTTATATTTAAATAGCTAGGAAAACAAGTGATTCTGTGCAGTGGAGCTGCATTAGTCACTGGGGAAGAGTTTTTCTCCCCGCGTGAATAGAACTTTCAGGATCCTTGTTTGTGAGCCATAGAATGAAGAAGCAAGACGCTGACTTACTTTGGAGACTAAGCAGATCACTCCGTGTCCTCTGCATGGAGAAATAAGAAGAATGACTCCCTTTCCTTTGCCAGATTTTGCCTCTTTTTTGACTAATCTCAGCTGAATCGAACAATTTCTCCACTCTGTGCAAAATAATGCTCGTCTTTGTATTCACTTGATAGGCAAGGGCATTCAGTCTTCGTAAATGCAGTCTGGGAATATCCTGACTGATTGATACAGAGTTGCAGGATCCGTCAAAGAGAACCAAAATCCGTCAAGTGATTAACACTTGGTGGTAAGGTAAAATTGTCACTCTTTCGGGTGTCCCCACCTTTCCATGTGCTAAGGACATGAGAATGTCCTAAGAATGAGATGTAACTTGTCATGTCAAATAGGTTTTATTCCATTGCCCTGGCTTTCAGATTGCTTAGAGGATGATAATTCAAAAAAACAAATACATGGAGGACGAAGTCATGCCACTATATTTTTAGTGCAGTGATAATCTTGATCCCAGAGTGAAGCTGGAGGGAATTATGTGCTGTCCCAGTTTAATCCCTGAATTAAGATTGCATTTAATCAAAAGTGTGAATTTAACCCCAGGTGGCATTCAGACAAGTAGGATTAATTTTAGATACTTTAGAATTCTATTTCCTTGTAATACTTTTAAGCAATCAAAATTGTTTTCAAATTGCTTAAATTTATTGTCCTAAAGTTCCAAATAGAAGAAACTGAAATCCAAGTTAGAATATGCAAGATTCTGGGTGCCTGGGGGGCTCAGTTGTTAGGTGTCTGCTTTCGGCTCGGGTCATGATCCCAGAGTCCTGGGATGGAGTCCCACATCGGGCTCCCTGCTTGGCGGGAAGCCTGCTTCTCCCTGTTTGCGTTCCCTCTCTCGCTGTCTCTCTACCAAATACATAAATAAAATCTTTTAAAAAATGAATATGCAAGATTCTTTTGAAATAATTTTGCCATTCAACAAGTCCTCTAATGAAATCACATCACCATGTGCTGGGTTTATCTGTGTGTTTATCTGGGTTTATCTGTGCGTGCGTGCACACACACACACACACACACACCTTTTTATTTTTTTATCAAATTGAATTCTGTTTTACCCATTGGAGAGCACTTTGGTATGACTAGGAATAGGAAGCTTTTTTTTCTTTATTTTTTTTCTTTGAGAGGGCAAATTAAACTTGTCTCAAGAAACAAGTGCATTACATTTGAGACAGATATAGAAGTATCTTGCCTTCAGGGGATTTTAATAATGTTTAAAGAGGGACATATCAATGAGGAAATGAACCTGAAATGTTCTGAGATTAGCTTTCCTAGAAAGGCAAAGGTAAAACAAATACAATATATTATCATTGAAAGTCGGCAAGAAGCTGTTGACGATGTTGCTGTTGATATTATTACTGGTGACCAGGATGGGCAAAGCCTTAAATTTTAATGTTTAAAAATAAGCTTTCTTTAAAGAAATAGGTCCTAACATTTTGTTTTCTTATCAGTTTCTTACCTCTTCCCACTTATCTTTGAGTTGGTTTCTAGTCATGGCCTTCATCTTTGTATTTCTCCCTCCATAAATACTTTTAAAGATTTTATTTATTAGAGAATGAGAAAGCAAACCAGAAGGGGCAGGGGCTGGAGGGAGAGGGAGAGAGGGAATCACGCAGACTCTGTGTTGCGCATGGAGCCTAATGTGGGGCTCGATCTCATGACCTGAACTTAAAATCAAGAGTCAGATGCTTAATCAGTTGAGCCACCCAGGTGCCCCCATAAATGCTTGTAAAATCACACTTTGTCTGCTGAGTGGTCTGACTGTGGACTAGTCCATGCCCACTAAAATGTGGGAGACTTACTTTATCACTGGGAGAAAGTATCACTAGCGCTCTGGACCCATCAAATTTATTTAATCTTTGGGTCTTTCTTGCAGGTTATGGGATGATGACTGGTATCCTCAGTAATGTTCCAGGTTCTCGACCTTTGTCAACAACTACTTAACTCTTCTGTGTTTATCCATTTTAATTGTGGACCCTTTTTTTGTTGCTTCTGAGATTTAGACTGGGGGCGGGCGGATGATCCCATCTCAAAAGATCAAAGTCTATAGAGCAGTAGGTTCCAAGTTAGGGGCGGGGGTGGTTGTCAAACCAGGAAGGGTCCCATGATACATTAAAAATACATGGAATTTGCATGTCAAGCCTGGTTTTTCTCAATATACCTTTAAAGGTTTTTACATTGTTCCATATCTGGTCAAGTTAAGATCTTTAAGAACCTCATTTTTAATTTGTAATAAAATTTTACATCTTTTTTTTTTCCAAAAAGTCAATTAACAGCAAGCACCCATTAATAAAGTTCTTAATAATTTAAAAAATGGAATTATATATAGAAAGAACACATCCTTCATTAATGCCTTAACATCTTCTTCATTCCTGGCAGCATACTCATCCTTGTGCTACCACCTAACTGTTGAAAAACAAAATATCCTATTATACTTGGTAGGATTAAAGATAAACCTTTTTTTTGTACTCTCTCCAGTTTAAAATTTCTGGATTTTTTAAAATAACTAGAAAACTTAGATATACTGAAAAATGTATTCATGCCATGTGAAAATACAGTCTCTCCATCTCCAACTGTTTATGGAGGCCCTACTGCTAAACATTGCCCTTCGTACGAGGGATACTAAGACCTAGTTCCTTTCTTCCAAGGAAATGGGAGGAAACGTGCCAATTTAAGTCCTGCAGAGCCTCCATTTGTAAAACTTACTATTTTGAGTCACACAACAATTTTAAGACCTTTTACCTACAAAAATATAGAATGCCAGAGTTTATTGTGATTTGCCCCGAGTGGCCAGGCTAATGACGGGTGGGTGTACCAAGAACTCATGTGGCCTGTTTTCCCATCTCAGAACTCTGCACTGCCGATCTGTGGCATAGTCTAGTTAGTGCAGCTCTACCCACTGCATGTGTAAAGAACACACACTAGATACTTCTATGGAGAGCCCCAGCAATATTACTTTGTTTTTAATGTAACCTTCTTCAGTGTTAAATTATTTTTGCAAAGTTTGTCCAACAGATAGGATGTCCTTTTTCAGAGTTGCAGAGGTGGTTGCTGATAATGGCTGAGGTGGCCAGATTAAGTAACTGTGTCTTCTAATACCTCATATGATGTTCTAAACCTGCTCCTACACCAAACACCATTTTCTGCCCCCTGCCCTTCCCCTGTACTTGAATAGCTCATACTTGGGACACTTTCTGCCCTAGAAATCATTTAATAGTTTTTCTGCTGTTTAGATGACATCGAACTTGTGACTTTTTACTTTTTACAATGGAAAGAAAGGTCAGAATCTGCCTTACAGCCCCTTATTGGATGGGTTTATTGTGATGGGCATCCCAAGGGTACAGTCCATAGATGTGGGCAAGGGTGTCCCCTGATGACTTTCTGTAGGCTTCTTTCAGCTGAATTTGTTCCCATCAGCTGAAAAGGTGGTGAGTTTTCAGGGACATGCCTACCTTGAACCTGTGTCACTTCTAGATCCTATTTTGTTGTCCAGAACCCCAGAACTAGTTGATCCGATGTCTGGGAATCCACTTCCATGACCTGTGAGAGCCTCATTCTTTATCCACTGGAGGGTGCAGTGCACTGCTGGTATACTTGCCCCTGGGCCCGGACAGGTGGCCATGGGCATCTGTGGCCTGTGGATAAGCTGTAGACAAAAACACAGACTTTGGGTCATTCCAGGTCTTTTGCATGAACGACTCCTGTTGCCTGTAGCATTTTCTTTTGAGCCATTTGTATGACTGGGTTCTTACTCAGAATTCTATTAAAATTCTATTAAAATCCTTTCTTGACCACCTTCGCTATAATATCTCCCTCCTTGACAATCTCCACCATTGTATGCTAATTACTTTTTGTGCTATGAAAGTCTGTTACATAATCTTTTATTTATTTATGTGCTTATGCCTACCTTTCATTAGAATGGAAACTGCCCGAAAGTGGGAAATTGGTTATTTTGTTCGGTGCCATACTATAGCAGTAGCTACTTTATATAGTATTTTGGGGGTCAATAGACGAAGGGTCTAGAAGGTGAGAGTAAATTTTACTACTTTAATTGGATGCAACGTTTATATTTTTGTTCCACGTGTCCTCTTATCAGAAGTGGGGAGGGGAAAAAAACTGGAAACAAGTTAGGAAATTAAATGTTGAGAAGCATGTACGTGTTAGTGGTTAGTGTTAGTATGTGTTAAGGCGCAAAGTAGGACTCCAATGCCCTGAAAGTAAGTAAAGTGGTTAGACCAAGGAGGCAATGAGTTTTCCACTAAACAAAGAGTGAGGTGAAATTGATGACCCACTTCTGAAAGTTTGGTGCTGTTGGAGAAAGCCAGCTAATTGGAAAATGTTACAGCAGTTAAAGTTTCTCACTTGGGCCTGTATTGTCTTCAATTACACTCTTCTGAATGCACATGCAGTGTTTATTTCACAACTTTCTTCTCAACGACCTTCCAAAAATGGTGTGATTCCTCGTATTCCCAGCTAGATGGTTCTCTAATATAAGAGTCTGGGTCTTTAAATGGGTTTCAAAGTGCCTATCTCAAGCACATCAAGTAAAATCCTCCCTTTTGTTCACAAGTAGCTCTCTAAAGTAAGCAGGCTCCAAGCAACTGGTTTGTTGTTTTTTTTTGTTTTTGTTTTTCTTTTTAAAGTATGGCTCGAATGAAATACCAATGACAATATTGAGTAACTTGCTAATTATTGGGTAGTTACTAACTGGGTTAAGGCTTAAAAACCACAATACCCTCGTTTAAGCACATACTTTTACTAGATTCTTTGCTTCTTGTACTGGTTAACTCTGAATTCTGGATCAGAGTTTTAGAAAAATTTTGGGAAATGTTGGCTTCAGATTTTAGGGTTTGGGAGTGACTTGTCAGTACTAAGTTGTCTTTATTGACCATTCTCTTTCACAGTGAACAAGTACAGCCCTCATGCACTTAACTGATATATGTATATATTTTTTAATCAAGGCAACTCTGTATATTTTGTTCTCAAAGTCAAAGAAGAAAAAGGAGGGGAGAGATCAGTACATGCTCTTTTTTTTGCACCCTGTTTTGTCAATGGTACTCAAAGAAGGATACAAACTATGGAATCCTACATATTTTATTTCCTGACAACTGCTTCATCAGATCATGAAAGGAATAATACAATTTACTACACTCCTTTCTAAATATTAATCTCATATCTTCCCAGAATGACTTAAGATCATTTATCACCTGAAGCACCTATGTACCTTTATTGCATTTTGCACAAACTTTTTATTCCCAGTCAAATAGTAGAATAGAATATATAGATAAAATTTCAAAGCTAGAAGGAGACTAGAGGGCATATTTTGTCTGTCTTCTCTCATTTTACAGATAAAAGAGTTCAAGAAGATTTTTGCAAGGTCACACAGGTGGCCGGTGGCAAATCTAACAGTAGAAGCCAGCTTCCCCAAATTCCAACCACTTCTTTTTGTTATTTATCTACATTTTCCCAATACTCACCATGTTAAAACATTATACAAAGTCATTTGAGATGTTTTTTATATACTATTTTTCTCAGGTCTTCAAAAAAATATGTTGTAATTCACACATTCGGTCCCATTTGAGACCATTGGACTATATGACAGTAATCAACCAATACAATGTGTGTGTGTGTGTGTGCGTGTGTATACAGACATAAATACATATTTGGTGGGCAGCAAAGCAAAGTTTATTGCATGATAATATGAAGCTTCTGAAGAGGGAGGGGCCCTGAAAGGGTTGCCCCCATGGAAATTATTAAGTCAAAAGAAATTTTAAGTTGTTTTTGTAGATAACATATTCACGTAGTCCAAAGGTAACAGAGTATTAAAGGGCATGTAGTAAAGGTTTCCCTTCTATACCGAGGGGTTTTGTGTGTAATTACCGGAGAAATGTAAAGATGGTAGTGTTTTTCATAGACTGTGTCTCTCTTTTTTTTTAAGATTTTTATTTATTTATTTATTTGACAGAGATCACAAGCAGGCAGAGATGCAGGCAGAGCGAGAGAAAGGGAAGCGGGCTCCCTGCTGAGCAGAGAGCCCAATGTGGGGCTCGATCCCAGGACTCTGGGATCATGACCTGAGCCCAAGGCAGAGGCTTTAACCCACTGAGCCACCCAGGTGCCCCTGTGTCTTTCCTTTCATTTCAAGTTGTACCATGGAGACTGTTTTCTGCCAGTGCATAACTTAGTTACATTGTCTTTTATGGTTGCATTGTACTCTAATGTATTGCTGTGTCATGATTGATTCATCTCTTTCAGTATACATTCAGGTTGTTTACAACTTGCATTTACTACTAACAGCGCTTTAGTAAATAGCCTTGCATGTTTACATGTGTAAATAAATATGTAGGATAAATTCCTAAAAGTAGAAGGACTTCTTGTATAATTTTTTTTAGATCTTGTCCAATTACATTCCAAAGAGCTGGACAGATCTACATTCCCATCATCCTTACATGAGAGTGATTGTTATATCGTGTCCTCACTAGTAGGATGTTATTTTGTTATATTGTTTTATCTGAAAGGTAGAAAAGTAATGATCTTGGTGTGGTTTTCATTTACTTTTGTCTTTATCTGCGTGAGGCTAGGCATATTTTTATATGAATAGTTTAGTTTAAGAAACTATCTTTTCAGAGATGACTGTACTCCTATCCTTTGCTTGTTTTCCTCCTGAATTTTTGTCTTACTGATTGCATAAACTCTTTATATATGACGGAAATAGCCTTTTGTCCATAGTACAGGCTGGAAACTTTCCCCGTTTGTCTGAACACAGATTACTGTGTTCCTATCCTTTGCCTGTGTTCTTACTGAATTTTTCTCTTATTGATTAGAACAACTCTTTATATATTAGGGAAATCACCTTTTGTCTGTAGTAGGAGCTAGAAACACTTCCTGTTTGTCATCTGCCTCCCTTTTGAGGTTTTTTTGGCCATGCCACATTTATATTTTTACTTTCTTAAATGTATCACTTTTTCTCAATCACTATTTTTATTTGCATTCTACTTCAACAAGCATCTTGCACTCTAAGACGATTTTTTCTAAATCTCCCATGTTTTTCAGGATACTTTTATGGTTTTATTTGTTTAGTTTTACATTTCAATATCATTCACTTGGAATTAGTCCTGATGTAAGATGGTAGCATGATTTCAATTTTTACTTTTTCCCCCCGTGGCTTCTTGTTGCAACATCACTTATGAAGTAATCTGTTTCTGCCCACATGATTTAGGACAGCACCCTTATCATGCACTATATTTTCATATATTTGGGGTCAGTTTCTTGACTTTCCACTCCACTAAAATCTATTGACGTTTGCTACCAGTATAAGTTTTAATCATTAGTTTTAATATATTTTCATATCTAAAGGGCTACCTCCTCCCTACTACAAGATACACTTTTAAAGTGGCACCTTTTTAAAAAAAATTCAGCCTTATTGAGGCATAATCAACATAGAAAATTGTAAGGTATTTAAAGTGTATATTGTAGTGATTATATATATGATCATATATGTATATAAATATATATATTTATATGTATAAAATACAAGGATTTCCTCCATCTAGTTAATTGACGTTTATCACTGTGTGTGTGTGTTTATGTGTATAGACATATACTAATTATTATTATTATTTTTTTAATTTGGTGAGAACATTTAGGTTCTACTTCCTTAGCAGATTTCAATTACAGGACCCAGTGTTACCGACTGTCATCACCATTCAATCTTCAGTCATACACTAGATCCTGAGAAATGACTCCCCTTCCTGTTGAATGTTTATACCTTTTTACCAACCTGCTCCTGTTTCTCCCACCCCTCAACCTCTGGCAAATCCCTTTCTTACTCTTTCTACAAGTCTGGCTTTTCTTTTTTTTTTTTTTTTTTTAAAGAGTCTGCATATAAGTGATGCCATGCAGTATTTGTCTTTTTTTGTGCTATCACAATTTGTTTTCCAAATATATTTATATAATAACTTCCATAATCTGTATTCCTGGAACTTCTTTTTTATCCTATTTCAGAAAGTTGTTAAGTTGCAAAATAATGGGATAGGAGCTCAACTGAAATGGTTGGGGGAGGTTAGGTTTCCCAGAAGGATCACTTAATGTGCTTTGCTTGACACGTGAAATCTGATGAAAGAGAACCCCTTTCGACAAAGATTCTGGTGAGGTGGATGCCCCCTGTTCACTTGGGTCATATGGGGAGGAGAGCTGTATTGGTAGAGGGAGGGAGTGTCCTTAAAACCATGGAGCGCACGTATGTTGAAGTTCGTGGAAGATACACTGATGACTTCAGAGGTCCTGTGGTTTTTATGGTCTGGATTATCCGTAGTTCCTTCATATACAAGAAATAGAACCTTCCGAAGTTAAACCAGTGGGGGAAAGCACACAGTTTTCATATTTTCCTGGGCTGGCCCTAGTTTTACGAAAATGAATTTCTAAGCATCTTTTCTATGCATTGGGGCTTCTTGGCAAAAAGCAAAATCTGTAATGCATTACCTCTGAGCTTTTTCTTAAAGGGCTCAAGGACAGACATATGGATAATGGCTTAAAAATATAAAGTTATTCTTTCCAGTCATAGAAATCTTCCGATCCACCCCGAAAGCGGGTGCTTTTCCCACTTTCCAAAATAGGTAGGGCCATATACTTATTATACTCATAAAGCACCAAGACAAAATACATGATATCTGACACACACCACACACACACAAAACAACAGAAAAAACCACTGTACTTTTCTTGACTATTTCAGCCCTGTGATCAGACACAGTGATTTGTAGTCCGATCTAGATGCCAACATACGTACCACCTTCCAGCCACCAAGCCTGTAACTAAGCACTTTTGCTTGGTTAAATTACAGAAGGGATGCTGTTCTGTAAGATATTTTGTTCTATTTTTGAACCTGCAGTTCATCTCGGAAAATGGCTGTCACTTGGTTTTCTCACATACTTTTCCCACATTTGTCTGTGTGTACGTGTGTGCTTCTGGGAAGTGCCGACTTCCAGGGTTGTTGCCGAAACAATGATACACAAGGAGACTCACCCCTACCCCCCAGCCCAGCGTAGACTTGTTCTGCTCTCCAGCACTCTGTTTGGAGTTTCTGGTTTCTGGTTTAGGTGCATATCTAGGTGGCGATTCAGAATTTATGGAGGCTCCGCTAGGAAAAGCCACTGCCAACGTAAGAGTAGTTTGGGAAGCATTCCATCTACACAGATCTGCAGCGTTCTTTTACCACGCGCGCAATCATGTACAAGTTGAATCTCAATTGGGATACGCCTCAGACGGCAACATAAGGATTGCACGTAGCATCTGCCTGGTCAAAATTTTCACAAATGCTCTAATTAATAGAGCTAATTAATAGAGCGATTCGTGATGATAAGTACATTTTTATGAAGTGGAGAATTGTGAAATATTCGCTAAATCTTTTTTTTATTTTTTTAAGATTAATTAATTAATTAATTTATTTATTTGACAGACAGAGATCACAAGTTAGGCAGAGAGGCAGGCAGAGAGAGGAGGGAAGCAGGCTCCCCAATGAGCAGAGAGCCCAATGCGGGGCTCGATCCCAGGACCCTGAGATCCCGACCTGAGCAGAAGGCAGAGGCTTAACCCACTGAGCCACCCGCCCCAGGAATATTCGCTAAATCTTTCTTGGTAAAATGTTAAGTCCTTCAAAGCCAAAGACTATTTTTTGTTCGTCTTCATATTCCCAGCACAGTGTCGGTGCCGAAGAGACACTTAATGCTCATTGAACGAGTAAGTGGGCGAATGAAACTCCTTCCATAGCAAGATTATTTGAAAGGAAGAGATTAAAATGTTTCCTGGAAATAGAAAAAGTGCATGCATGCCTGTGCATGCCGCTCCACTTTGAGAAAGAAACTGATTTTTTTTTTTTTTTTTTGGCCTGTATTTTTAGAAGCCCGGTCACTTAAACATTACCCTCTTCATTGAGAAAAAATTTTACACGCATTGTTAATGCCACATTAGTCTTGATGTGATTTCTAAGGAGCAGTCTCTCGAGTCCAAGAAAAAAAACGAGATTCTTCTTTGCTTCCCTGACAACCGTGGTCCAGTGGTTCAAAGAAAGATACACAATCCCTTCTCCCTGGTGTGCACAGGTGTGTGTGTTGTGGGTGGTGGTGTGGAGAATGCTTCAGTGCTAGGGAGTCACTTAATTCACATTAATTAAAACAGGAGCAGAAGCAGCTTTCATTTTCCTAGAATATTATTTTTCATTTATTGGCTTTTTTGCTGTCCTGATAATGTTGCCTAAATTACCTGTTGCAGAAGGCACATAGGTGATGCTTAGCTGCGATCCTAATCATAAATGGATTTTTTATTTATTTAGGAGGCCGTGTGATTCCATTTGCTTTGTTAGTGCTATAACTAGGAATTGGCTATTTAAATTCGTCTTGCGTACCAGAAGTCGCATTGAATATATTTCCTGATATGAGAATCCGAGGAATTTATTAGCTTGGCTTTTGGCCTTAGTACCTTGTGTCGAGCAGTGCATTTCGAGCCCGTTAATCAGTGCCTTAGTAGCCCTTCTCCTCCAGCGATCTTTAATCAAGTGGGCAAAAGTGGTTTGGAGACTTTTACTCCATGGATGGATGTGGAATCGCTAGTGCACTACAAAATCTCCCTGCCCTCAATTTTTAATCCCTTTGTGTAGAGGCGGGTGAAATGGTGGAACAGAACATTTTAGAGTATTGTGGCAAAAATGGCAGGAGCGATCGAACACAGGAGAACTTAGAAACACATTATAGAAGGTCACCAGGGCTAATAGGTCATTTCAGAGGCACCAGTCAAAATAGAACATGCTTGGGGTGCCTGGGTGGCTCAGTCAGTTAAGCCTCTGCCTTTGGCTCAGGTCATGATCCCAGGATCCTGGGCTCGAGTCCCGCATCTGGCTCCTTGCTCAGTGGGGACAGAGAGGCCTGCTTCTCCCTCTCCCTCTGCCTGCTGCTCCCCCTGCTTGTGCTCTTTTCTCTCTCTTTCTGACAAATAAATAAATAAAATCTTAACCAAAAAAAAAAAAATAATAACATGCTTAGTTTTATGTTGTCATAGTAATGACCTGTTTTTAAATAAGTGCCCCCATACATAGCCCTAACATTTAGGTTATAATTCGGTATTAAACTCAGAAGTGCTCAATTGCTTTGCTTCAGCCAAATTTGTGGCTAAATATTCTGACTTGCTTAAGGATGGTAGGTTTGAATTTGAGCTGGCACAGAGCCTTTGGCTCAGGCAATTGAGTGATTTCTCCAATTTTGTGCCAGAGACAGTCTAGGGCTTTGGGGCTTTGGTTGTCTAATTCCCCAAATATTGCTGTTTCCACCACACCGTGTTGTAGAAAGCCATTTCTTTAAAAAAAAAAAAAAAAAAAAAAGTGATCCTAGAGCATTTGATCCCAGGATAGGTTTAAAATTTGCTGTGTAATCCCAGAACATTAAAAAACAAAAAAGTGTGGGTGTTGTATAAGGCAGAGGTCATAGACTGTGGCCCATGGGCCACATCCAGGCTGTCCTTTGCTTCTCTAAGTGAACTTACTGGAATGTCGTCGCATCTGTTCGTTTATGTGTGTCTGTGGTGTAGGACAGCAGGAGGAGTAGTTACAGCAGAGATCCTATGACCTGCAAAGCCTAAAGCATTTTTGACCGGGACCTTTCTAGAAAAAGTATGCTGATCCTTCGTAGAAGATAAGGGAAAAAAAATTAGTATAAAAATTAACATGATCAGTTGCCTGGGTGGCTCAGTGGTTTAAAGCCTCTGCTTTTGGCTCAGTCATGATCCCAGGATCCTGGGATGGTGGAGCCCCACATCGGGCTCTTTGCTCAGCAGGGAGCCTGCTTCCCTTCCTCTCTCTCTGCCTACTTATGATCTTTGTCTGTCAAATAAATAAATAAAATCTTAAAAAAAATTAACATGATCAATTTGCAACAAATTTTGAATAAAATACACTTTCTGAAGAAGCGAAAAAGTTAGCATGCTGTTGAGAGATAGGGATGACCTGTCATTAAAGACTAGAAAGTCGACCTGCGTTGAGAATAAAGGCGAATGAGGTTTCCAGAGACTCAGAGCCCCTAGATGAGCATCGAGCTGCCGGCCGGAAGTCTGTGACTTGAACAGCCTTGGCTCAGGAGGGGACCTGCCCCCGACTGTCATTTGTGTTATGCTAACCTGGTGGAATTTGAACACTCACCACATGTCCTTCTTCTTGGCAGGTGGAGTGGATCCAACAGCAAGTGGTAAAAAAACGGACAAAGAGGGATTATGACTTCAGCCGTGCCCAGCCGACTTACTTCAACGATCCCAAGTGGCCGAGCATGTGGTATATGGTGAGGCCTGGCGGGGGGCGGTGTCGTGCAGGGGACGTCTTTGGGGTCTGGGAGGACACAGAAGCCGTTCGAGGGGACATTTTCCTGTTTCCCGACCTGCCATGTGAGATTGCTTGATGGCTCGTGCTGTTTTCTGGATCTTTTTGGAACTTAGCTCTTTGGTTCTAAGATGGAAGAGAAGTGATTTGGGACTTACAGAACTTCTGTTTGAGAGCTTACTCTGTGTGGCTTTCTAAATCTGAGCCAGGGGATAGAAGGATATACTGAGGTGCAGACAGACACCCTCAGACTTACCAACAATCCTGTTCCTCTCTGATACCCATTTTCTCTGCCTTGAAACCAGGCTGGGTAGTGGATACTGGCTCCTTGGATTTATTGAAATGACCTTGCCTGTAAGTAGCAGATTCTTGACTTAGGTCATCTGATAGGTGCCTGCCCACTGGAGATGATCGTTGATAAAAGCTAGGGAGAATAATATTTTAAACTAAGGACCAAATGAGTTGGAAAGTGAGTGTTCAGTGGTTCAAGCAAAAACCATCAGTGAGGGGAACATCCCTAAGTGTGGGGAAGAGCAGTCCGCCTGTCCACTTGACCTTGCCTCCTTTGAAGACCTACGTCTTTAGTCTCAGGGTTTTACGGTCACGGTCACGGAGAACTACGTTACTTCTTCATGAGATTCCCATGTCTCATGACATGTCCCAGATACTTAACTGACTGAGCTGCCCAGTTTGCACTGTATTTATCTTTTGTGGAAGTCTTGATGGCTCATTATTGCCAGGGGTTTCTCCCCTCATGTATTTTAGTTTTTGAAGTTCCGTCTCTCCTTCCCTGCAAATCCATAGCATTGTGTGAGCCTGTCTTATGCTTTCCTGCCTTCACCCTTTTTATTCCGTCTGCCGGGCGGGGGGGGGGGGGTGGTGGCTCTTCCTGCCCTTCCCCACCACCTTAGCAGGCACTGGCCCATTCTTCAGGACACACGCCCGAGGCCCACGGCTCCCAGTCTCTGTTGTCCTCCCCCGTCTGCTCTTTCCTTCCTCGGCTGTCCTGGGCCTTCTGTCTCTGCTGCACATGGCATCCTTCGCTTGGCTCTTTGTTTCCTAGCTGTCAATATTTTAATCGTACTCCTCTGTTACACTGGGCGAGGGCTGGGGTCTCCTATCCCCCGGAGAACCTGACCCAGCACCTGGCAATGCCAGGAATTTGTGCTTATTGTGAGACGGTGGTGAAAGTGGTCGGTTTCTCCCCATTTCCCTTTTCTCCCTCTTACCTAGAAGTGGGGGGTTGTGGCAACATTTGGGACCCAAAGAGAATTGTACATAGAAGACTCTTTCGGACATAACAGAAAAGAAGAGAGGAGGGAAAGAGAGAGAGTTTCCTAAAGCTAAGTTCAAAGGGAGGTGGGACTCCAAGTAGCCTTTGAGGGGGCAGTAGGACACTTGACAGCTCGTTAGCTCCAACACCAAGGAAGGGTGTGCCACATGGGAAGGCATCAGAATGACTGCTGTCCAGGCTGACAAATGCTAAGAGTGCAGTGGGATTAAGAGGCAGGATGGAAACCAAGTCCCTGTCCACTTCTGTTCATCAGGTCAGGGAGAGGCAGATCGTCCTCACCTTCCATTCTTCTTGCAAGAAAGAGCCAGACGGGACATTGGCACATGTCCCACTGGATGGTTCACAGGGATGGCAGCTTTCCCTGACCCTCTCATCACTCCAGGAGGGCAGCCTGGGGTCTGGTAGGAACCATGGTCAAAGCATAACATGCTGACCAGCCCGTAGCGTGAAATCTCTACCCACCCCCCGAGAACCATTGCTCTTTCTTTGGAAGTATGAGAAAAGGTTGAGGGGAGAGCTTTTGCCTGGGCATTTCAAATGCTCGGTGTTTTTCAACACCTATTTGGTAATTCAAGTAGGTCACATTTTTATGGAGCCCTTCTTGTGTGCCAGGCAGATGTGCTCCTGCTTTGAATGTGTTTGTAATGCAGTGTGAACAAAAGTATGTGTATGAATATTGGTCATTTTCAGAGTGAGGAATCGGTAGCTCCTGAAATTTAGACAACTTGCCTAAAATCACACAGCCTGAAAGTGGCAGAGCAGAGCTGCCAGACCTTTAGGCAGGTGGACAGTGTCTGTGGGATCGACACGGCCTCTTTCCCTCATGCTCTGCTACTGACGAGCACTATCAGAAGAAAGACCCTCTGTTCCAGCCTTCCAGGAACTTCTATCCATAGAGAAATGGCTAAAATTCAAGGCGGAAGGGGTTGGGTGCCATGGCAGATGGACAAAGTCTCTTGGGACAACTCAAGGGTTAAAAAGTTTCCTATGAAGTAGTTGCTTTTCCCTTAACAAAAGGGATGGGAAATCAGTCACACACCTTAGGTTTATCTGTCGGGAGTAAGGGGGCAGAATGAGAACCAGAACTTCGAATCCGCCAACCTGGATTCAGATCCCCATTGCTTCACCCACTGTGTCCATGAGTGAATCACTTTAACTCGCCTCAACTATAAAATAAGTGTAATTGGTGCTAACGTATCGGTTAGCTATCGCTGTGTAACAAATCACAGAACATAGTTTTTGAAATAATCGCCTCATGGGTTCTGCGAGTGAGGCACTCAGACAGGGCCCAGCAGTGATGGCTTCTCTTTCTGGGGTGTTTGGGGCTTGAGCTGGGTGACTCAAAGGCTTGGCTGCCACTGGAGGATTCACTCGTGAGTGGCCTAGTTATTGGCCTCACCACAGGGCAGCCCTGGTGTCCTCTTGAGGTGATGCTGGCTTCCCCCAGGACAGGTGTTCCAAGAGATCATGTTAGAAGTGGTGACATCTTCTTTCATCTAAGCTCAGAAGTCACAGACTGTTTCTTCTGGAATTTTCTATCGGTCCCATGTGCCAGCTCTGACTCAGTGTGTGAGGGGAGTGTGTGGTGAGGGCATGTATGCTAGAAGGTGTGAGGACTATTTGAGAAGCTGGTCACCACAGTTAAATGAAGAGAAGCCCTTAGCACAGTGCCTCTTTGGACACTAGAAA
This sequence comes from Mustela putorius furo, assembly GCF_011764305.1. Classification (NCBI taxonomy): domain Eukaryota; kingdom Metazoa; phylum Chordata; class Mammalia; order Carnivora; family Mustelidae; genus Mustela; species Mustela putorius. The sequence goes on along the minus strand of NW_025421496.1, from coordinate 6,401,340 downwards.
ACCATCAATAAATCTTAACTGCTATTAATCTCTGACCTTTTAAAGTAAGACATGCTGTTTCCTTTTGTCTGTTGTTTAAACTGCCGCTAGTCAAGGAAGCGGGGGATCCTGTGTCCAATGGAAGCTCTTCAGAGCATTCTGGTGACCTATCAGTGACCCAGCTGAGGCAAGGTGCTGATTTTCTTCTTCCTTTTGCTGAGCCCTGGGCCCTGCTGCTGTGTTTCCGAGGGCTGCTTGGCGAGTCTCCATAGGGTCCTGCCTTCTACTCATTAGCCTGGGCCTGGACCTGTCATTCTATATTTATCACAGGAGAGTGGAGATTAAAGAATGGCATGAAGTGTGCCTGAGTGTCTCTTTTAATTAATTTAAAAGCTTTGCCCCTGTTGCTCCTCCCCTTGGAAACCGGTGTGTGAAACCATTATGTCTGGCCTTGGGGCTTGGGCAATTTATGCAGGGAAGTGCACATCTACATCTATAGGAGTTGGTTACAGAGGAGACCATGGCTGTATAATTATTCCTCTGTCCTGAAACACGGTGCTCAGGCTTCCCGGAGCTGGGAGGGCCCGATCCTAAAAACAGCGCTCGTGCTTGTTACACTGATAGACTTCCTTCTGTACCACTCTTTGTCTGGCAAAGGGGGCAAGCCCTGAGGATTGAGAAAAACAGGATTTGTGCTTCCTATGAAGGTCAGTAAAGCTGGAGAGGAATATATAAGCCCAAAGGAAAGCTTGCTGGGCAAAGCACCCCTTCCAGAAGTTTCTCTGGGATAATGTACGTACGTGCAGCCTCTGCTCCTTGGGCTTGGGGCTGTAATTCTTGCTTACAGGTCTGCTACTTCCTTTGGAAGAAACTAAAACTTCCTGAGTAGCTTTTTCAAACTTATCCAAGCTTGGGGCCACCCATTGGAGATCCTTGATGTTTTTGGAAGTAGGACTCCAGTGGTGGGATTTCATCGGCACTCAGTCAGGATGGAGATGCGCGGTAGCTAGGTCAAAATGCTGTGTTACTCAGTGCCCTGAGTCTGGTTTGTAGGAAATGCTCAATGAATGCTAAGCAAATCAACAGTTGAGTAAACTGAACTAAAAGCAAATCTTCGATGATCTCCATAGCAGAGAACATAATGGCTCATACTCATTGAGTGCTTAGTATGTGGTAAGCATATTGCCAAACCTTTGCGTGTATCCTCTTACCACCAGTGTTCCTGTGAGCTAGGGATGAGTACTGTCCTTATTTTACAGCTGAGGAAATTAAAGAAGAGACAAATTAAGTAACTTGTCCAAAGTCACCCTATTTACCAGGGATAGGCCCTGGTAGTCAAACCCTCTGACCACAGAGGCTAGACTTCTAACCTTGACATCCAGTTTGCACACTGGCAGGGGTCAGAATCATCTGGAGGGATTGCTGCCCAACTCTCCCACACTCCTTAGCCCAGATCTGGAAATTTGTGTTTCTAACAGATTCCCAATCTTTGCTGACGTTAGAGACCCGGGACCCCTTTGAGACCTCTTTGGTCTCCCCTACCTCAAACATGAGTGTTACACGAACACAGCTGGCTTCTGTCTTCCTGTCCTCCGCTGGGGTAAGGAGGGGTTTTCACACTTAGGGGATACTTTAAAGCACACCTGGTCAATTCAATTTGTTTTTTCTTGATCTACTTTTTTTGTACAACATTTTCTATTTGGGAAGCCAACAGCTTTAATATGAGAAGATACTATTACTTTGCTTCACTGCTTGAAAACACTCTTGGCTTATATATTCTTTCAAGATGCTCCACAGACAAAGGTTATCTGACAGGAAAGGTCGTGAAGATCTGGCCAAGTCGTTCGGAATTCAGTATAACAGAATATCTATCTATCTATGATTTTATTTATTTGTCAGAGCACGTGAACGCACAAGCAGGGGGAGTGGCCAGCAGAGGGAGAAGCAGGCTCCAACTAGGGACTCGATCCCAGGACCCCAGGATCATGACCTGAGCCAAGGCAGATACTTAACCGACTGAGCTGCCCAGGCACCCGAGAAATGCTTTTAATGTACCCATTTGGTACAATGGATCATTTTGATCCTACTAAAGAAAATTCAGTGGGGCTCTAGAGACAACAGGCTAAGTAAGGATGCCCCCCTCAGGAGTCTAGAAATCTCTATCAAACCCATCCAGGGTGTTAAATATTTTTTAACTTATTATAAAATATTTCTGATACACAGAATTGTAAAGAATACCACAAGTACCTAACCACCCATTCCCGAACTAAGGACTAGAACATGATACTGTCGAAGCCCCTTGTGAGCCGGGTCCTAAATAGCATCCCTTTGCCCCCCATGGAGTGAGCGCAGATGCTCAATTTTGAAGTACATGGGGGCGATTCCCCTTGTGGGCAGCTGCTTCTCTCTGTGGGAAGAAGATTCAATTTGCAGCAGATTAGCATTATTGGAAATCATCCTAAAACACCCATTTGTGGATAGAATTCGACACTTGGGCTCTCGACGAGCAGTCCCCAGAAGACCACCTTTCCGTGAAACTTGGGTGAAAATTTAAGTTTGATAGAAAAGGTCTTTGGTTCATTTTTGTCATGTAAATGTTTTATTACGTCAAGAAATTGATGTTGCATTGTATGATATCTCTTGTCTGACTTCTGGAACTATTAATCTGAAAAGAAAAGAAAAAAAAGAAATAATAATGATTTTAGACAAGCCCGTAGTAAATAACTTAAATTTTTATTTTTTTATTTATATTTGTTTGTTTTTTTGCTTCTGCTTTATGGAAGGCAGGCCCAGTTCAAAAGAGAAAAGTAAACAAGAGCTTGTGAAATCTTGCTCTTTGACTTTCAGACTCCAGTCGTTAGTATGACTGATATTCTGAACTCGTCATGTTAGTTAGCACAGTAGAATTTTATGTGATGACTCTGGGGTGGCCTATTTAATATGCATTTTTCAAGCCAGGCTCTAATAAATGGGCTCACTTTTTTGATGTACCTCCTCAAGATTTCCTGAAAGCTTGCTGGGTGGCTTTTCTGAAGCAGGGGTGGGGGGGATTATATTTGTCGATCAGCAGAGTGAAAATGAGCTGAGTTCGACTATGCATGTGGGGCAGATCTGCCAAAAATGATGAACTAGCTAGGATAGTAATTGTGAAAAATGATTTTAAGCCACATGATTCGTTCTCAGCCAACTGGATGGTATTCAGTACTCCAAGAGTTTGGGACATTGCTGTTTCTGTGGTTGGCACACATTTTCCTAATGATTTATACTGTCATTTGACTCTAATAAAATCTGGTGGAGTTTGTGGCATTATTGTCCTGGCAGCTTGGAAATCATCCTTTTAAAACACCCCATTTAGCGGGTTTAATTGAAAATGCAACATGGTGCATATCGGCGACCATGTGGTGCGTCTTGCTGCAAACAGGAGGTCTTCTGAGAAAGGACGGACTCCAGCCAAGCAACAAATGAGGTCCTGATAGGAACTAGTGGGGGCTGCGACACAATTTTGGTACACTTAAAGTTCTTTCTAACTCGCTCTGTGGCCTGCAAAAAGGTATTTTAGATCAACCCTAGCCCATCTGAAAAAATGAGCCATGTGGACTAGATCTGTTTTCTTCAGTTCATTCTTGCTTGAACGTTCTCTAGTTCCACACGAAAAATTCAGCTGGCTCCTGGGTGAAGGGAAACCACACACCACCCATGGGCCTGTGTCTTGATTTACAGCTCAGATGAATTCCACGAACTCCCAGCTGTTACGGACGATGCCTTGGTTTCCATGATGACTTCAGATTCACTATGTCCCCTCTGTTGGAGGTTCCGCAAGACCACCCCAGGTTTGGGGATTCATGAGGAAGACTCTCATGATTCAGCATATAGTCTCACTGATGGCTGTAATTTATTTCAGTGAAAGGGTACAACACAGAATCAGCAAAAAAAAAAAAAAAAAAAAAAAAAAAAAAAAGCCACATGGAGCAAAGTCCAGAGGAAACCAAGCCTAAGCTTCCAAGAGACTTATTTCAGTGGAGTCATCCAGGAAGCACTTAATTCCTCCAGCAATGAGTTGTGACATGACGTGTGAGATGTTGCCCACCATGGAAACTCATTAGGAACTCACATTGAGGGGTTTTTATTGGGGGCGGTTTTATAGACATTCAGCGCCTCCCATGTACCCAAATTCCATGTTCTCAGAAGGTATGTAGCGTAGACCATATTGTTTGTATAAACACTTTAGGCACGATGAAACATTTTGTTGAAGGAGCAGGGAGAACTCTACCCAAATCCAAGTTCCCAGATGCCAGCCAAGGATATTTAGGGGGCCAAGCACACAAGTGGATGGGTTGAAGAGTAGCTCCAGCTTTATTAAAATTTTGTGTTTGGGTGCCTGGGTGGCTCAGTGGGTTAAAGCCTTTGCCTTCGGCTCAGGTCATGATCCCAGGGTCCTGGGATCGAGCCCCGCCCCGGGCTCTCTGCTCAGCAGGGAGCCTGCTTCCCTGCTTACCCGCCCCGCCCCCTGCCCTCTGCCTGCCTCTCTGCCTACTTGTGATCTCTCTCTCTCTGTCAAATAAATAAATAAAATCTTTTAAAAAATGTTTATAAAACTTCGTGTTCACTGAAAAAATAAATTAACACTAAAGAAAGAGACTCCTAAGTATTCCTTCCCAAAAAGCCATCTAAATCCCCAGTTTGGTCTGTACTTATTTTACAGACTGGAAAATCCAGCTGAATCAAAGTTCTTGTAGTTATTCATTCATTGACTCATTGATTCAGTCATTCCGATTTAGGTGAGATACACTTTTCTCCCAGCACTTAAAATAATTCCAACACCAAGGATAAAATGGTAAATAAGGTGGCCACTTTAATGCCTTCTTTAATGAAGAGTAAGTGCGATGTTTCATAGGTAGAAATTTCGATTATTTTACTTGGCCTCATCAATTGATGGTAGTCTGCAGAGATTGACATAGCAGAACTCTGTTGCTTCCTTATTATCGTGACGATTCAGGGGACTTCATGTGATGTCACCATCCCCCATGATGGTTGTGATGGAAGTTCCTCTATTAGGAATAGGCAGTTAACCTATCATTAACTGGTCAAAGTGCTTCTAGAAGAGGCCAGTAATTGATCATGATCCCCTTGGGGAAAAAAAAAAATGTTTCAGCTAATCTTCATTCTTGGCAGGTGCAAAATATGACAATCTTGATGAATTTCCTTGAGTAAGTTAGAATTTAGCCTGTACTGGTCACTTATCTTCTCTGCTTTATTTTCGAAGAGTAAAAATACTACGTGGGTAGTCTGTTCCTGCGGGCCCCACTCTAAGGGGATGAAGGGTCTGTTCACAGAAACAAAGTTGTGTTTATCAAGATTTTAGGCAAACCCTTTCTTTAATTAGTAACTCATTTTCTGTTAGAGAGCAGATAGTCACCGACCCTTGAGCTCACCTAATCTGTGGTTGTCTTCTTAACGGGTTGAAGACCGCTTCTTTTATCAAACTGTTTTCTCTGGATTCCTCCCTTCTCATTTACTTTTCACCCCGTGGTAGAGCTCATTCCAGTGATTAAAGCATACTTTTGGCCTATTTTACTCCTCTCTCTGCCAATAAGTAGGATTCTCTTAGTAAGTACTCAATAAATGTCGTTAGAAAGTGAGGAGAGGGTCAGTGGTTCAGCCTTCATCTGAAATTTTCCAAATTCATAGGACAGAGCTGGCTCTTCCTAAAAGATGATGATGATGTCTTCAAATGTCCTGTGTTGAGCAGTCAAATGCTACAATTATCTGAGGCATCTGGAATGCTGTTTTTCCTTCATTTGGGTTAGCAGTGAACTTGGCCTGGAAATCAGTAAAGAAATAATTCTTAGCATTGCAGGGATGAAAAGAATCAAAACGCCCCAGCCGCCTGGGGAAGAGGAAAGTAATAACTGTCTTCAAATAGAATACACATGCACATCAATGTGATTTTTTCCAGTTTCTCAAGTGTGAGAAAATCCTTGGTAGACTGTCTCAGCCCATGGGATAGGATTCTGGGCTAGCCGTGGATCATCCAATATGGATACGGTACATGCCGAGAGACTCACTGCCCAACAGATGAAGGCCAATCACAGGGAGAGCGGTAGATTGAACCTAGACATTCCAGAAAGAGGATTTGATTACTTAATCGCCTAGGTCAGAGTCAAAATTTGGTTCTAATGCGAAGTCCTCTTCGTGAGGGGAGAGGAACGTGGACCAAGGAAAGAATGCGTTCAATGATTAATCTTTCCTTGATTAAAAGGAGAAGAACCTGGTAGATCAGTTTGGATGGTGTCTATTCAAATCCTTAGTATAAAATTTACAGGATAGTCTTTAACAACTACTTGGAAGAAATGTAGCTTTTTTTTTTTTTTTGGTCTGTCTTTTTTGGTTTCCTGGTGAGTCGAATTTTGACCCTTATAAAAACCCTACTGGGATGGAAGTTCTGATCTAAACAGACTAAATTAGCACGTCTAAGTAAAGAAAATTATGCCCAGGTAGCTCAAGATTGAGTTCGTTTAATGATCTCTTTGCATGGTTTCCGGAAACCGAGTTAAATTAGTGTTTCAAAGCCTGATGTTTGGGGTTGTTACCTAGTGATAGAGAAACCATTTTTATTTTTCAGGGAACTAAAAGAAATTCACCAGGACTCCCAGCAGTCGTAAGTTAAGCATAGCAGGACTACTTAAATGTGGTTTTAGATCATTCCTGTTCTGCTGAAATGTTTTATATGCCTGTTCTCATTTTTCTTTTGTGCCTATGCCCCGAATCCCAGGCCCTTCTGCTTCATATCCGTGCACACGACCTACATAAGCGCACAGACACCAGTGCTGTGCGTGTTTTTGCAATTAGGAGTCTGAGTCAGGTGGTCTTTAAGAAGATGCGGAAACTTGGTGGAAATTGAAAGCAAAAGTGCAGAGAATGATACAATGATACAATGACCACCGTGTCCCCATCACCAGTTACAATGATGATCAACTCAAGACTAATGTCCATTCATTTATTGCCCCCGCTACTCAATTATCTTAGAGCAATTCATACACTTCATTTCATCCCTGAATATTAGAGCATGTATCTCTGTAAGATAATGGTCATTGTTTCCCCACAATACAATCATCCTATCATTATCACTTTTAACAATAATTTCTTCATGTTCTCAAACCACCCCATCTGTTTCCAATTTTCTCTGTGGCCTCCTAAGTTTTTGCTTGGTAATTTGTTGGAGTCAGGATCCAAATAGAGCTCATGCCTTGTGAGGGGTTGGTACTTCTCTTGAATTTCTTTGATTCTACAGTTTACCTCCATTTTGAAAATTTGGGGTGGGGGAGGAAGAATGTAGGTTATTTAGAGGCCGGTGTGGCCGAGATTTTGCAGATTGCGTTTTCGTGGGGTCCTTGAGCATGTTCTGTTGCTAATCTTACCCTAACTTGCTAGGGAGTAAGAGGGAGGTAAAGGCTCGATCAGATTCAAGTTCAAATCTATTTCTGAGAGGGTGAACGTGAGACTGAGCATGACCTCATTGGTGTGTGTGTCCCCTCAGCAGGTGCAGGGTGTCTGCCTGTGATCTTAGCAGCACTGTCGCCTAGATCCTTTCGTTCTTTCTTAGGGTTTGCAAAATAGCGATCATCCCTTTCCATGATCCCTTCTTCACTTAATTGGCTGCAATGCTTTAATGGAGTGGGATGACTCCTCAATTCTTGGGCATCGTGACCTATAGTTCCTACAATTCTTTCATTATTGGAGATGACTTATCTAGTGTTCGCTGAAAGCTACCAGTAAATCTTTTTTTTTTTTTTTTAAGTTTCATCACAAATGTGTAGATATAAATATATTTCATGGGTTTTATTTCATGGACATTATAAACCTTGTTCTTGCTGAAGGTGCCCCATCTTTGGTCAGTGAGAGCCTATCAAGTTAGCTCCTAGGTCCTTTTGACATGACCCCGGTAATCTTTTTGTGTGGTATGACAAGCTGTTCCATATTCAGCTTGTGTATTTCCTGTTCTAGACATGGAATCAACTGTTTCTCAAAGACCTCGTGCTGCCCGCTTTTCTTATTTTTTATTTTATTTTTTTAAGATTTTATTTATCTGAGAGAGATCACAGAGGGAGAGGGAGAAGCAGGCTTCCCGCTGAGCACAGAGCCCGATGCGGGGCTTGATCCCAGGATTCTGGGATCATGACCTGAACTGAAGGCAGACACTTAACTGACTAAGCCGCCCAGGTTGCCCACCTATTTTTAATTAAGTTGAAATTTAGAGACCACAATATGATTCTGAGATTCTCACTAGGAAATGTGCATTTTTATGTGTAAAATATACCCTGAGTTTATACAGATATATCTGATTTGAAAGCCATTCTACAGAGTTTATTTACCCCCATGAGTCTTACATCTGTATCTTTGTATCTTTTCCCGGGCTGACAATTCTGTTCTCCGTGACGCCAACCAAATTCCCCACTGCTTTAAATCTATTCTACCATCGTAGTAGTTACTTTTTTTATTTACGTGCTTTAGTTTATTTCACATTCTGTCTTGCCATTGGAAGAATAGGAAATATTACAAAGACATACATTTCTCTAGCTTGTACAGGCAATAGATGGAGAGGAGTAAAACCATCTGTTCCAGCAACCTGATGTCTGGGAATTAATAATCTATTTTGAAGGAATGAAATTAACTTTACTATGTCTATGCACAATAGCGTATAATTATTTCCCCTAATGTGCCTACTTTAGAAAAGAGTATATTAAACTTGCCATTCTTTATTAGTTTGAAAGAGGAAGTAAAACAGGACTAGAAACATTTCTAATTGTAGAAGTTTGTCCAAGGAAATGAAAGATTAAAGAGATCCGTAATGATCAAACCTGATTCAATCTGGACAAGAAAAAGGGAATGTGCAATGAACAAATCATTTAAACTGTTGTACACCCTAATGAACATTGAATTAGTTCTGTCCTCCTAGGACTTAAGAACGGGGAGTTACCACGGACCGTTCAATAAAAGCATTAATTCAGTGTGAAACAGAAGGGAAAATGAAGGAAAGGAACAGGAAAAGTAACTCCCACAGAAAAAAGTAAATGGGTAATGATTTTATTCATTCAGCAGCATTTATTGAGCTCCTCCTATGTACCAGACATAATTCAACCTGCGGGGGATACAAGTATGAAAAGACTGTCTGCTCTGCTCCGTGGCCAGGTCATCAGCAGACGAAGCAATCGCTAAATTTCTGTGCTAACAGTATAGGACGGGCACGCACGAATAGTGTGGGGACCCCTCCAGGTATATTTAAGCTCTTTGATATTGAGCTACAATCTTTCATTTCAGTACCTAGGTCTCAAATTTCTAGTGTGGAAATGAAGTGATTGAGATTAAGTGATGGTACATGATAGGATTTCTTTTTCAGGCAAGTGAATAATTGCCACGGTCATTATAAACCTTATTTCTGATGGAACACAGCTTTTAAGGGTGGCTGTAATTTATTTCCAAAGTCAAGTGGTCTGGGACACCCTGGTCTGAACAGACTTAAAAATGTTTCTTTACTGAAGGACTTCTCAGAGCTTTTATTATCCTAATACATTTGTGAGTTGGTAAGAGAGGGATGTAGATGTAAATAAATAGTTGTTTCTCTAATTTATTTGACCGACGAAAATATTTATATATATATATATATTTTTTTTTTTAAAGATTTTATTTATTTATTTCACAGAGAGAGATCACAAGTAGACAGAGAGGCAGAGAGGCAGGCAGAGAGAGAGAGAGAGGGAAGCAGGCTCCCTGCTGAGCAGAGAACCCGATGCGGGACTCGATCCCAGGACCCCGAGATCATGACATGAGCCGAAGGCAGCGGCTTAACCCACTGAGCCACCCAGGCGCCCCAATATTTATATATATATATTTTTTTTATTTTATTTTTTTTTTTTTAAAGATTTTATTTATTCATTTGACAGGCAGAGATCACAAGTAGGCTGAGAGGTAGGCAGAGAGAGAGGAGGAAGCAGGCTCCCCGCTGCACAGAGATTCCCAACCGTGGGGCTCGATCCCAGGACCCTGAGATCATGACCTGAGCCGAAGGCAGAGGCTTTAACCCATTGAGCCACCCAGGTGCCCCCCACGAAAATATATTTTAATGAAATGTTTCATTTGCTATATTGTTTAAACTGTAAGTTATCAGAAAATTCAGTCCAGGCTGAGGAAAGAAAAGTAATAGAAAAGAAGGAATTGATGGGCTCATGTAACTTCAGACTGACACGCCTCCCATAATCCAGGAGCTAAAGCTGCTATCTAGGACTCTGGTTCTTCCTGCCACTCAGTGTAGCTCTGCTCTCTCCACTTGTTGGTTTCATTCTCCACCAAGCTTTCTGCTCATGGTTACAAGATAGCTGTCAGTAACTCTTAGTTCAGGTCTACCGGAACAATGAGAGCTTTTGCTCTGATAATTCTGAGAAAAGTTCTTGGGGGCACACACCTTCTTGTCCATATCCCCTTCCCCCTCCCCTAGTCTATTCTTGTTTTCTGACCAGTGAGCCTTGTCTGCTCGTTGGACAGCTTTGGGACAATGTGACTTAGAGGGAGAGCAGAAACTAAACAGCAAGAATAAAAAAATGTGACGCTCTAGGAAGGAGGTCTCTCCACCATGTCCAAAATCATGGGGCATGGGTGGGCATCCTTTCATGCATGTTCCATGCCCAAGTGAAGGCAGCTGTTGATACAAATCCCTCACCCAACAGCTTAAAGAAGAGACAGCTGGCATGCCTCCTCAGCGAGGGCACAGCATCTGAGGGCAGTGGGTGGTCTGCGGGACACTTGGCATCACAGCCACTTGCCTCCTGCTGCTGCCAGATGCCAGCTACCTCTCCCTGGATCTTCTCGAAGTCTGTCATTATGGCAGGAACTCCTTGCTTTATGCCCTTTGGAGCTTCAAAATTAAAAAAAAAAAAAATTGTGCCTGTAGTACTTTCTCCCCAGCGGTTCATTTTGATAAATTGAAAGCTATACATAAGTTGAATGACTAGTAGGAATGTGTACATTTCATTCACCTTGATTATTACCAGAAGTTAATAGTCTCTCTTCATACACACATGCACACATTTTCCCTGAATTCTGAAAGTTGCAGACATTATAAAAACATACCCCTTAATATTTCAAAGAGCCTTTCCTAAGACTACTTTCCCATATAACCACAATATCATTCTTCTCCCTTCTATGAAAGTGATCTTACCCAATTTACTATCTTCAGATCTCCCCAGTGGTCACAAAATATATTTTTGTCAATCTATTCCTTTTGATCCAGAACTTAGAATCCTATATTCCCATTATTCATTCCATGTCTTTATTTCTTGTAATCTAGAAGGTTCCCCTCCCTTGACTGGGGGTGGGGAGTCTTTCATACTGATGGTTTTGATGAGTCCATGTTAGTGATTGTAGAATAAGTCACACTTTGGATTTGTTTGGGGTTTTTTGTTTTGTTTTTCAGGACATCAGGGAGGCTTGACCATTTTTGGTACAAAAATTATCCAGGTGAAATTATACCCTTTTCAGTGCTTCGTGTCAGAAGGGTAGAAGTCCTATTTTTGGTGGTGGTAAATTTATTTACTTGGTTGGTCAAGGTCTCTGCTACATTTCTCCATCGTAAATGTATATTTTGTCTCTTTAATCACAATTTTGGGCAGTACTATTTCAGGTCTTGTGAATATCATGTTGCCAGTCAACTTCTCCCCAAGACTTTAGCATCCACTGAAGATTCCTGCCTAAATTGATCACTAGGTCAGTGGTTGCAAGATGAGCCTTTTCTAATTCTGTAACCCCTTCTTCATTACTCTTCCTTTTCAATATTGTTAGGAGCGCATGGATTCTTTCTTTTTTCTTTTTTTAAAGAAAAATCTTTTTTAAAGATTTTATTTTATTTGACAGAGAAACAGGCAGAGAGAGGGAGAAGCAGGCTCCCTTCTGAGCAGGGAGCCTGATGCGGGGCTCGATCCCAGGACCCTGAGATCATGACCTGAGCCGAAGGCAGAGGCTTTAACCCAGTGAGCCACCCAGGCGCCCCGGATTCTTTCTAAATATAATGACTCATTACTGACATGATTTCTTTTTGGTTCTTAAAGTGTGCCAAGTTTGAGGAGCAGGTGACTTTTCCCGTTGACTCCTGTGTCGTTTGGGAAGTCCCCGCTCAGGTTTGCAGCGCTTTCTTCCTCTGGAATGGAACAGCAAAATGTTCACTTTGTATTTTCTCTACCTTCGACCTAGAGAGACCCATTTCTTCAAGTAGATGGTTTCTCTTATTGAGGAATGGTATTTTCAAGTCCAGATTTGGGTAGTAAGGGGGTCCTTCATTCTAGGCCCCTCATCAATGGGCAGGGCCTAGAGATCTGTATCTGGAGTGTCCTCCTTCTACCCCAGGCTGGATCCAGTAGCACACGTGCACCTGCTGGGGGCCAGTTTCAGATTCTGTCCCCTCTGTCCCGCAGGGAGAATTCTGGTTCTCATCAGAGAATGTACTACTGTACATTACGTACTGAAATTACGTTACCGACACCACCACCGACACCACTGCCAACAACAGACTTAAGTAAAATTCAAGATTTCTTTTTGTTGTTAGAATAAATCCCATAGGAACAACACAGTCAGGCTACCGGAATCCAAAGTTGCTTGAATAAATACTTTTCTCCTCTTTGATTTGATCATTAATTTGATATATAGCTAGGTTAATCTGTTTCTGTTTTGTTCCATTTTAGAGCTCTCTCCCCCATCTTTGTAGATTTCATTTTATTTCTTTTCTTTTGGAACATGTAAAACATATGGTTCAAAGTAAAATGCATAGGATACTGTACATGCATTTTTTTCTTTTTGCTTTTATCAATTCATATACCCTAGAAATCACTCTGTATTAGTTCATAGAGATCTTTTTGTTTCCTTACAGCTGTATTGCAGAAGAGTTACTGTAATTTATTTAACTAGACCTCAATGAATGCAGTTCAGTTCTTTGCAATATTTCGTTTTTATAAGTAACTCCATACTGGGTAACCTTACGCGTAAGCTATTAGAGTTTTATTTTCAGAGTAAATTCCTAGTTATGGGAGTGGCTCAGTCAAAAGGCAGAAGCAAGTGTGCCTGGTGGCTCAGTCGGTTAAGCCTTCCGCTCAGGTCATGGTCCCAGGGTGCTGGGATTGAACCCCACATCAGGCTCTCTTCTCCTCAGGAAGCCTCCTTCTCCCTCTCCCACACCCCCCGCTTGTGTCCCCTCTCTCGCTGTCTCCCTCTGCGTCAAATAAGTAAATAAAATCTTAAAAAAAGGGCAGAAGCAAGGGTTAAGAGTTTGCCTAACCAGCTCCCCCTCCCCCACCAACATCCAAGCCGGAACTAGAAGACTTTACATCACCGTCAGTTCTACTTAGGAGGACCTGCTCCCCTTATCTGACTATGCTGTCCCTCATGATCTGGGCTAATTTGGGAAGTGAGATTTCTGTCTATGTTATCTGATATAAGGATTACAGTGCCTGCCTTGGCCATTCCTTATTCTTAAACATTGGAAATACTCTGTTTTAGGAGTTAGATTCTGTCTTATAAGCCAATTTGAACATATTTTTTTAGTGGTAACCTTTAAGCTCACTGACATTTATAAATATGACCAAAAAGTCTCAATTCCTTTATAGTACTTTATATATATCTATATCTATATAGACATCTATAACATACATATGTGTTTTATATGCATATACATTTTATATACATACACAAATATGTATTTAAGGCACATATATATTTTACACATACATTTTATATATGTATGTTACTTTATTATATTATTATATACATATATATGTATTTAATCTGTAATGTGTTATTTTTACTGTGTTTCCTTGTATAGTTTTTGCTCTTTTAAAATAACTTCTGGTTTTGGGGAAGGTTTCTATTATTTTAGTGATTATTACAAATAACATTTATGTGCTCTCAGTTCCTGTATTCCTCCTTTAGGCTCCTGTGTTTGGATTGTCAACTTTAAAGGATATTCTTCAACTCTTACCTATCCAATGATTCATTAGTTTATTCAATTTTATCATTTCTATTTTTTTTTCTTCCATTTCAGTTCATTTCCCCTGCTTTGCCAGAACACGTACCATAAACTTACTTTTCTTCCATCCTTGTTCCTACTGTTGCTCTTGGTGTAAAATTTACAATTATATATATTTCATGCTCATTGTTAGTTCTTTTGCCTATTGTGTTTTGGTTGGATGAAGCATACCCTTTGCTACACTACCTAGAAAGCATTTATTAATGTCATACTCCCTAAGTTCTTAATAATATAAAATAGATTTTGTAGACTTGATACTTGAAAGATACCTTGATTGATTGTTTTTTATCTTGCTAGTGACTGTTTTCTCTCTCTCCCTCTTTCTCTCTCTCTCTCTTTTTGATTCAGAGACACAATTTTTTTTCTTTTAGAGTAGTGTTAAAAATTAGACACAGTTGTAAGTATATTGGATCTTCTTTGCCTATTTTCTTTATTAGTTATTTGCCCTTGGGTCCTTTTGACCTCTATTATGCTGTATGTTTTATTCTTTTTATACATTTATGTGTTTCCTCAGTGCTCCTGATTATAGCCTCAGTTGAATCCATTCTCTGCTGGAGACCTTGTAATTTAATTATTATTTTTAGTATAGTTTCATCATTGATTTATTTCCAGGATTTTAATCAACATTAGTTTCACATCTTTCTGGTTTTTTTTTTCTATCCATATGCTTTTAAATTTTTAATTAGAGCTATATTCTCATATCTGCAGGTTCTATTTCAGTGTGTTTCATTTGGGTTGAGGTGTTTCAGTTTTGTTCTGTTGCAGATTTATGAGCAGGATTTCACTAAGCTGGAATATTTTGATTCCCTTCATATTTTGTTCTGTAGAAACCTTGTGTGGATATTTTTCTACTGGTTTCCATTCATTTTGAACTGTTTTATGTTCTGAGACCATTAGTAGCAGTTGTGTGTAGGAGGTGGGAGTTCGGACGACTAGTTAAGTTCTACAGTTCAAGAGCACACTGGCCTTTGGTGGGCTTTGTTCACCTGTTTGTTTGTTTTTTTTTTTAAGATTTTTATTTATTTATTTGATAGAGATCACAAGTAGGCAGAGAGGCAGGCAGAGAGAGAGGGGGAAGCAGGCTCCCCGCTGAGCAGAGAGCCTGATGTGGGGCTCGATCCAGGACCCTGAGATCATGACCTGAGCTGAAGGCAGAGGCTTAAACCACTGAGCCACCCAGGCACCCCTGTTCACCTGTTTTGATCAAAGTTTTTAAGAGGAGATGGTCTTCTGACGTTCTTTCTTTTTCTTTCTTTCTTTTTTTTTTTTTTTGACTTCTATCTATCTTTCTCTTATCATCTCCCTCTCCATCAAGTCCTCAAAGAGTGCCCCCCCCACAAGGTGATCCCTAGTACCCGTAAGTGATGCCTTCCAAGACAGCTATCTCTGCTCCTTTGCATTTTGAACCCTAGCCAGGCTTCAGATCTGTTGTTACCATTCCTCTACTGAAGATGAAGCTTTCTCGTTACGTGGTAATTGCATCTGTGTTCTACCACCATTGGGATTCTGCTGCCTCCTTACTCCACATAGGTGCTTTTTGAAGGAGCTGTGAAGAGGTTACAATTTAGGTGGTTTTCATCATCTTGTCAAGCCAGCATTAGATTCTTGGAGCCTATTCTGGGTATGAAGAAAATGGAACACTGTGTTTCTTCTTCTCTATGCATTCCTACTCTAGCAATCTTAATTCTTCTCTAGGAAACACAGAGGCAATTGGTTGAACTAGGAGACATCATAATCAATAATAGACAATTATTATCATCCACAGAGTTTCCTTCTATCAGAATTGTGGTGCTAAAGGGTGCCAGATTTAGCTAATAAAAATATAGGAAACTTAGTGAAATTTGATAAATAGTAATTCAGATAAATAATGAATAATTTTTTAGTATGTCAGGTTAAGGATGGGTCTGATACTGATGGGCCTCTTCCTCTTGTGAGGAAAAGCTTGTTGTGACTTCCTCCTTCCTTCTGCATGGGATACTGGTGAGAGATGTTGGATGTGAAGCTGTGGCAGTTTTCTTGCAACCAGGAGGCACTTTAAAGGGGCAGAGGTCAGCTAAACATGGTGGCTGAACAGGCAAGACTGGTTCCATAGTGATCCCATTAAGCCGCTGTGCCAAACTTGGAATCCCCTAGTACCTGATTTCTTGAGTTATAATTAAGTACCTTTCTGACTATGATTCATTAGGTCTTCTTTTCTTTATAGCTGAAAACATTACAAGTTAATAGAAACTCATTCCAACTAGAAAGTAACTACAGAAATTTTAAAGGTTAAACCCATCTTTTTATAGGAAGTTTTATTTTTTGTTTGTTTTAGTTCTCAGGCTCTTGGGAACGGTGACCTTTCACTTTATCGTTTATTGGCCTTTTCTTCCCTCCCACTAAAAATATGGAGAAGGGTAGGTTTTCTCTCCTATCCATCAAGCAGCCATTTGGATCTCTTTAACAACGATTTAACATCTTTCAAGATCCTTCTCCACTTTCTCAGTGTTGGAAATTTCTCCCCTCAATCAAAGGTGGAAACATAACCGCTGTTAGACATCGGGGTGTTTGGGACCATGACCAACTGTGCAGTACTTATATTAGTTCTCCATGAAGAGCCTCCTAACTGAGTAGATAGATATGACAACAGATGTTTGGGAAACTGTGTTGTAAGATACATAGTGTAGTCCTGGCGTGTGTGTCCATGGCAAGTGCAAACACTAGTGTAGAATTTAACTGATGAAACATTCCTCCCGTTAGTAAATGGACGGGGAGAAAGTGACCTGTGTTACAGGAGCAGTGTTCTCAGAGTTTACCCTGTGGTGGGAGTTGCCACAGGGAAGGTCTGGTGTCCATGCCCTGAAAATGAAGTTGTCTTACTATGTTCATATAGTGCTTTCCTGGAATTACTATGTTTCTCCTAGCAAAGAAATTCTGCGCAATGCTCTTAAAGCAAGTTGTTTGGTTAGATTCTTTAAAGGATTTAACTTTTTTGTTGTTTTTTGTTGTTGTTGTTGTTGTTGTTGTTGTTTTGTGAGAAGAACATTTGCAATTACCCTTGCTAGTGTAGGATTAAAAATGACTTTGTTTTCTTCCTCATTATACTTCTGGGTCTGGGGAGAATCCTTACCCGGTCGAAGAAACAATCTTTTCTGTGGGCTCCTTTATTGAGCAGCTCATCAAATGTATTATGGAATCCTTCATCTTTTCTGCAGCATCTACTGCTTGTGCCATAGTGGAGGAAGCACTAGATTTATTATTGGCCTGTCCAAGCAGTGTTTCCTGGTCCTCACAAACAACTTTGTAGATTTTATTCTAGTTGGCGTCTTTAAGTAAACACTGAAAGTAACGATGTCAGGTAGATTTGGACAATTATTTTGACTCGGTCTAGAGGGAACAATATTAAAATGGGCTTTTCGGTAGCTATCTGAATTGATTTTGTTGTTTGTCAAAGGCGAGATTGTTTTTGCTTGGCGGTAAAAATAGATTTATTTTTCTCTGGACCCATCACAGTAATAGCACATTTCACACTCTATGTTGCTGGGGGTTCTTTGACTTGGGAAATTTTTTGTTCTTAAATTTGTATTTGGAATGGTTTTTGTTTTGCTTTTGTTTTCATTTTAAATGGCATGGGTCCAGAACCTCAATTTTGCTCTGGCATGCTCTTCTCGGGCTGGGGTTTATTGCCTCCTCCTCATAAAGATCTCTTTTCAAAATGAAGTTTCTGTGTTCATTGAGTAAAGGTCAGCTTAGTAATAGCAAAATGGTTGAAAAACTCAATGTATACATTTAATAACACATTTCCCTTGATGTTTTCCAAAATCTCTTTTGTTTCTTCTGTAACTGTGACCATAATCTCTCATTATACTGTGTGTCTCATTTATCTGTTTATAATCTGTCTACACCAACTTGAATAGAAACTTGGTGAAGGCCAGACCCTGTTTTCTCATTCCCTGGTGAAGACTCAACCTCCAGAAAACCGTTGGATTAGTATTGCTTGGGAAGTTAAAAACAAACTTATAGAACATAAGTGAATGAAAGAAATGTCTTGACAGTTAACAGCTGTAGAGAAATGGTATAATATAATTGCCATTCCTCTGGCTATTATGGGATAGCATCATTATACAATAGATACATGTCCTTTGGAAGGACTTGGAGATCACTCAACCGGGACAAATAGATTTTAATAACTAGATGTTACACATAAGGTTGAAGATTCTCCAGCTGTTCACGTGAATAAAGAAGCCATCGTAACTTTCCACATCTGTCGAGCCTTCAGGGACCTACAGCCCCAGGGATGTCTGGCGGCATCTGAATGGGAGGCCCCAGTTAGAGCCACCCACCCAGCAGACCCTCATGGAGCACAGCACTATAAGCCATAGTAGTTGGGTTTTCAGCCATTAAGTTTTGGGGTAGTTGGTTTACACTGTGTAGGAAAGAGAGAAAGTGGACAATACAACCTGCATTTATTGATACTAATGACTTTCCTCTTTCTAAGCGGCATACTTTTTTGGTTCCATTGTACATACCAAGCCTATTCCTTGATCATATAAAAACATAAGGACTAGATGACACTTGGAGAATTCATGTTACTAGGAAAAAGAAAAGATGTATAGGTGTCAACACAGTCTCTTTGGCTTGGTGGGAAAGTGTAGGGGAATTGCGATTTGGTCTGCAACTGCAAGACTCTATGGGTCTTGACCACGTTCTCTCTCCGGATACAATTGCTTGATTTTTAAGAATAAGAATTTGACACACTGAATTATTATTCCATCTTTTGGGAGTTTCTATACAATTACTGCAGGTTTCTTATAGAAATAAATGTATTTGAGGTAATGACTTATTAAAGTGTGTGGTGAAACCCTTCAGAGACTTGAGAGTGTTCAGAAAGTTGAGTCAGTAATCTATCCAGAGAGAAACAAAGCTAAAAATCCAAAGGCTGTTTGAAATTCCATGTCCCATTAGTTTTTATATATAATTCCAACAGACCACCAAATCTTACTTGTCCTTTAATGGTATCTACTTCAGTGCCTTTCCTTGAGACAAAAATTAGGGCAACGAGCCACTGTTAAAGTTTAAGGCCAAACTTCTGCTGGTCTGTATGTTAAATTTTGACAAGTTAAGCTTATGGTTTTTTTGTTTTGTTTTGTTTTAATTTATTTTTTATTTATTTTCAGCATAACAGTATTCATTATTTTTGCACCACACCCAGTGCTCCATGCAATCCATGCCCTCTCCAATACCCACCACCTGGTTCCCCCATCCCCCATCCCCCCCGCCACTTCAAACCACTCAGATTGTTTTTCAGAGTCCATAGTCTCTCATGGTTCACCTCCCCTTCCAATTTCCCCCAAGTCCCTTCTCCTCTTTATGAGGAAAGTTCAATGGCTTTTACTCTGGAAGGGGAGGAGCTTATATAATAGTTCTAGACATCACTTGAATACGGGAGGCTTCACTAGTCTCTCTTTTTCTTCCATTCCTCTGTATCCTCTTCTACGGACATATCATGTGACTCGGTCTCGATTGACAACTTCCTTTCGGAGCATCCAATCTGTGGGAATTTGGGGAGGCAACTTAGTGAAGCTGAAGTAGCTTTTACTGTTCTGAAGTTCTGCAGAATTCTAGAAAGGGGTGCATCCTTCATTAAAACTTTGACAGAAGTCAAAGCATGATAGGACTTGCAAGGTTACCTGCATGTATTATTTATTTGTTTCCTGTCTGTCCATCTGTACATCCACACATCTATTTAAGAGAAACCATTGATGTGGTCAAACCTCACCACAGAACAACGGAGGTTTTGGGAGGATCTTGTATAAGTTTGTCCCTGTTCTTTATTTGTTTTTGTTTTTGTTTTTAATTGAAAAATGGATTTTTTTCCTCACCTTAAAAATAGCTGCCACTACCATTATTTTTCAAGACAATATTGCCATTTTTGAAATAATATATATGAAGAGACATGACCCTTTAGTAAGATTGTGTTTAAATATCTTCAAATGATATTCAGATTCTTTCTCCCTGACCTTAAATGTCTCCAGTATTAGAAATAATTGTTTTCTGTTTTTCCTCCAAATTTCTTTTGTGATTTTGAAAAGATAGAGAGGGGCGCTTGAGTTCTGAAGTCAGTTGTTACGCTTACCCGAACCATACTACATTCTGCTCCTGGCAGGGGGAAAGTCCTGCAATCTCTTAACTCCTCTTCCTGGGATCTCAGTGGAAAAAAAGTAGAGAAATTTTCTGAGCCAGATTTGTGCATAGAGACCCAGGAGGTGAAGAGTTCCATGTCAGCAGAATTGTGTACACAATGTAAACAAAGAAATTACATTTTAGAAAGAATAAGGCTCCCTGCTTATTGATGTTCACATAACTATTAAATAATGCTACTCCATTGCTTCTAAAATTCATTTTCATGAGCTCCAACATAGAAATTGTTTCTTAGCTTTATAGGCGCTTAGGGAAAACATTTTAATTGAGATCATCCTTAAGTAAACACAACTTAACTAATTTACTAATTGCTCCATTTGAGGCAGGAGGAGTGCATTATGAATTCTAGGTTCTTGATTCACAGTCAGCCAGAATGAAAGGCATTTAGTAAAACTGAGTTTTTCCTCAACTCATAGAAGAGTTTACCTCCTGACCAGAAGGCAAGACCATATTAAAAGTGAGCCACTGACCCAAGACTGGAGAAGAGTCAAGAAGTGCTTACATCCGTTGTGCAATGTGTTGGTAAAGGAAACAGACCTGTACCCTGAGCTTCTGTCTGGCCTGGCGAGATCTCCCATCAGGTCTGTAAGGGGATAACAGCGCGTCTGTCCCTGTGTTGTATCTCTTCTGAGCTCTTCTGCCAGAACTACTTACTGAACGTCATCAGTGGTCCATTAGCATAATCAGGACCCTCAAGTGAATGTCTTCTTTTCTTCTCCCATAATTCTTTGTGAAGCCTTCAGTCCCTGCACATTTCCTATGCAGTTTCTTGAATCTTCTCACTGGCAAAGTTGAATCAGCAGGTGCACCCTATTAGGAGTCCATGTGTGGAAGACCAAGATTTCTAGATCCCACTTGAACCTTTTCTATTACCTGCTACCTGCATAACGTGTCTTAACTATGTAGATTACCTTCTGCATTTTACCCAGTTTACTTCTGCCTTCTCTGTTCAATAAATACAATCTTAACAATGATTGAGTATTTCTACCGTGAACTCTAGAGGTTACAAAGACACAGAATACAGACGCTAGTTCTTCAAGAGTCTTGTCATTTCATTGCGAAAATAAAACCCATATATCATCAGAGATTTCTGATGAGTGCTCAGTGGGGGAAGCAGGGAAAGCCGGGCTCTCTGAAGGGAAGGTTTGAACAAATGCACAGCGATCCCAGAATTCACCTTAGAATCCCATATATGATGCATTTACGTATCCTCGTGGCTGTTCCTCTGTGATGTGTCGGTGATGACACAGACAACCCTTCTCTTCCACATAAGTTCTGCCAACCAAATGCTCTGATTTTTTCCTACGTTTCTGGGTTCAGCCTACTTCCTTCAGACAGATAACCTCATATGCCTGTTAGCTTTTGCTGTCTAAAAACCACTCTCAAAACGTTGTGCTTTAGAAACACAGATATTTATTGTTTTTATGATTCTTCATGTCCTCCATTGGGGCTGAGCTCAGCTGAGCCACTCTCTGGTTTCTTATGGGGTCACTCATGACTCCGTGCACCATTCTGGATCTGCTGGGGGCTCAAGAGTCCAGTGTGGCTTTAGCTGGCACAGCTTTCATCTCTTCAGTGTGTTCACTCATCTTTTAACAGGCCCTCTTCTCTTGCTCATATGGCCACCGGGAAGGGTGACAAGAGAAAGAGTGTGGGAGGTGTGGGACTGGAGCGCTGTCACTTCTGTTACGTTTTTAGGGGCCAAAGCAAGTCGCCAAGCTAGCCGGAAATTGAGGAGGAAGGAATACCCTCATAGTTTGATGGGAGGAATTCCAAGTGCCACAGGTATAGGTGAACGGTGGAGAATTGTGTCCGTTTTAGCTGCAAACACATCTGATGATTACCCCAAATTTTGCTAAGACCATCACATTTACACAGTATATGCTGCCTTTAGGCATTGTTTAACTTTGAGGCAACAAACAGCACCAGTGTGCTCACTGCCAGATGATGGAGTGACTTGAGGGGCGAAGATGTTAACGTTTTATAGACATGAACAGATTTGAGATGGGAAATAGCCCAATGCCAGAATTGTAGGAAGAAATCATTTGTGGATCTGAGCAGAAACTTGAGATCCACGCATCCGATTGTTACAGGCTACTGCTATGGGGGTGTCACTGTAATTTCCATATTTCTAGAACAGAAGTTGGTATTTTCATTCCCTAACCAAACTTCATCCCGTGCTGCTTTTCTCAGGAAATGATCCTACCAGTTGCTCTGTAGCCCAAGGCACCCATCTGATGATCCTTGGTTTTTCTCTCTCTCACCATATTCAGTCATTATTACTAACAGTAACTCTTTGGGATGCCTATTTAGTAAAACATGCTGGAGTGTTTCCTGTCTCTGCTAATCTCAGCCACTGTCCTCTCTCCCTCAGTATAGCTGTCTCCCAAGTAACTGGTCTCCATGCTTTCCTTCATGTTCTGTAGGACCCACTGTGACTTCTTAAAACTAAATGTTCATCCAGTTGGCATCCAATGACTGAGTTTTGACTATGTGTTAGACTCTGTGGATACAGAAATCAAGGCAAAGTGACTGCCTCTGGGAGTCTATAATCTGGTGTGGGAGACGTGATAGAGACAAGTTGATAGATGACACAGTAATTAGGAGTGCTGTGAAGAAAATGAAATCAGAGTCAAGAGTAGAGAGTGACACAGTGCTATTTCCCATTGCTGGGTTAGGGAAAGCCTGTCCCCGGAAGTGATCGTTGAACATCAGAGAGGGAACTGTGTGGATATCTGAGTCAATGTCAAGAAATAGCAAGACTTCCAAACCTTGGGATAGGAGTAGGGTTGCGATGGAAAAGGATAGTTAGTGGAACTGAATGAGTAATAGGGCAGGGGAATGGCTTCCCATCAGTCCATGGAATGGATTTGGTATATTGTTGAAACTGTGAGGGGCGGGGTACCTGGGTGTCTCAGTGGGTTAAAGCCTCTGCCTTCGGCTCAGGTCATGATCCCAGGATCCTGGAATCGAGCCCTGCATCAGGCTCTCTGCTCAGCGGGGAGCCTGCTTCCTCCTCTCTCTCTCTGCCTGCCTCCCTCCCTGCTTGTGATCTCTGTCTGTCAAGTAAATAAATAAAATCTTTAAGAAACTCTGAGGGCAAAGTCAGTGGAACTGGAGAATGATTGGCCATATTTATTGAGAATAGTTACGACCACTTACAATGACCACTGCTGCATGGAAAAGAGGCTGTAGAGGAATAAGAGGGAATAGTAGCTTGAATCAGTGTGTGGCCCTGAAGATGGTGGGAAGAGGTCAGGTTTCAGAGTTCTTTTGAAGGATATGCTGACGGGCGTTTGCAAGGAAGGCAGGGAGGCCCAGATGGTGTAAACTGGCGTGGGGAGCGTGGAAAATCCTGGGTATGAATGGTTTTGTGGGAGCCAGTAGGAGAAATCAAGTGGTTTTCTTGGAATTCGGTTTGACATACATTTTTTTAAATTTATTTTAAGATTTTTATTTACAAGAGAGAGCATGGGGAGCAGAGGGAGAGGGACCACCAGACTCGGCACTGAGAACAGAGCCTGATACGGGGCTCGATCCCAGGACCCTGAGATCAGGACTTGACCCGAAGCTAAGAGTCAGACACTCCACTGACTGAGCCACCCAGCGCCCCCAGTTTGAGATGCATTTCAGACGTCCAGACTACATCAATCCCTGTCTTAAAACCTTTAAGTGATTTTACACTGAGTTGTGGTAAAACTTCAAATATAACGAACAAACAAACATGACTTGTAAGAGCATGTACGGCCTGGCCCCCGTGTCTCTGCCGCCTGATCTCATTCTACTTGCTCTCGTCCCTCGCTCCTCGTTCATTTGTACGTGGCCGTGGTGCCGGTTTCTTTCAGTTCCTTTACTGCTGGAGTCTCTCTTTGATTGTCCTCTCCCCTTCCCCCGGATGAGCACCTCCTCTCCATCCCTTGCTTGCCCCCCGGCTCAGTCAGCTCCTCTTTGGTAGCTCCGCTGAAATGTCACTTTCTCTAGGAAGTGCGCTCAGCCTCTCTTCACCTCCCGCCAACGAAGCTCCACGTTCCCACGGTCTTCTGGCAACCCTCTTTCCAGTGCCAGGCAGGTGTTTTTGTGAAATTGCTTGGTGGTCACACAGACAAGACTTGAAGGACTTGAGCACAGGGACAGTGTCCGAGCCCCCGTAGAGCGACCAGAATGTAGTAAGAACTTGATAAAAAAAAAAAAAATCTATTTCTGGGGCGCCTGGGTGGCTCAGTGGGTTAAAGCCTCTGCCTTCAGCTCAGGTCATGATCCCAGGGTCCTGGGATCGAGCCCTGCATCGGGCTCTCTGCTCCGCAGACAGCCTGCTTCCTCTACTCTCTCTCTCTGCCTGCTTCTCTGCCTGCTTGTGATCTCTGTCTTTCAAATAAATAAATAAAATTTAAAAAAAAATCTATTTCCAATAGATTGGAAGCCTAAGATTGGTTAAGGAGGTAAAAAGTCCTGAATCGGGGCCAACAGCCTATACTTCAAGGCTCTGTGAACACTGGGGGCACTGCAGCAGAACTAGAGGAAGAAAAGACAAAGGGGCAGAGGTTTCAGACCCAGGCTTCCAAAATCCAAGTGTTTTTAGACCTGCTGCATTCCAGAGCGGTGTGAATCCCGGCAGTGCAGCAGGCTGTGCATATCAAGTGAAGCTCGGTCTCAGGGTCTCGGAAACATCCGATGAGTTTTAGGGCTTTCGGGTTACCCTTGAGCAACAATGCTGGGTGATGCAGCTCAGACCCGTTCTCTGAACACGAAGACAGGACATGTAGGCGTTCTGGGAAGGAGAAAAGATTTGTTTGTTGGCTTCTTGGATTTCGCTTTGATACATATCTTTAGGACTGGAAGTTTCTATTTCAAGATGCGTCAGGGGCGACCAGATGCAAAGAGGATCCCACAGTTTACACATGAGAGAAACGGCCGCTCGCCTAAATGCACAGACTGTCCAGTGATCCTTTGGCAGTTCTGCCTCAGTGCTGCTTCTTGTATAGAGATTTCCCCTATGCCTCCTGCACCAACACCTGTGTAGCTGCCCACATTCTCACCGTCCCCCATCAGGGTGGCCCTTTTCTTGTAGTCGATGAACTTACACTGATGCGTAATCACCCCAAGTCCGTGGTTTGCATTAGGGTCGCCCTTGGTATTGTACCTTCTGTGGTTTGGGACCAACATATAATGACCTGTATCCAGCACGGGAGTATCCCGGACAGCATTTGCACTCTGAAAATTCTCTGTGCTCCCCTTACCCTTCCTGTCATCCCCAATCCCCAGCAACCACTGATCTTTCTACAGTCTTCATAGTTTCGCCTCTTTCCACAGTGTTCTATAGTTGGAATCTTTTGGGGTGTAGCCTTTTCAGATCAGCTCCTTTCACTGAGTAATTTAAATTTCCTCCATGGCTTTTCATGGCTTGAGAGCTCATTTCTTTCTAGCACGGAGTAATGTTCCACTCTCTTGACGTACCACAGTTTGTGTGTTCACCTGCTGAAAAAGCCATCTTGGTGGCTTCTGAGTTTTGGCATGTGTGAATAAAGGTGCTGTAAATAAGCATCCGTTTGCAGTGTTTTGGTGTATGGATATAAGTGTTCAACTCCTTGTAGTAAATGCCAAGGAGTATAACAGCTGTATGGCAAGAGCCTGTTTTGTTTTGTAAGATGCTGCCGAACCGTCACCCAGTGTGGCTGCCCTTGCCTTCCTGCCGTGAATGAAAGTTCCTGTCGCTCCACAGCCTTACCAGTGTTTGACAGGGTCCGTGTTCTGGATTTTGGCCATTCTAATAGTTGTGTGTTGGAATCTGATATTTTTTTTTAAGATTTTATTTATTTGACAGAAAGATCGCAATTAGGCAGAGAAGCAGGTAGGGGGGTGGTGGGATTCATGCTCCCTGCTGAGCAGAGAGCCCAATGCGGGACTCAATCCCAGGACCCTGAGGTCATGACCTGAGCCGAAGGCAGTGGCTTAACCCACTGAGCCACCCAGGTGCCCCTGGTATCTCATTTTTATTTGCATTTTTCTGCTGACCAATGACATGGAACATCTTTTCATAAGCTTATTTGCCCTCTGTATCTCCTCTTTGGTGAGGTGTCTGTTAAGGTCTTTGGCCCATTTTTGAAAATTTGTTTGTTTCTTTATTGTTGAATTTAAGAGTTCTTTGTATGTTTTCGACATGTCCTTTATTAGATGTGTCTTTTGCAAATATTTTCTCCTAGTCTGTGGATCATCTTCTCAATGTGTTGATATTATCTTTCACAGAGCAGAAGTTTTTAATTTTAATGAAGTTCAGCTTTTCAATTATTTCTTTCACAGATTGTGCCTCTGGTGTTGTATCTAAAAAGGCATCCTCGTACCCAAGGTCATCTAGCTTTTCTCCTGTGTTATCTTCCAGGAATTTTAGTTTTGCATTTTACATTGAGGCCTCAGATCCAGTTTGAGTGAATTTTTGTGAAGGATGTAGGGTCTGTGTCTAGAGGGACATTGTTCCAGCACCATTATCACTTCGGTCCGTTGTAGGGCCCTTGCTCCTTTGTCAAAGATGGGTTGGCTATACTGTCTCAATTTCTTGATCCCCAGTTACCAGTAGAATTTTTGGAACTGAATTTTTTCTCTCATGTTCCTCTGTCTAGGCACGTTTTGTACCCCCATAGCCTTTCTTCTTCTTACGTTCACTGTTTTCTGATGTTTCTTGGGTGTTATGTGGGACATCCTTGAGATTTTGTAACTGAGAAATGATCCTCTGTCAAAATGGTATTATAGTAAATGTGAACCATGGTTCTGGAAGGGTTGGAATACTGGCATAAATGTGTGGAGTTTAAAAAAAAAATGTGTGATGACTCATAGGAGGCCAGCTGACCAATGTAACAAGGAAGAGTTGGACGCTGTTTTCTACTCGCACATCTCATCCCTAGTTTCTAGACCTGCAGCCACAAATGTAAAATAATCAGGTCATCCCAGCTAACCTTACAAAGGATCAAAAGAAAAGAAAACAAAAACATAAACAAAACAAACAAAAAAGAATCAAGTGCCCCTTCAAGTTTGTCTGACCTGCCTTTCCAGACAATAAAGAAAACCGTTATCGTATTATTTTTGTAGTAATCTCTCTCTCTCTCTCTCTCCATAATTAGTGTTCTTTTCTAAACTATCAGGTACACTCATGCCTCCTATGACTGTGTTCTCATCAACAAAGGATTGTAGTAACAGCAGCCATTCCTTATGTACTTTATCTTCTTTAATCTTTATGGCAATTCTCTACATTCAAACTATAGGTCAGGTTTTAAGAATGTAGGGAACTTAACAAACTCGTGTAGCTGGAGAGTGGCGGAGGCGGGATTTAATTTTTCTGATAACCTCAGCTGTAGTAGTTAGTTGCTGTGCTGAGTTTCATGTCATTAAAATAGACTGGGCTTCTTTGGAATTTCTGGAAAATCTACAAATTGAGTAATACTCCTTGAATAATTGGTTGTTAGAACTGTTTTGGCCAGGGACAGCTTTTTTTTTTTTTTTTTGGTCCCCATATGTGTGATAACAAAGAACTTCAAGTCCATCAAATTGAACCATAAACTGAATACATGTTGCAGGGCTCTAACTTAACTGAGATTTTCAAAAATCTATGAAGTCATCCTTGGTTTTGGAGTAATAGAATCTCTACTTCATGTATCCCCAGAAGAACCCATCAGTTTATGGCCTCACAAAAGTCCAAAGTCCACTATCTCTAGCTCACCCTGAGAAAGAAGTCAAGGAAAGACCTTTTCCAAATAGATGCAAGAAGAAGTAAAATGATTGTCTGAAGCTGTGAGGGGGACAACTAAACATGGGTACTTACCAGTACCATCTGAGAAGCAGATGTCAGATCCATTGGAAGGGACAATTTCATCTTAAATGGAGCCAGGCTCACAGTGGAGTAAGCCATTTCCTGTGGTGTTTTGGATATGCCTTTTGAGAGCTCATGCGAACTTACTGTTGCAGATTCAGGAATTTTGTGGAGTGTGATAGTTTAAAACTCAACATGATGTGGGTATTTACACCATGGAAATTGGCAAACACTACAAATAAGGGATTTTTTTTTTAAGTTTATTTAGTTTTTTTAGTAATCTCTATGTCAAATATGGGGCTCGAACTCACAACCCCAAGATCAGGGTCATATGTTCTTCTGATGAGGCAGCCTGGAGACCCAAAGGAATTTTCTTTCTCTTTTTTTTTTTTTTTTTAAAGATTTTCTTTTTATTTATTTGACAGACAGGGATCACAAGCAGGCAGAGAGGCAAGCAGAGAGAGAAAGGGAAGCAGGCTCCCTGCTGAGCAGGGATCCCAGGATCCTGGGATCGTGACCTGAGCCAAAGGCAGAGGCTTTAACCCCCTGAGCCACCCAGGCACCCTTTTTTTTTTTTTTTTTTTTTAAATGAATCGAGAGGTACATGGGTGGCTCAGTCCATACAGCCTCAAATTCTTGATTTTAGGTCAGGTCCTCATCTCAGGGTCATGAGATGGAGCCCCATGTTGGGCTCTGCACTCAGTGCAGAATCTACTTTGGATTCTCTTTCTCTCTCCCTCTGTCCTTTTTCTCTCTCTCAGTGAATGAATGGATGAATGAATTAAATAAAATCTTTTAAAAACTGATTTGCCAGCACATCTTTGGCTATTTAGCAAAGAAGTGAGCTCTCTGTCACTGCAACTAAGAAAATAGAAACTTTACGATTTCCTGAAAGATATGTTGGAATATGTGGAATCAGGGAAAAATTAGGTCCCTGTGGTCTTACTCAGCTGTGTACTACCTTATCCCTTGAATGCACTGATCACAGTGCTAAGGCAAGTGAGATTTGTGATTTGAATGCCTTTACTGATGCTCTCTTGTCCAACACCCACTCCTAACCTACTGCTGGCTTCGCACATGTTTCGCCTTCCACTAAGCCCCTTCTGTTTTAACTTCTAACAGAAGAGTTTCCATAACCCTGTGGTCTGGTGTCAGACTGTTTCCTTTTGAATCCTAATTTTAATATTGACTAGCTGCGTGAACTCTGGAAGGCTACTGAGTCTGATTAAGCCCCCCCCCCTTTTTTTAATCTGTTAAAAGTAAATGGTAGGAATACCTCCTTCAAACAGTTGTTCTGAGTCTTAAATGAAGTAATTAGTCCAATGCTTGGCCATGATAAGACTCTTGTAGGTGTCAGTTCTATTTCCCCTAAGGGAGTATCGATTCTGGGTTTTGTTTTTTTTGTTTCGCTTGCTTTTTTTTTTAATTCCTTCACCTCTTGGACTCCAGCTTCTACGAAGACTTTCAAGTATATATACACTGTACTAGGTTGACTAGCTATGTTTTTGAATTTGTCTATAAAACAGAATTTTTGTGTATTCTGCATTCTCACAAAGCGTGTATTCTCAGAAATGCAGTCTGTGGAGCCACTGTATGGATAATAACAAGAGATGTTTTCAATGTTAGTGCGTGAGCTGTTGGCAGCATATAAATTGGCAGTCCTTTGAAGACCCTCAGAACTTGGAGAAGTTTAAAAAGAATGACATTGAGAGTCATCCCCCGTCCACCCCCCAAGAAAAGGACAGCGAAAACTTAACAAAAGTGTTTATTTTTAGTAGAAACTGTTCTTTCATTGAGCAAACACTGTGATGTGTTCATGAAAACATAAGAAAAGCAGACACACCCAGAGTGATTTATTTTTTTTAATTTATTATTACTATGTTCAGTTAGCCAACATAGAGTACATCATTGGTTTTTGGTGTAGTGTTCAGTGGTCCCTTAGTTGTATATAACACCAATGCTCATCGCAACACGTGCCCTCCTTAATGCCCATCACCTGGTTACCCCATACCCCCCCACCCCTCCCCCCGCCGCCCTCCTCCCTTCTTTAACCCATAGTTTGTTTCCCGGAGTCCAGAGTCTCTCATGGTTTGCCTCCCTCTCTGATATCTTTGTCTTCAGTTTTCCCTCCCTTCCCCGATGGTCCTGTGTGCTGGTCCTTAAGCAGTACAGCTCATAACCCGGGTATGGAAAAGGTCATTTCTAGAGCCCACAGAGCAAACTCTTTCAAATTGCATTCCCAGATAAAAGCTTTTATGGATAAGGAAGTGAGAGACGCAGGTGGCAAGCATCATTCCTATTTTCCATTTTGTGTCATTTCTCTAAATATTTAGTCACTTGTGCATAGGCCATCATTGAAAATACAGTACAT
Organism: Mustela putorius furo; assembly: GCF_011764305.1. Taxonomy (NCBI): domain Eukaryota; kingdom Metazoa; phylum Chordata; class Mammalia; order Carnivora; family Mustelidae; genus Mustela; species Mustela putorius. The sequence goes on along the minus strand of NW_025421496.1, from coordinate 6,370,947 downwards.
TATTCAGAAACAAAGGTGCGTACATTTACTGTAAGTATTTATATATACTGAGCGTATATGTGGTTTGCATCATCTTCAGAGATCCTGGAGGCTCTGAGTGGACTTTTTTTGAATACTGGTCTATAGACCACATATGTGGTGACACCTTTCTGGAAACTAGCCCTGAGTTCAGCTCTGGCCGAGATCTTCTCAACATTGATTGACTATGTCTGAGGAAATTCGAACTAACCTATGTTCTTTTTGCCTTTGGGTGATGCTATAGCATAGATTCCTGTCAAGGAAATAGAGCCCAGTTTAGAGACCATTTCAGTGAGGCAGTTTAGGAAGTGATTAATTCATTCTCCTCTTGGGTCATTGCTGACTGGCACCAGTATATTCCATAGTCTTTGCTCTCTGGATATCTTGGGTGTATGAAACAACCACATCAGAAACATGTTTGGAAGCCTCGACCACTGGAAATGTGCGTTAAAAAAAAAAAAAAAATCTAAAGATCACATTCAGAATTTAGGATTCTGATTTAAGGGTCCTCTGATCTTATTACTCATTTGCAGGAAACACCCCAGGCCCTGATTTCTTCTTCTTTTGACATGTTGGCCACTTGCTATATTAGATGATCTGAATGAATCGGCTGCTTCCCCTCCTTCCCTTTCCACGTTGGCAGATGAAAAGAAAAAAAGATGGTACAAAAATATTTAATCTGTTAAAGTCGGTTTCAACAGGGGCAGAGGTGGAAGAAAGAAACCTAACTGCTTCACTTTTAACACACATGTTTTCCATAGACGGCTGGTTTTCTTCAATTTTTATAATTACAATTTCAGGCAGCATCCCTCCACTCCAGGATGGCTATCCCATTTGTGGGTTACCCATTTCCTGCACATTTCCTTCCTCCAGCCCACCTCTTGGCCACATTAACATTACTTCATGTCACAAACGATACCACAGGTGGCCAGAACAGGTTCTGAGAAAGGGAAAATGACGTGGAAACCTGTCAAGGTTGCTTTCTGTTACATTAAAGTGTTTGGTGAGGAGAGGCCCCACACTCTTGGCCAGAAGGAGACTTCTGGAAAACGTAGACATTTCGGAAATCCTTTCTTTCATGATTATCTCCATTAAGTAAGCATTAGCTGGCTAGGCATCCCTGACAAGGTTGGAGCAGCGAGCATAACAGCAGCTGTGAACTTGGAAATGAGGTTGAGGATATGCCCTCACTTCTGGCATGTGATCTGTTGGCCCAATATTTACCACAGTCGAAGGTTAGACTTGGTTTAATGCATAGTCTTTGAGGGCTTACAGTCAATAAGACAAAATTCACATACAAGATCCAATAGTCAAGAGCAATTCAGAATTTATTAAGGGGTTGGATTTATTAGGGGTTGGATTGTATAGGACAGAATGTGTGTGTCTGTGTCTGTCTGTCTGTCTATATCCTTGAGTTCAGGGATGGGATAGAGACTGATGAGTCGGCTGAAGTCCATGAGAAGTCTTTGTGAGAAGAGGTGTAGGAGCTGGGCTATGCCTGGAAAACTGCGGGGAGGTGGAGAGAGTGGAATCTGGGTCAGTGTCGCAGTAGAGTGAATGTGTGGGTGTGTGCAGAGCCTCAAATGCCAGAAATAAGTCAAGAAGGTGAGGAAAAGATACAGATGTTCAAAAAATATATAAGCCCTCATCCTCCATGAAATTGATATTACCTGTGGTGAAAAGTGGGTACACCCTTTGTGAAAGTGAATCCTTGAAACTGTCAAGTGTGTTGATAACATTGGACAAAAGGCAGTCTCATTTGGAGAATAAATTTACAAATTCTTATCAGAGGCTGTTAGAGGCATCTGTCTCTCATTAGCACCAGATTTTGATGGATGACGTTCGGAAAGAGATGAGCTTCCATTGATTTAAGTTGTTGTTGGAATAAAAGCACAGTCATGCTTACAAAGCCCTGGATGGACTGACCTCTCTTCTGCTTCTGACTGGCTATTTTCCAGACCATTCTGTCCCTCATTCCCTGAGCTTCAGCCATACACCACCTTCTTTTTCTTTCTTCGGTGTGCTAAGCAGTTTCCCACCTTATGTTACCTTGGCATTGACTGTGATCTCTACCGAGAAGAGACGAATGTCTAGGCTGTTGGGCAGAGCAGCTCTTTCTTACCATTCATGCGTCAGCTCTGATTTCACTTCCTGAGACCAAAGAGTCGTGTGCCCTGGTCCCCTGGCATTAGCCATCACATCACCCTCTTTCATTCCTTTCCTCCTTTCCAAGGAGGGCTCTGATTGGTGTCTCTCCTTCGGAAGGCTCATTAGGACAGGATACCTTACCTGCTGCTTCCTGCCATACCCCAGCGGGTAGTAGGTGCTCAGGAAACTGAGTCAGGGGCAGTGGGGTAGATTACACTCAGAGCCTATAAAGCTGGCATTCTTTCCCACTCCCAAAGAGCTGAACTGTTACAAAGGCAGCAAGAAAATGGAGAATGGTAAGGTCCAGGGTGGCCCATGTCACGACGGCATTATGTTACAGCACGTTTTTTCTCCTTTGTTCCTCTGTGAAGTCTTAGGAACCTGGGAAACAACACCCCTTAGGGATATTTCAAAGAGGTGGACTTGGAGGGGTCATTGTGTGGATTAGATGAACATTTGTCTAACAGAAAAAGCTGCTGGTTTCATGCATTTCTTACTATGTTTATACGTTGTAGCCATTGTGGAACCAAATAACTCTGAACCTAATGAGCTAAAACCTGATGTTTCTCCAGCCTGCCCTCTGACCCTGGCAACACATTCCTGTCCCCTTGCTCGTTCCCTTCTCCAAGTACCACTGGCCAAGTGTGCCTGCCCCCTACCTGTCCTGGCGTGACAGCTCTGGTTAATTCCGCAAAAGGGATATGACGGGTCTGTTACTTTGTTTCTCGTTCATAGATTTCTGACAGAAGCCCCTCTCTGGCTGACACTGTCCAAAAGTGGCCTGAGTTCTTAGCTTTGGCTCGTTTGGCTTCCAGGTGCCTGGTTAAGAAAGGATCAAGTGGGTGTTCTCCCCTTGCCTAGTTTGGGTTTATGAATGAAATGTTACAATGCGGACACCTGGATGGCTCTGTGGGTTAAAAGCCTCTGCCTTCCACTCAGGTCATGATCCCAGAGTCCTAGGATTGAGCCCCACATCGGGCTCTCTGCTCCATGGGGAGCCTGTCCCGCCCCCCCACACCCACACCTGCCTCTCTGCCTACTTGTGATCTCTGTCAAATAAATAAAAATCTTTAAAAAAAAACACAAAAAACCAGAAATGTTACAATGCCTTTTTATGTGCCATTAATACGTGCTACGATAAAATGACACACCCCCAATTGTGCCACTGGGATGTAATTTACTTGACTCTATTTTTTCTAAAGGATCTATGGCATTAGGACAGGGCAGAGCTGGCAGAAGAGTTCTGTCCCACTTGCCTTTTCCACATCTACCCTTCCCACCTTCTCCTGTTACTGTGCTAGAGACCTGTGGTCCTGCTCCGTGGGCCACCTCCGCATTTCCATTAACGTGCTCCATTACCTCCACATGGAGGTGATTTTCCCATCTTCCGATGATTAGTCCTCCATGCTAACTCTTCCTCCTTCTTTCTTAGCACTGCAGTGACAACACACATCCCTGCCAATCAGACATGAACATCGAAGGAGCCTGGAAGAGAGGCTACACGGGAAAGAACATCGTGGTGACCATCCTGGATGACGGCATTGAGAGAACCCACCCGGATCTGATGCAGAACTATGTGAGTGTGTGCTGTGGTCGGAACCCCTTCCCCCCTGGGAAATAAGGGGACATGAGTGATGATGGTCAGGAAGTAGGGATACTACTGAAAATCTCAGCTAACAGAGTAGACTCCGCATATTGCTTCGTCTTATGAAAAGACATGCCCTCTGAGTACAGGGAGCACGAGCTACTGCTTTCAACTTTCCAATGCCTTTGATGTTCTGATGACATAAAACAGGGGATAAGGCGGCAGAAACCCCACCCCACCACCCTCTGCTCCCAATAATGACCGCTCTTCTCAAAGCCTCAGCCTCGCAGCCATGCAACGGGCCCTGTTTCTCTTATGGAGGAAAACGTACTTAGAACATTTCTCAAGTTTTTCCTACTGGCCTTTCTCTCTCTCTTTTTTTTTTTAATTCTTCTTTTTCAAAGGATAATAGTAATCAGCCTCCTACTCGTCCTAGAAGCAGTCACTTCCCTTTCTTAAGAAGGAAGTGTGATTCCAGGACTCCAAGAGAACGTAAGATGAGCCTAAGACCACAGAGCAAGGAAAGTGCTGACACTCAGTACTTTGACTGAACATCCTGGTTTTGATACCCAGGGCCCATAGAACATTGGGGTCAAATTCTGCCCCTTGGGTCTCTGGGTCCCCTTGACCACCATTGATATCTACTGCCCAGAAGAAATGTGTCCATGATCTCTCTAAACTCTACGCTCTAAGCTCATTCCTTCCATTGGCTTCTGCTTTCTAAGTTCAGTTGAGAGTGCCATAATTATCTCTCAGTATGCCATTCTCTGTCGGCTCCAAATTTATTTCCTGACACCTTAGTGTTCTGTCTAAAATACAGAGCATGGGGACACCTGGGGCCTCAGTCGGTTAAGCAGCTGCCTTCAGCTCAGGTCATGGTCCCAAGGTCCTGGGATGGAGTCCTGCATCAGGCTCCTTGCTCAGCAGGGAGCCTGTTTCTCTCTCTGCCTCTGCCTGCCACTCTGCCTACTTGGGCTTTCTCTCTGACAAAAAATAAATAAAATCTTAAAAAAAAAAAAAAGTAAAATATAGAGCATGCAACAGTCCCCTGTTATCTGCAGATATAACTCTGATTCCCGTGACGGCTTGGCAGAAAATCCCGTGGGTCCCACTCACACCCACTTTTTCTGACTTCCCCTCAGACCTCTTGTGACAACTGTTTCCACCCAGAAACACTGATATCACTGAAGGCCACTTTAACGACCCCCTCACCCCGCCTTCCTTCCTGATTCCAAAATCTGGGCTGTGTCAAGTGTCCCTAAATTATATTTGTTGTTGATACTGAAAAATTTTCTCTTAAAATCAGTGATTTTCTAGCCACTTAAAGTTTCCTCTCCTATCCCTGAAAATACAAGCAGCTCTAAGTCATGGTGAAGTCTACTTTGCTACCCTTTGCAGGAGTCTTACTGACCCCAAAGGAGGAAAGTCACAGGTCGGGGTGGGAAGCTTTGCCCCGTGTTTACGGAGGGGACCCATAAGGAATCCTGAGCTACATGAGAGGGAGGACCCCGTCTCTGCAGATTTTCGTCTTCTATGTTGTCGTTCATGGTCATTAAAGGAGTGACTTCAGCCAGCCCCACCCACCACCCTGTGCCTGAGCTGGCAGAGAATGGTGAGGCAGGCCCTGCCTCGTGGTTCCCCCTGCCCAACGGCACAGACGACTTCCCGTCCCGGCAAGCTTGCTGCCTCAGTGGACACAAAGCGGCCCTGGGGGATGTTGTCCAGGGCTCACTCAGATCGGACCTAACTTTTTCCTCAAGGCCAAGTTTCAGAGACAGGGATATGATGCCTTCTTGAAATCCAATCTCTCTCCTCATCTCCATCTCCCTCAGCACGAGACGGTTTAGTTTCTGGGCACCACGGGTGTCCCCTCCATGTCTCCTCTGGCCCCACTCCCTCCGCCTCTCCCTCTCTTTCTCTCTCTCACCTACTGCTCCAGCTTCTCAAACCACGTAGAGAGAGCTCCGCCATATTGTTTCCAGTGTTCCTTTCTCATTCGCTCAGTCTCACTTCTTTCAAGATACTGACTCTCAAATTAATTTTCCTGAAGAGACTCCACTTTATCTTTGCAAATAAAACACCTCCAAGCCACTTCTTTGGTGCCTGGGAAACTGCCACTGGCTCACAGTGACCCATATTTCTGACCCACGGAGACCTTCCTCCACACGAACCCCCCAGCGTCCCCTCACACTTGAATCTTTCCTCACAGTCTTCCAGCCTGTCAGCCGTTTCGTGTCAAACATTCAGCCAAGAAACTTAACAAATTAATTTTTTACAATGACATACTGAAACAATTTCCGCTAAATTAGATGATTTTTCCCTAAGGTTAAAAAGAGAGAGAGAAAGAAGGAACTGCAAATTCATTTCCTTCTCATTTGAACAAAATGTTTGAGTGGCTGCTCTCACCCTGCCTCCAAGCACACACAGGCATTCATAGAGTAGAATTTGAGAGCTAAAAAGAAATTTCTGTTTGTCTCCTCTCTTGATAACGGTAGAAGCCAGGGCCTGACGGCTGCAGTGAGTGAGCCCAGGTCGAATAAAGAACAGAATTGTGGGGACCTCTCTCCCAGCAGAGAAGTCTTTCTGGTCATACACAGTGTCGGTTTTTTGGGGGTGTTCCTGCCCCCCCCCACAAGCTAGAAATGTATTTGATGAAACACAGACAGCTTTAACCTAATTGTGATTGTATTCTTTGACCTTTTCATTTTTACCCTCCCTTGAAACAGAATTCTCTAGAACATAACTGTGTGGTGAGCAGTACCAATGATTGTCAGTTGTCCCATGTTGGATCCGGTGAAGTATAGAGAAAAGCACATTGGATGGGGTCAGGGGCACATGGCCTGGGTTCAAGTCTTGGTTCCACAGGCTGGTATGCTTCATGCCTTTGGCCAAGTTATTTAGCCTGTCTTAAGCCTCTCTTTCCTTGCAAGTAAAATTAGTCGGTTACACTTGATACCATTCATGCTCTAGCGACCAGTATGGCAGGACGGGGGGTGGCCTGTGGGGCCACCTTTGTATGAGAAGCAGGGACTTACCTACCACCTTTGTAGGTCCAGTGGATTTTGCGTAGTTTCTCCCACTATCAGACTCTTCGGTACTACACATTATTTCCAGAAACCAGAGCCCTAAAGCTAGAAAACAAAGATAGCATTGACTTTCACTAAAACTGAAATCAGGAGATACCCTAAAGCATCAGAAAATACAAAACTTTCTAAATTAGTCCTACCTACTGTGATTTAAATTGGAGTAAAAGTATAAGCCAGTAATTTGTTTTTGGAAATTTAGAAAATCGAAAGAAAGAAATGTGGGAATCCAGGGATGTTTCACAATCACTTTTAAAAGCGGACAGACCCAGCTTTGGCTTCACAGATGCTTTTGCCTCATTCCGAAGCCTTGACCTACAATAAAACTGTGTTCTTTATTTTGGTTGGGGCAGAGGGTCACTGGTTATTAGTAAAAAGTCTGAATTACAGACTCGTCTATAATAGTTACAACATCTGGAACCAGACAACTCTTGCCTGATGGAGATACGACGATAACCCAATATAATAAATTTCTAATACTGATTTTTAATTGGCTGGCCAGTTATTTGTGAATTATCTTCCAAAATCTTTGAATTACCAGGAATGTACACACTCCAGAAATGAAGCAAGAAATAGAGAATCCCTGGAAAATAAATCACTTGGCTTCTAGAGAGTCCAAGAATACTTGGTGGTCCCTGGGGATCTCTTCAGAGGAATTGGGTGAGAGGTCAGTTCCAGAGATGAGCGAAAATGTGTTGGCAACAATCGTCTGGGTTCTTCCTTGGTCTGTGGAGAGTATGTCTTCACCTTAAGGAAAAAAATACAACAGTGATTATTACTGAACAAGGCATCCTGACACCACCGAACCATGAATGTATTATTTAATCTAATTACTCTCTTGCAGAAATGTGTTTAAGAATGCATGAGCCTTCAGGTTAATGGCTAATTACTAAATGTCTGTCTCCTCCTCTTGCTCTCTCCTCTGTGGCTGTAGGATGCCCTGGCGAGTTGTGACGTGAATGGGAATGATCTGGACCCAATGCCTCGATACGATGCAAGCAACGAGAACAAGTAAGGCCCAGCTGAAGGGTGGGTGGCCTGTGGCTGCCAAGGATTTTTGTTTTCCACTCTTGCTGAGGGAAGTATTTCCTTAGAAAGCCTTGGTAACACATGATCTGTAAATTTGCTCCAAGGTGAACAGGGGTCTTTCCACGGAAGCTTCTGGGTAATCAAAAGGGGGTGGTCTCCATGGTAAGAATGGTCACAGAGAGAACCCTGGGGAATGACTCAGCATTTCCATATCTTGAGGGCACAGCTGGGGAATACTACCTCTCATGAGGTAATTGGCCCCTGAACCGTTTTGGGGGATGGGGTCTAAAGCGAAAGGCAAAACAAAGTGTACCCCCCAAAAGTTACTTTATTGGGTTAAATTCAACAAATTGGGTTGACTCCTTTGCTTGAGGTCTCCGCCGGGGCTTTCTTATTAGCTGCTCTGTTCTTCTATTCTGTAGTGACTGTATTTTCCACTAATAGATGTGAAATACCTATAAGGCTCACCATGTACAGAACCCATTACCTTTCTTATCTGCACATTCAAGAGTCATAGAAACCCATCTGAGCACTTTTCCTCTCTCCAGTCAGTACAGTCGTTCTTGTGAGAGCAGATGAAAACACACATCCATTTGATACCATGGAATATCTTAACATTCTTCAGAAAGTAAATGGGAATGGTTTTTCTTGCTTAAGATGACCCAAATTCTTTAAAGGATTAGTAGATATTTCTAATCTCTAGATCCCATTAGCTTTTTTCCTTTTACTGCAAACCTCCTCCAGGATAATGCTATGATTGAAATGCAATCATTTTGATGTTTACTTCCATGTTTTAGTCTGGAATCTCAGAAGGAGCAAAAAGGGGTGTTTTACCCATTTTTTACGTACGATTTCCAGCCTGTGTTTTTCTTCAGGAAAAAATTTCTCAGCAAGTATGATCTGATTAACGAACTCAGTAAGTTTAGCTAAAATCATCTGACCTAGATAATTGTGACTGCATGTGGGTTTCTTCTTTGTCTTCTTTCCCTCATTTCACCATCTCCAAAGAAGCCTCAAGAAAGTTACTGTGGAAAGCGTGCCGTGAGCTAATAATTCAGTAAACGTTACAGATCAGATTCAGCGGTAAAAGCATTAGTGCATAAATTGATTTTGATAGAATTTTTCAGAGCCTTCTAAACAAAAAACCAAAGGAGTCTGAATTAAACTGGATAGCTTTCTCTCAGTCCTGGCCATTGCTGTCCAGATTACACTGTTTCAAGTTAATAGTGACTGTCACACCAAGGGTTATAATGTGAGTCAATGTGAACTAATGTATTTAACGTAATTTGTGAACTAGCCTGAAACACTGATAAAGAAGCTTGAAGCTTCTTCTTTTTTTTTTTTTTTTTTTAGGATTTTATTTATTTATTTGACAGACAGAGATAACAAGTAGTCAGGGAGTCCGGCAGAGAGAGAGAGAGGAGGAAACAGCCTCCCCCCAACGCAGGGCTCGATCTCAGGACCCTGAGACCATGACCTGAGTTGAAGGCAGAGGCTTTAACCCACTGAGACACCCAGGTGCCCCAAAGCTTGAAGTTTCAATACCAAAAAGTCACCACTGATAAGTTTCGCTATGCAGATCATTCTGCTGTTATGAATAACAGCAGGCCTCCCTAAACAATACTTGCGCTCTGCAAACATAGGCCTCCCTAAAAATACTTGTGCTCTGCAAAATCTAAAACCGCCAAGTAATAAGACTGTGAAATTTGAGCTCAGCCCTCAAAGACTTCATTGGTGATGCACACACAAAAAATGGTAGGGACCTATTGGAAAAAAAAAAAAAACCAACTTGGTTGTACCCATATTAAATGGTTATGAGATATGTAAAACTGTAATAAATGCACCACTTTATCTAGAAAAACACCTGAAGTTTGCTTGTGGAAGTATGTGCACATTCCGTCCGATCCTACTCCCACGGCTGCCGCTTTGTGTGCAAGAGAAAAAAAGGAGGGGGGGAAAGAGATGAAAATTTTGAAAAAGAACGAAGAATAGGGAGAAAAATTAATCAGTTGAGAGGAGAGGGGAAAATGAAATAAAGTGGAGGACACCCCCTCCTGCCGCCCCCCCCAGCAGCCTTGGGAATCATGGCAACTTACCAGTTACCCTAAGGTGGAAGGTGAGGTCCTCGAAATCAGGAAGTAGCAGCTTCAAGTGTGGACAAGTGTGGAGCACGGCACTGCTCGGGTGTGTAGTCGTGCAAGTTTGTATTCCCAGGGCGGTGCGTTTTCTACATTCACTGAGAGTTTCTAGGACCAAATTGTGCGTCGACCCATGTAAATTTCACATGATGCTAACACTGCTCTCCAGTACCTCAGTGGTATCGGGAGAAATCTGTGTTTCTGAGGCAAGCCTTAAGGAGAACTGTATGATACTATATCCATGAGTTTGCTTTATTCCACCAACATTTGTAGAGAGCAAAGAGGGACAGGGAAGCTACAGGAAAGACTCCATCATGTTCACACCCAGGGTATTTTGGGGCAGGGTATTGAGGGGCAAGAGCAGCTACAGGTAGAAACCAGAAACAAATCATATCCTATGGGCCATCTTGTCTGAATTCACATGGGGCGAGTTTTTGCATTGAAACTCTCTGTGGTGATGGTGACTGTTTCCCAGGGTGTGTCAGACGTGTGACTAACATTGCGAACCACAGAGGCTCTGCTTCACAGAGACAGCTCTTGGAGTGTTGGCTTGAATGGCTTTTTACAGGCTGCCTTTGAGGAAACATATCCTTTGCGAGGATTCCTTGGCCCTCTCCAAGACCTGTTCTCAAGAAGCATGGCCATGGTTCTGCTCGCTCTGGCTTACTCTGGTGTGCCCTATTTTAACCCCTTCCAAGTATGGTCCAAGGTTCATTGAGTGCGGCATGGGTTTGGTTCTCGGAGCACACGGGCATTGTTCCTGATAGGGGCTTGCCTTTGTAGTCTTGACAGTGAAATACAGCATTTCCAGAGGTACCCCACCAGCATTCCCTACCTCTGCTCTAGGAGCGTGACCTGGGACAACAGATGTCCCTTCACCTCCTCTGAGGAGTGCCCCCTGATTTTTTCTTGGCCAAACGCAAGCCATGTATTCTGGCATTTGGGGTTAAGATATCCTCTCTGCTCATTAGACCATAATTATAGGTGTGATTGATGGATCTGTCTTTAAGCTAGATAATTCTGTTGGAATAGAAGTCACTTGGCACCAGGAAATTAGCAGTGACTTTGTAGTTCAGAAGAGCTGACGCTTAGTTTAGGACCTCCTGAATCAGCTTTATAATCTTTGGGCCTGAGTCCTCTAAGGTTTCCTCCTTTTTGTTGTTGTTTTTATCTCTTAAATTATTATAATTTAGCAGTAAAATACCTAAAACACCAGACGTACAACTGACTACGTATTAGGTGCTAGATAATTTATAATTATGATTACAGCTGTTACTATAAATTATGTGTTCTATTCCTCTATCTACTTCTTGATAAATAATTAATTGAAAATCATGTACCTATGACTATTTCAGATTTAATGTAAGACGTAGAGGTCTCTATCTCCAAGGGTAGTGGTTTCGGTAGGTTTTTCTGCTGCCTGAGGTGGCAAGAGCGGTGACTCACTTAGTCTACAGTAAATCTGCTTTTCTGTAGTTCCATTTCCCCACCTCCTGGAGCAGCGCATGAGTCTTTGAATCTGGTGCCAGATAGCGAAGGGGAGAAATTTCTAATCGTTGTCAGAACGAGGCGGTTCAGGCATCTGCTGTGTGAACACCTCCTCTTTGTGTGATCTGACCAGTGGGCTCCAGAGCGTATCTGGAATAATTTCCTGCTTAGCTACATCTGTTCATTCATTCCACGGCACTCCGCGAGATCCTGCTTTGTGAATGGCTCTGTGCTACAAGCTTAGGGGTTACGGGATGAAAAAACTTGGGCTCCGACCTAATGGATTTAATTGGTAGATGACTTGAGAAGCCCTAATGCCGGGTGGGTTTTAGTACAACGAGAGAAAGCACCCTCAAAACTCCATGTCAGTCATCTCTTTTAGACTGACATGATTACATTTCTAGTGCTAAAGCTATTTATTGGGTGAGGGAAATCACTGCAGAAGTACAAAAGTTATAAAAATTCATTTTTTGTCACCCTTTCACATCCCGCATAAGAGGTGCATAAAGAAATAGCCTCAGCAGAGGAGACCATAAAAGCTGTCCTTCCGTTTAGCTTTGCCTGCGTTCGTATTAGCTTGTCGAGTAAAGGTGACTGTATTGTTCTAAGCTTAAAATAGAAAATGCCTCCCTACAAATGAAAGAGTCTCCTGGCATTTCATACCACTACTCCTATTTCTGATAAATGAATTATTGATGTCTGTGTTAGATCTTCCCTTCCCTAGGTTGCTTCTTGTTAAATGTTCCCTCCATTTAAAAGTCATAGCAACGTATTTAGTGGGAGGTGAGAGCGCACATTGTATCTTGAATGGGTGATATGTGGGCCCAGAATCTAATTCCTTTTGAAAATGAACCAATCCATAGGTAGAAGACTCATTTTTTAAAAGGAATTAATCTTTTTTTCATTTTTCTTTCTGATCTCTATTTTCAGGAAGATTTAAGCAGAGCAGATGGAAACACATTTTTTCTGGTTCTTTAGTCTCCTTGTACATGTCCTTTCTGGTTTTAAGAATGTCACCATATCGTAGAAACCAAAGTGTGCGTGGCCTTCTCTTCCTCTTACCTGCAGATGAGGGCTGTTTTCAGGAGACCGTGTTCCCAAGCAAAGCCAATGAGTGTAACCAGTGTTTTCTAAATATAAAGGAAATATTTTAACTCCATTCTAGAGGGGAAAGAAACTAGATCTATGACCTTCTCTTTCGATCTATAACCTTAACAGTTAGAAGCATTATTTATTTATGTAAATTTTTTAAATTCAAGTACAATTAACATATAGTGCTAAATTAGTTCCTGATGTACACTTTAACAATTCAACACTTCCATACATCTCTCAGTGCTCTTCAGTAGAAGCGCACTCTTAATTCCCTTTATCTATTTTGCCCATCGCCTTTACCTGCCTCCCCTTTAGCAACCACCAGTTTGTTTTCCATATTTAAGAGTCTGGCTTCTTGTTTGTCTCTTTTTTTTTTTTCTTTGTTCTTTTGTTTGTTAAATTCCACATGAGGGAAATCATAAGGTATTTTTCTTCCTCCGACTTAATTCACTTATTAGCAGAATACTCTCCAGGTCCATCTAAGTTGTTGCAAATTGTAAGGTTTCATTCTTTTTTATGGCTGAATAATATTCCTTTGTGTGTCTATGTGTGTGTGTGTGTGTGTGTGTGTGTGTGTGTGCATGTGCACGTCTGTGTGACATCTTCTTCATCCATCTGTCAGTGGACACTTGTGCTACTTCCATGTTTTGGCTATTGTGGATAATGCTTCAGTGAATATAGAGGTACATGTATCTTTTCGAATTAGTACTGTCATTTTCTTTGGGTAAATACCCAGATGTGCAATTACTGGATCATATGGTAATTCTATTTTTAATTGTTTGAGGAACCTGCATACTGTCTTCCACAGTGGCTGGCCCAGTTTGCATTCCCACCAGTAGTTCACAAGGGCTCCTGTTTCTCTGCATCCTCGCCAACACTTGGTATTTCTTGTCTTTTTGATTTTAGCCGTCCTGACAGGTACAAATTGATATTTCACTGTGGTTTGAATTTGTATTTCCCCAATGATTTGTGATGGTGAGTATGTTTTGTCTTTTGGCTGTATCTATGTCTTCTCAAAGCAATCTTCAGATTTAATGTCATCCCTATCAAAATACTAACATTTTTCACAGAGCTAAAACAAATAATCCTAAAATTTGCAAGGAACTAAGAACAGCGACAACAACAACAACAAAATCCCAAATAGCCAAAGCAATCCTTGAAAAAGAACAAAGCTGGAGGTATCACAATCTGAAATTTCAAGACATACTACAAAGCTATAGTCATCAAAACACTATTGCCCTGTCACAGAAATAGACACTGAGAACAATGGAACCGAACCCAAGAGCCTAGAAATAAACACGTGCTTTTATGGTCAATTAACCTATCACCTAGGCGCCAAGAATATACAGTGGGAAAAAGACAGTCTCTTCAACAAATGGTAGTGGGGAAACTCAACAGCCACATGCAAAAGAGTGAAACACAAAAATAAACTCGAAATGGACCCACATGTGGGACCTGAGGCCATAAAATTCCTAGACAAAAACCTGTTAAACAGTAATTTCTCTGCCATCGGCCTTAGTGACATTTTTCTAGGTGTGTCTCCTAAGACAAAGGAAACAAAAGCAAAATTAAACTATTGGGACTATCCCAAAATAAAAAATTTTGCAAAGCAAAGGAAACCATCCACAAAACAAAAAAACAGCCTATTTAATGGGGGAAGATATTTGCAAATGCTGTATCCATTCAGGGGTAAATATAAAAAAAAATATAAAGAACTTACACAACTCAACCAAACAACTAAAAAACAATGAATGGAATTTAAAAAAAAAAAAATAGAGTACCTGAAGAAACATTTTTCCATAGGAGCCTTATTCCTTTATACCCAGGATTTAGTCAAACACTTCAGATAAAATTATAGCTAAATAGTTCAGAAAAAAATCTGCCAAAGACGAGCAGAGCCAGTATCAGTGGCCGATTTATTTTTCCAAATATTTCCAATATTTTTCCTCTAGTCTTTTTGCAAAAGAGCACTATAACAGACTACACAGTAGTTACTTAATCTGTGATTATCAAATGAATTCACATGACATTGACTACAATTGTACATGCTAGAGGCTTAATGTACCTAAAGCAGATAGTTATGAAAAATACCTGACCCTTTTTTTTTTTTTTTAATAAGCATACACTCTATGTCCAGGAAGGAACACACCGTAAATATTTTAGAAAATCTGTTTGTCACGTGGCGTCATGATGCAATACTTTGAGATCAGTACAATTTTTTGACCTATTTTCTCGATTCTGGAAAGTGGCTGGGTCTGGGGCCTCACAAGAAGTTGGAATAGAGCCGGTAAAGGCTTCTCTCAGCCAAAAAAGCAGCCCACCCTCACCAGCCGCTGGTCACCAGCCCTGCCTTCCTCAACATGTTAGTCCTCCTCTTCAGTATCTTGCCCGAGACTCACACGCCTCCATCCCTCCCTCCACTCGAGCTGTCTGTTGGTTTGTCCCTTCTCCCACCTGCCTCCTTGTAAAATCTCCTCAGTGGTTTCCCTGTCTCTAGGCTCAACCCAACCCGCTCTAGAAATAATTTATAAATATAAAATATACATTATAAAAATAAATTATTTTTATAAATAAATAATTTATAAACATATTTTCTATATTCTAAAAATAATATGTAATTATATAAATTAAAATTAAATATAAATAAATAAAATATATAAAATATAGATTTTTTAAAAATTCTTTAATATCGTGACATTTTTTTTTGAAAGTACAGGACATTCTGTCCCCCACTCTTCCCTCATTAGTAAGCCTGCTCTGCCCCATGTGTCCCTTCCTCTCCCACTGTATTTATCATCCCTGCAGGACTTGTGGAGTTCCCTTCATGTGCTGCAACAATACAGCCTTCTACCCATTTGCACTGTGTGATCCCTCCTCCCCCTCTGGCTCCTCTGACTTCCCCATGATGCCTTCTCTCACCTCCCTCATCTGAGCTAGATACCCTCCTGTGCATTGTCAAAACACCTGTGAATTTACTGTTTTTATGAAACCCTGCACGCTGTGAGTTGGGTTGCCTTTACCAAGATAGAGAGGCAAGAGGCAAGAAGAGATATGGAGATTTCCAGTGTAGCTTGGGTATAAAATATTTGTTAGGGGGCACCTGGGTGGCTCAGTGGGTTAAGCCTCTGCCTTTGGCTCGGGTCATGATCTCAGGGTCCTGGGATCGAGCCCCTCATCGATGAGTCTCTTTGCTCAGCAGGGAGCCTGCTTCCCCCTCTCTCTCTCTCTGCCCCTCTGCCTACTTGTGATCTCTGTCTGTCAAATAAATAAATCTTAAAAGATCTATATCTGCTACATCTTACAGTAATTAGAAGATTATCAACCTTGATTGCTTATATAGATGAATTAGTGAAATGTATCCCAAAATAGTAACTATTAAAAAGGTGATACACACACACACACACACACACACACTGGCTTTTGTGCTGAGTATCTTCTTCTACTTTTTTTTTTTTTTTGACCCTCCTCCCTGCTATGTATCCCAGAAACCTGACCTCTAAGGACTGTATCAACAGACTCCCTTGTCCTCTGGCTTCCCATTGGATTAGGCCAATGGAAGGTTCAAGTAGGAGATCATTGAGATACCAAAGAATAAAGAAGGAGTATTTCTTCTCTGTGTCCTCCTCACTGGACCGCTGGGGACTAGCTAAATGCCTAAAGATCCTAGCTAGTGTCCAGTAGCCGTAAGGCTGACTTGCTGAGGATTGTCCTTTATGGGCATCAGTACCCACTCATGCCCCACAACCCCTTAGATCTAGGGGTTTCTGGGACACCTGGGTGGCTCAGTGGGTTGGGGCCTCTGCCTTCAGCTTAGGTCATGATCCCGGGATCCTGGGATCGAGCCCCACATTGGGCTCTCTGCTCAGCGGGGAGTCTGCTTCCTCCTCTCTCTCTCTGCCTGCCTCTCTGCCTACTTGTGATATCTCTCTCTGTCAAATAAATAAAAAATAAAAATAAAGATCTAAGGGTTTCTAATTCAGAACACCGCACTATTCCCTATTGGTTTCTCCAAGTCCTGCCTGCCTCTTTATGTGAAGTCCCTTGAGTAAATTATTCTGACATTACCCAGTGTAAAAATGCCCAGTGTTTCCTGATCAGCCCTGACTGACACAGGTATCTGAGTTCTTTTAGCCTGGTATCCTTGGTCGACTAAGGCATTTCCAAGAAAGAAAAGAACTAGATTCATAGGAGTGTGTAAAGGGCTATGGATTTTTTAATGAGAACTGATAAATACAAAAAATAGTTATCTAATCTAGAACTCCTCTATACCTATCACTTGAAGTATAAGTATTAATTTTTATAAAACAATGCAGTAATTATGCTAGGGATTAGAACCGTGATAAGGCAGGATTCAGACCCCTTTGTTCTTTGTCGATTTCAGTGTGTTCTCCTCCAGGATTTGGAGATATGGTCTCTTGGGGTTCTCAGTAACAGTTTCAATAAAGAGGCTGATTGATGCTATAGGTTAAAATGAGGTTTGGGTATAATTTATGCAAACCCAGTATACTATTGACATGAATAATTGATAGTTGCTTCAATTTAAATTTCTTATTTAAAAAAACAAACTCACAAATTCCTGAGGTTTCTAAAGCAGATGGAAATTGCAGTAAGGGAAAGATAAGTATCCTTTTTAAATAATGGATTAAGAATTTGAGCAGGGTTCCCAGACAGGTGTATTTATTTATCTTTCTCTTTTCCTTTTCTCCTCTAAACTTCCACCTTGGATCTTTCTATTTTCTCTTCTTTCTTTAAACCCTGAAATAAGTAAAATTGAAAATACGAAGACCTTGAGAGGTCACTGTGAGCCATGCATTACGTGTCTTATTCAGAGCCATGGCGAAGTCATCCAAGACGCTCCAAGTGCGTTTAGCCAATGGACACTCATGTTAGATGTTGAAAAAGAAGGCCAACTCTGGATAAAAAGAGCCATGTCCTGCTTATCTCACTCCATGTATGGATACTAGAAGAGGCTGAAAATGTTGTCAAGCTGCAGAGTGGCTAATTGTTCATTTTAGTATTAACAAGATATTATTTAAATATTGATCGTCTTCATTTCAGATCAAATGCTTTCTAAGTTAAGGACTCAAGTTAGAATTTCTTTCTTTTCCTTTTTTTTTTTTCTTTCTTTCTTTTTTTTTTTTTTTACTAACTGAAAGGGATGTCGTAATTTTTATGTTTGAGCAATTCGGCTAATTATATTTGAAGCCTATTGTTCCGATGGCCTTAGGTATGTGTGTTTGATATCAGCAGTCAGGTGTGTATTTCAATTACGATCCTCAATAAAAGGTGGAAAGGCAGAAAATAGATCTTTTAGGTCAGAATATATTTGATTAGTTCTCATAAAATAGGTCACGAATGAAGGCAAGGTGGTAGAGATTAAAAAAATAATAATAAAATAAAAGTCCTGCTTTTGGAAGGACTTGGAGAAGCATCCCTATCAGAGACTCCCTTGCCCACATCAGGATGTCAATGTCCCTGGCCGACTCAACCAAAAAAAAAAAAAAAAAAGATCTGAACATCTGCAGGCTTGCTCCTTGAGTATATTTGAACGTGGTATAAGCAACTGCTCATAAAATTAACACATCTGGTTGCTCTCTCAGTGACTGCTCACTGCAGCCCACGTTCAGAGCGGAAGTCGAGAGAGGTGGAGTAAAATGCCTGATGTCACCCGGTGACAGTCAGAATTCTAGCTCATTTATTCCTGCAGCATCTATTTACCTGCGTAGCTTAATTAATCTGTGGTCAAGTAGGTGAGAAATTAATTCCCGTGTTGAGCCCGTGCTTCAGTAACTTTACTACTTTGGGAAAACTGTAATCACCGGAATGCTGCACTACGGCGCTCCGTAAATATTCAGGAGCTTGGCTCTCCCAAGTCCTGGTATTCTGAGCCATTTCTCCGCAGAGAGGGGATTGGGCCACGAAGGTCGCCAACACCTTGTGTACATGAGACTTGGAACAAAGGACAGAGATAGTTTATTACAGATCATGATTGTATAAGCCTGACTTTACATTGGATTTGTTCTACGGAAATAAATGAAGGCCACTTAAATGAATCTGGGGGCTATTTAGTCACAGCTTGCTATAGCGAGGGACTCAGCCACCATCCCTTGAAGGGACACAAGGGCAGACACATGACTGGGAAAGCTTTATCTTTGAAAGGGGAAAAAGGAAGGTTTCAGATATGTTCTGATCAGGGTTTGGCATGGAGAAGACACAGCTAGAATCTCAAGCAATTTTAGTTCTCAAACAATTCTGGTGTATATTGATAGCTTTGAAAGAAAATTGAATGAGACCCAGGTGGTAATAATGTAAATAAATGTTTTGGGAAATTATATGAAATTGTCAAAGGTATGGGTGTTCCTAATATTATTAAGGTGGTAATAAGTAAGAAATAAGGTAAAATCTTAGTCTAATTCACAGAGGGCAGGAGTTAATTTTCACATCTCTCTATATGGACTCTTTGAGGTTGGAATCAAGTAACTAACAGACACTTTCCTGAAATTTTTGTATTTAAATGACAGCCCCGAGAGAGTGCTCTGGAAATGTGGGCTGTGCAAGATTCTCTGTAGGAGGGCAAAACTGAGCCCAAGTATATCAGAAGTCTTCTCCTACCTTAAGAAGGGTGTGGGGTCTCGAGGATGTGTCCTGCTTTGGGGAATTGTGGTGAATCATTTTGCACCTAAAAATAGCTTGAAGAAATTGAGAAGAACGGTTGACGACTGGAGGTTTTCCAGCAAATTCCCCTGAATCCCCGTTTTCTCTGCAGCATGTTCTCATCACAAGCTGCCATCTCATGAATTTTAAAAAAGACTGACCTTTGTTAGGAGAGTTTACCTCTTCCTATTTTTAGATATCCCCACACCATCTGCATATAATTTACATATGCTAGTAAATGCATTTGAATTTGCATGAATTGCAGATAAAATACCTTGTGGTGACACCCTGGGCAGAGATCAGCTGACTGCTAAGGATTTTCTATGACCTTTTTGCTCTTGGTTGGTTATGCAACTTTTGAGGTTCATCTTTACAGGGTCACACTCCCTCCCACCCCCATTCCCCAGTACCAAATAGAGACTCATCCCCCACCCCACCCCCCCCCCCGCAGCCCCACCTGTATCAGGCTGTTATAGATCCCTTTCTTTTCTCACCATCCTGATACCTTGGTCTTCCCATAGGCACCCGCATGATGCTGTCTCCATACGGAGGAGGCACACATCTGCCTCGAGCAATGGCCCCAGTCTTGGCACCAATTTATATAGTTTGTACTAGAGGTGATTCGACTTGTGAACTTAAGCTGTTCGGTAATCTTAATTGCAACCCTTGTTGTTACTTTTATTGAACATCAACTCTTCCATAAAATTTATTTATTTTTCTTCATAACAGAATGATAAGTCCCTTTCATGCTTTTCAAAGGAGTGGCAGTATAGGACGCGAAAACACTTGGTTGTGTTTTGTTTCTTGTCCATCCATCTCATGCCTCATGTGGGAAGTATCGGGGTGATGCAGCAGAGCTTCTGAGAAGGAGATGTGGTTTGAGTTGAGAAGAGCAAAGAGTTAGAGCCCTTGGGTTTGTTGACATTGAATTCAAATGGAGACAAATGGGGTCTTCAAGTGAGGGGCAATCTCAGAAGCAGCTCCATTAACAACCGTGCATTTGCCTGATCATCCACACTTCGAGGTATATCGTTCTTGGGGCAGTAGAGGCCCCAGTTGTGATTAGAATATTTCCCACTATGGAGATGCCACAGCAGCTGTGGACGAACTCTTCTGAGGGTTGAATTTATATCAAATTCTTTGGTTCCCTGTGGGGAGTAATATTAGTTGCATTATCATAGTGGAACCAAGTTCCATAGTCTGGAAATATGGAACAAGAGCCTTTTCAGTAGTGTATTTATAGGAGTGTTCATTCAAATTTTTTGAAGTCTTTGTAGCTCAAATGCAGTGAGAGGGTACTCAGGGAAGCCATTGCAAATTATGTGAATGTCCATTCTTTCATGTTGTGCGATCTCGCACACTGTTTTACATCCATTGATTCCATTTATCCTCATCCAACTTTCTCATTGTGTTTCTGTGAGCTTTTGTTAGAATCCCCATTGTAAAACTGATTTCAGTTATAGAGGATACTAGCTCATGTTTAATCCATCCTGGTTGGAAAAAAAATACTTATAACTCTGTTACGTTTTATCTTTGTCTTTGATTAGGGAGATTCTTCTTATGCTAAGTAAACTTTGTGAAGGATCCGTACTCCTCTTCACCTGTTTTTCTTACAAGATTTATGGGTTTCTGAAGTCTATGAGAATATAACACATTTAGATTTCTAAGATGTATATTTGGAGTGAAACAGGACTATGTATATGGGGAGGGAGGTCCAAGTAACTGCTTGCTAGGTAAGTTGTTTAATAAAATAGAATAATCCTTTTATCCACGGAGAGGATATTTTGAGCAAATAACCTGTAGAACTGAGCCTATGCACACATGGACAGACACTACATATGGTTCATACTGGATAAGTTTCTGTTGTTATTATTATAATTTTAAAATTATTTGGCTTTCTGTGAGCAGTTCTATAGCTTTGAGAAGTTTGGTACATGATTTGGGTGGGGGATGCAGAGAACAACTCCGTCTCCCTAGAAACCCTTCACTTGTTTTGCCTTGGGCTAGAAATTCAGCAAATTCTAAATCAAGTTCAGTGGGGGTCACTATATGTTTTCCATGAGAGAATGAGAAAAAAGAGGAGGTTTTCTAGTTCCCTCGAATGACATTAATCCTTCCGAGTCATCTCCGAGCTCATCGTCTCGGATACAGAGGAGTCGCCTATAAAAATAATTACTTATCTAGAACTTTACAGTTCACAAAGCATGCCTACACATAATCTCGCTTGACTTGTAAAATTTTCATGTCAGAGAAATAGTAGGTAATTGTTTTGGAGCCCTGGTATCTGAATTCTTTACATAGGAAGAATTCTCTGTCTCAGTGGAGAGCAAAGACTATTTTCTAGCATGGCAGCTGAAAATGGCAGATGCTATGAACTTGGTCAACCTTCCTTGCTCTATTCTAGGGCCCAGGCCAAGGGATATTAATTCTAAATCAGTACCAGTTTTGCAGGCTAGTGACCTCAAGGCCAGGCAAGCTCTCAGTCATTTACCTGGGTTCTTCTCCCTGTCCCTATCTCTCTGATAGAGCTGTGTTTTTCTTCCCCCTTATCCTCCATCTTGGTTACTTTGTTCTCCTAACAATTCTGAGCTTCCCAGTATCTTTTTAATAAACTACTTTTCTCCTTCACTCAGCCAGTTACAGTAAAGACGCTGTAATTAAACCTCATTATGGTTGCCCCTCCTTCCAGAGGAAGAAAGTGAAATTCGAGGCAGATTCACATAACTTATGAAAGTGAGTCTGGCTTCGAAACTCATGTTCTCTGTATCACATAATATACTCTAATTTGGAGCGTGGTACTAAATGTTCTTTTTTTGAATACTGTATTCGTAAACAATAGATACTTTTTAATTCATGTAAATGTAGTAAGTTGATGAGAATTTAGTGCTTATTTTGTGGCATATAATTTCATTCAGAAAAGACTTTTTGAATACTTAATGGGAGAATAGCATTTTGCTTTGGTTATTTCTTAAAAATCAAGCTAGTGATGTAGTGATGGTATGTAGACATTGAACATTGATCCATCACTTAACAAATAAGGTACAACAGGTAAACCAGTAGCCAGGATGTGGACTGGAGACCACTGGTTTTTGAAAAGTATTTCATGGAAGCCTAGATTGTGTTGATGAATCTCTCAGATGGCCCAAGTGTCTCTCAGGTGACCATATGGAATGAGTAGAGCCCTCTGTTCCTCAACCAAGTCACACCCCTTTTTAAAATCTACACCAAAATCTATTTTGGGTTGTTGGATTTCTCCTAAGATTACATTTGAAGTAACAAGCTCTATTTATACAAAACAAACTGTGGGAAACCAGTGCTACAGGCCAGAGGAGTGGGTTTGGAGGGAGTGTTACTGGAGGGAGGCAAAAGTTATAGGGAAGGCTTCTAGAGGGGGTAGTATTTAAAGGACTGATTGAAAGTAGTAATCATTACTGAGAGAATGTCTCTAATGACCGAAAATGTCTCGTATTAGTGAGCTCCTTACAAGCTTTGGGATAAAAGGCATCCTCTTTTTTGGCCATTTTGGGTGGGTTTTTTTTGTTTTGTTTTGTTTTTGTTTTTTTGTTAAAAGAAAAATCCACACATCTTTCATTTTCCCTAGAGCCTTTCTTTTATCTAAAACTCAAATCTGAACATGTTTTCCCTCTACCTTCAAACCCTTTATGACCAGGTCTTTAGGTGTGTGCAGAGAATTTATAATAGATCCATTGTCTCTTAGCCTCACCACCTAACACTGCATAACGCTCTCATTTTAACTAATCTTTTCACAGCTCTCTGGAAAGAGCATGCTTCATTTGTACTAGAGACTGGTGACTCGTAAGCCCTCCATAAGTGGTTATGTTGTTAGCATCCTACCATGCTTATCGGTTGTTAAATAGATGTAATCTTGATGTGCATTGTGGCCATTACTGGTTTAACCCAGTTAGAAGCTGAGAATTGCTGTGTCCCCGCTCTGTGATGGGCTCACTGTCCCCTTTTCACTTGAGAAGATAGGGAAGCAGAAAAGACCAAGAAATGTAAAACACCATACTTTATGGTTGAATCTAAAACCAGTGTCCAAGATAAAGTTCTGAGTGAAATTGAATATGTTCCTATCCTTATAATCCAAATTATTATGCAAAACTTCCCTGCCATTTTGGGGTTTGTTTCTATTTGTTTTAAATAACTATAAATAACGAATTGTTTCAGTAACAGGGGAAAACTCTCTTTATACCAAGTACTTGTTGCAGGTATTTTCTGTGGCTAGCATTAAGAAGCTTCTGTTTAGACTTTAAAAACAGAGTGCTGTTTGCAGGGAAATAAAATATTGCAGATTACCTGAGGCAGTGTTCATTAACATCAACTGATTCTTATTCTTAGCCAACAGAAAGGAAATTATAAATTAATTAAACTTTGATTTAGGTTTTAATTTTCTTTCAGGTGTTGTGTGCAGGCCTTTCTTGACATAAGGAGGTAAATCAAGTAGTAGAACCTTTAAAAAATGTTTTTACTAAGTAAGTTTAGGATGAGAAGGTAAAAATGGGCCATGCATATAATTACTGATAAGCAAAACTTCTAAGATAATTCTTGGAGAGATTTGAAACTTAGTGAAAATCAATTTCTTTCTCCTTCTGTCTCCTTACATATACACAACAAACACACACATGCACACCCCTACTTTCTTACTAAAATTGTATTCTCATTAGCTGTAATGTGGATCTTAAAAATTAAGGTCAAATCCTTAAATATTTAGCATAAGTAGGAAAGCAGTCAGAAATAATTGAACCACTTAAGGAACACCTTCAGCTCTAAAAGTTAGCTGAAAACTTAGAAATAATAATAATCATGAATGAATTGTGCATACTCGAAAAATAGCAGTGGTTGAGGTCAGGCATTTCTGCATATATTTATCTTGTACTAATATGAGAAGATTAGAATTGAGGAGATTAGAAATAGACATGGTGATATTTTTTAATTGGGGTTACAAACTGGAAATAGGAAAGTGTGTCTGGGCAGGAGAATTATGAACATCAAAGTCTGAAACAGGTAAATACGCTCAGTGATTGTAGGGATGACTTGGCCAAGACTCTTGGCCACTGGGAGACCTAATTGTCTTCTGCATATAAAATGAGGACGAAAGGAGCTACTTGGAGTTTGCTTTGAGAATTGGAGATAATGCTTTCTGAATGTTCAGGATACCATGAGCCCAGCTAACCTTCATACTAACTGATGGTATCAGAGTTAATGTAAAGACTTTGTCACCAGGAATGCCTAGTGACAGAGCTGCAAGTCAGATGAGTCATCAACACTTTTCATCCTGTCATTTGTCTGGAGGAAATTATTTCCACCCAATTTAGAACATTTATATTCTACATGTGCAAACAGTGGGAGTGGAATCTGGATTTTTTTCTGGCAGAGGAGGACATGGGTCTGAAATTCTCCTGGAAAGATTACATGGACCTAAGAGTTTCAGAGATCATCTCTGCTCGGTTACCGTTGGCTATCTCAGCGGACTTTTCAGAGTGAGGTTTTTCATTGCGGGGTTCCAAAAAAATGGAATACTCCTTCTAAGGAAAGAAAATACTACAGTACACTCATTCTCTGTAAATCTCCGTATCCTGCCTCATGTGTTTGGTAAGAGAAGATAGAAGAGGAACATGATCATAAATTTTGAAAAGAGTTATTAGATCTAGTGGATTACTCCAAGCTTTTCTTAATAAACACCCTTTAAAACTCATTTGATATTCACATTTTATTATAACATTCATCTGTGGGACTTATGGCAATTCATCCTTTAAAGAGTGACCCCCAAAACACACACAAATACTATAATTACTGTGATATGGGAAGAGTCCATGGTAAACCAGTGGTGAACTGCTTGCCCACCCAGACATCTCTGCGTGTTCTTGAGCTTAAACTACGCTCTTTGTCCGGATGCAAGAGAAAAGTTTTAAAAGAGTGATTATTTCAACATTCTTGTTCAAAAATTTGATCTACCATGTTTTCACCAGTTGGTGACTAGTTTCCATGGAAATAGAAATGGAATAAGCATTCCTCATTTTAGATTCTCAGCTGCCCTATGCCAACTGAGAGCTGTAAATGCCATTTGGTTAACAGCAAGGATCCAGAATTCTTCCATTTTAAAGTGGCAGAGGGAGAGGAAAAGAAAATGTTTGCCAAGTCATTTTACTTTTCTTCCTCTGAAAAGGACACAATTTGATGATCGTCTGAGATATTGACTGACAGTTATCGGACACATACAAGGTCTGGTAGTGCCTCTTCTGGCTAATCAATTTAAAT
Organism: Mustela putorius furo; assembly: GCF_011764305.1. NCBI lineage: Eukaryota > Metazoa > Chordata > Mammalia > Carnivora > Mustelidae > Mustela > Mustela putorius. Next base: position 6,345,433 of record NW_025421496.1, on the reverse strand, counting down.
GTCTTTTCTACCCTTCACAGAGTTCCTTACCTCATTGTGATTTAACTGGCCTGGGGTTGCCTTCCTAGTTGTCCACCTGCTGTTCCAGAGATGGGCACTGAATAGGAAAGTGGTCAAAATGTCAGAAAGAGTTCAGTGTTCAGTGTTCTCCGCGATCTATGACCTGAAGGGGGGGAAAAAAAAAAGAAAGAAAGAAAGAAGGAAAAAGAAAAATATCTATTGGTAGGAGGAGTGAGTAGGGGACAATTTACAAAATCCTCACTCATGAGAGAATGTCAGTTCATTTTGCCATTAGGATTCTCCATTTCTGAGCAATTGTCCCCTATGCTACATTTTATGGAACTTTTCCATGAGGGAGATAGTGGAGAATATGATAACGGAGGCTCTCACATAAAATGTTTGCCTATCAATACAGTTGTTTTCTTTTGTCTTGTTTTTTTGGAGCCTGAAAAGTTGAATCAGTGTAAATGCTACAATAAAACTTTAATAACCTTAACCCATGATATTTTCTTTTCTATTTTAAGATGTTTAGATACTAAATGGAGCAGCAGTGAGACTCTAGCTCTTCAACATCGCCCAGCGTGGTTCTATGAGCACACTTCTCTTGGGGCATAAGAAGGAGTTTCTCTATGTCCCGAAGTCTAAATTTAATAAAGGAAACCAGACATAATGGCTTCCAGCCATGGGCTGCCCCTGCGTCTCTAAGTGTGGTCTCACACCTAGCCAAAGCAAGTAATGTGTCAACTAAGGAAATATGATCCTTATCCGAGGCTTGCGAAACTGCATGAATACTGCGGGGGAAATTGCCCAGATGCTAGGCATGCAGTTCAGGGCCTGACATTTTCTATTATCACATTGTGTTCATGGGGGGATATCACCGCGATAACTGTTTTGGCATAAACAGCTTGTGTGCTCCAGTGTCTTGGGAAAGAAGCGTTTAGGGTACAGAAAGGAGCCTGCTTAGAATATACATTGAAGTTCAAGATTACAAGCCAAAAGGGATATGACGGGGACTGCGTCACCTCTGTGACTGCTTCTGCTTCCCAGGATAGGGGAGCCGGTTCCTGGGTCTCTTACTTAATCCACAGCTTTCCTGCACTGGAGAAGCCTTGCGGGGAGGGACTCAGTACAGAGATAAATGGGAGATGGGAGAGAAAACATTAAAAAATGAATCCACTCAAATTGAGGCCAGAGTCTTGTAATGAGCGATGAAAATGGTGTTTTATTTTAAACAATAAAACCCAAATGATGAAAATACATGTAGTTTATTACCAACAGCATATGTAGCTATAGCCATTCTTACATCAAACAAAAATGAATCATGTTTAAAGTTGTAGTCTTTCTGTAATACTACAAAATTCGAATTTTAGTAGTCATAAATGGACTCATTTATACAAATGTTTATCAGTTTTCTAAGGGCCATTTGGAATCATTTTATTGACAAATCATTCTCATTTAAAGCCACTGTCACACTGCCAGCCTTGTTCCATTTTTACTAAATCTCGCTCTTCTGGATTCTTCTTCCACACAGCTTTCAGTGCGATTAAAGCTGCTCTGAAACTCACTGATTGCATGAAATCCTGTGTCTTTTGAAAGTTCATTAGGCAATTGATTTGCTTGATTTGCCTTGTATTGTTTGTTTGCATTTTATGTTTATGCAGAGAGAGAAAATTCTGGCACTGGGAGAGGATAGGGCTGCTTGAGTCAGCAGTAATTTCATTAGTGATGGGGTCGGTCATGAGTTCTCTTTTTTACTTATTTAGTTAGGAAACCTAGTAATTATGATACCCTTAAAAAAAAAAAAAAAAACTCATGGGCAGTGATTCAAAAAGCTTCAAAGATGCAACTTCTGAGCTTTCTTCTCAGGAAAGGTCTCAAGTCATCTTTATTTTGTTCTGCCCCACTAAGTATATGCATGCCAGAGGACGTATGTGTGTCCTTCTGTAAACATATGGTGCCTTTACTGTTGCATATGGTGCCTTTACTGTTGCAGAAACACTAGGACTTGGTGTTGGGGGATTTGGGTTCATGTTCTTTGGCAGTACGCTGGCTCTGTCACCTTGGTGAAGTCATTTACCCATAAGAATTTCTATTTCCTTACCTCTGATATGCGGATAAAGGTACATCTGATGTGTGCAAGATTATTGGAGAGAGCAAATGAAATATGCGAACCTAGGCAAGTAAAACTACCTGGCAAGTAACTAATAAGTCATCTTTATCATCTTTATTGATTTGATGTTTGCTTTGAGAGAGAGAGCATGTGTGGGCACATGAGCAGGTTTTGGGGCGTGGTGCAGAGCAAGAGGGGGAAAGAGAGAATCTTAAGCAGGCTTCTTGGAGCCTGTCGCGGGGCTCGATCTCATGACCCTGAGATCATGACCTGAGCAGAAATGAAGAGGCAGACGCTTAACTGGCTGAGCCACCCAGGCGCCCCCTGACTTGATGTTTCAGTTGCTCGTTGGATTATGCATTCTTTCAGATGGAAATTATTACATCAATGGAGATGAACCAATAATACGTTATATTTGTTGAGGTGATTAATTTACATAAAACAGCATTCAGTGTGAATATCAAATCAAAGGAAGTGGAGTTAGAAAAGGCAGAAGCATATGTTTCTTGGTTCCCCAGAACTCATAAGGAGCTAGGACTATATTTACCCTTCATGCCTAGAAACCACAGGTTAGCAAACTTCTGGCTGCATATCAGATCTGCTCGGTGACTCAAAGGATTAAAAAAAGGGTGGGGGGAGGCGGATTATGTGATGGAGACTGTATATGGCCCTGTAAAGCCTAGAATATTTACTATTTGGCCCATTACAGGTGTTTGCCAACCCCCACTGACATACTCAGGAAAACACCATCATCATAAAAACCCACTCTTTGTGTCACGCCCAAGTAAAAGGTTAAATCGATAATTAGGGATGTGCTAAATCTACGCTTTGGGAGGGAGGCATTCCTTCATTGTCGTTTTTGTAGTACTCTAATTTTGAGAACCTTCCAGTGTGTAAGGACATGACTCGGGTGAGCTCTGCAAGGAAAACCAGGAGCAGCTATCAGTGAATGGAAGGGCTGGCAGCCGCTTGGTGTAGCTGAGCTGAAATGAGGTCAGCTCAGTGAATATAAGGGGTGAAAGTTTTCTGTCTCTACTTGAGGACCCGTTTCTCAAAGTGCCAAGAACCCCGGGACCACGGGCCACCAGACTTCTCAGAACCCTGAGTGTGCTGCAAGAAGGAAGACCAAGGGAGCCCTCTTGGATCCTTATTCTGGAGCCACAGTTTACCTGTATTTCAGACGAATAGGATTATGTAATAATCACTTCTTTAAGATCCTTCGTCCCTGCAAAGGAACACTAAAGTCTTCAGAAGTGTTTTGATAGTTTGTTTATGATCTGGAGACAGTCTCGAGCTAAGTGAAGTCAAACACTTACAGAATCACCTTTTGCTATCAGTTAGTCAGGAACAGATTCTGAGCAAAACAGCAAACCTTTTTAGCCTGTTTTACAGTGTATAGTTATTGAATGATATCTTTACCAGAATAATTGAGGAAAAACAAATAGAAGCCGAACCGTTAAATTGATTACCGCTAGGTGAACGGAGACTTGTGAATTATTGCCTCTTATTCAGGATTTCCAGGCCAATGGAATTCATTGAAACTATATTATATCATGTCTATTTTTCTCACTATTGATTCCTTAGTGACTATTTCATTCCTCAGCATGTGGTAGGTATTCAATAAATATTTGCTGAATGAATGATTCAGAAAAGTTAATTAATATGGGCCAGTATATGGGAATAGTCTCATTATGTCTAGTTAACTAGGTCATTATAAGAATAGTCATAAAAATGGAAGTTTACCTATATATAGGAAGATGTCAAGTTGAAATATTGTCTAGGTAGAGCATATTCTAGCATTTTGGTCTCTGATTTTTAGGATTATAGGGATGAGGTGGCTCTCGGCATACATTTGGAGAAGAGAAATATGTATGGAAAGAACTAGACCACAAGAAAATCAAAATTATAATTTGATACAGGCCATTATTTCTTTCATTATCTTTATAGATCTTTCTCCAGTCTCTCAGCGTATACACTCAGTATATACTTCATATTTCATGCTTTGGTGAGTTCTAATTATGAAATTTCCTTTTAATTATGATGCTGCGAAATTATAGGAAAATCAGTTCAGGTGGAAGGAGGAAAAAGTTGTTTAGATTGCATACCAAGCATTTTCACAAACACCAACTTCGAGCCAGAACCCTTGGAGCATAAATTCCTATAACACTTTGTCCATAAACCTTGATTAGCATGGACCTCGGTACTTGGTTAATTACTTGCATAAATCTTACGACACCCCCATTCGTGGTCGTAGGTTCAATTGGTAGTCAGTTGAACTCCTAGACTATTAGTGGTCATTAGGAAGATAAGAATATAATGTACCTGTGGGCTAGCATCAGCTGTATACTTCTCTAGCAAGGGTGTTCCCCAATCCCCAGACTATTTTCTATTCCTCTTCTTTCCCCTCGATGCCCAAATGACACCTCAGTTGTACAAGAAAGAGCCATGCGAGTGGGTAGAAAAGTCACTTTGCCTTAAAAGCCCTATGCTATTAGGAACAATGCTGTTCCTATAAATAGCCACATCCAATTTCTAGAGTCTCCTCTTGGAAGCCCAAAGCCCAAGACTTCTCATCATGTATCCAGCATCCTGGCCACAGACCTCTCAGCTCATGGTCGTTCACCAAACAGGGTTCCTTTTTACCATGAGCAGTGATCCTTGGTAGCTGGTATCTCATCTTTGCCCGATATCAAGGGGGACAGAGCTAGAAAATTGAATCAAAGTAGTTTTCCCATAGAAAAGGAAAAGAGGTTTTGTTTGTCCTTTACTCAGAATCTTCTCCACCAAGACCGTGAGCACCACAGCCACAGATGATTCAACTGCGTGTATCCCCGGCTTAGAAAATGATTGGGACATAGGATGTGAATTCTCTGGGCTTGAGGAAGGAAGGAAGGAGCGAGGAAGGGACTAATATTGTTAACTAGAATCTTTCTTGGGAGGTACTTTGATAATTTTCAAGGAAACATTCCTGACTGAGTTTATTCTTTCCATAAAAAGAATGTGTTACAGTTCTGTTTTCCAGAATTATAGGTAGTCCTTAACCCAGGAAAGCAGACAGATATCCAGTGGAAAAGATGGGCATCACGTTGTACCCTCTGGTTCTGAGGAAGAGTTGGAAGCTCCAGATCCACATTTATGAACTTGGAAGAGAAAACACTTGACTCCATGCTCGCTGAGAACAAACCTAAAATGAATCAGCAGGAATGACTAATTTCTGTCTATTCATAGTCAAAGGGTAAGGGAGACAGTTTTTGCAGTCTTCCATTTGTGGTAGAAAATGAGAGCAAGCTGTTCCCAAAGTTCTAACTACATAGAGTGAAAACTAGTAGATCTGAGTTTCAGACAGTAAACAGAGCCCTCTCGTAGAAGTTAGAGAGCCTGGAGAGTAGGGTTGTCAGCTCTTAATAGACCCAGTGGGGGAGACGTAGCAGCATGCAATCACCTGGAAGTATAAGTAAGCACAGATAATCTGAATTCATAGAAAAAATTTCATGTATGTCAAGAAAAACTAATCATCAAAATTTTAAAAAGAACTGAAAAGCATGCTAGGCAAATCTGTAGAGAACTAGTGAGCCGAGAAAAAGGGCATCATTCCCTCATAATTAGTAGATTTCATCAACAAGGATCTCTCATATCCTGTGGCATTGATGATGGTGTTGATCTTTAAGACAAGGGTAGGAAGAGAGTTATGCTAATATGGAGGTGGCTGAGATCTTGGTCGGGACTATGTACATACACTTGTATGTGCTTGTTGTGGGTCTTAATGTACTTCAGTCCATGCAACTTTATATTTGAGAAAGCAGCAGAAGTGAGGTAACAAACTAGATTTTCCGACAAACCAAGCTATTTCCTCTTCGATATACAGGCTGCCATAGTTAACAATGAATTCAGGTAGTAATGAATAAGCTATTTTCCTAGGCTGGGGCAGACAGAAGGAGGAGGGGGAAAGAAAAGATGTCAAAGGTCTAGGCTGGAAGAGGGTAAAGAGGAGGGGGCGTGGCAGAGGTAAGAGAACACTTTTAAAGCCGGATATTGACAAGAACAATAAGTATCTAAACTGCAAAGGAAGACATAAAAGTTTCACTATCTGCTGATGACGTGATACTCTATAGAGAAAATTCTGGAGACTCTGCCAGTAAATACTAGAACTGATTAATGAATTCAGTAAAGTCTCACAACACAAAAGTAATATAGAAAAATCTGTTTCATTTATATGCACTAATAACAAAGGGGATAGAAAAAGCAATTAAGAAAACAATTATAATTGTACCAAAAATAATAAAATAGCTAAGAGTAAACTTAAATAAAGAGGTAAAAGACCTGTACTCTGAAAATGATAAAAAACTAATGGAAGAAATTTGAAGATGACACAAACCAATGGAAAGATATGCCATACTTGTAGATTGGAAGAACCTGTGTTGTTAAAATGTTCATACGGCCCAAAGCAATTTACAGATCTAAAGCAATCCCTATGATAATGCCAATGTTTTTCACAGAACTGGAGCAAATAGTTCTAGAATTTATATGGCACCACAAAAGTCTCTAAGTAGCCAAAGCAATCTTGAGAAAGAACAACAAAGTTGGAGATATCGCAGTCCCAAATTTCAAGATACAACTCAAAGCTGTAGTAATCAAAAGAGTATGGTACTGGCCCAAAAATAGAGATCAGTGGAACAGAATAGAGAGCCCAGAAATAATAAATCAATGCTTATGTGGTCAATTAATCTATAACAAAAGAGGAAAGGATAGAAGATGGGGAGAAGACAGTCTTTTCGACAAATGGTGGTCGGAAAACTGGACCATTTTCTCACCCTATAAACATGAATAAACTCAAAATGGATTAAAGACCTAAATGTGTGTCCTCAAAACCATAAACTTCCTAGAAGAAAACATAGTAATTTCTTTGACATTGGTCTTAGCAACATTTTTCTAGCTATGTCTCCTAAGGCAAGAGAAACCAAAGTAAAAATAAACGTTGAGACCACACCAAGACAAAAAGCTTTTGCACAGCAAAGGCAACCACCAACAAAATGACAAGACAATTTACTGAACAGGAGAAGATATTTGCAAGTGATATATCTGATAAGGGGTTTATTTCCAAAATATGTAAAGAACTTAACACCAGTAAACAAATAACCCCCCAAAAATAGAGGACCTGAATAGACATTTCTTCAAAGAAGACATACAGATGGCCAATGCACACATGAAAAGATGCTCAACATCACCAATCAGGGAAATGCAAATCAAAACCACAGTGTGACATCCTCTCATACCTGTCAGAATGGCTAAAATCAAAAAGACAAGAAACAGCATATGTTGGCAAGAATGTGGAGAAAAAGGAACCCTCGCGCTCTCTTGGTGGGAATGAAGTAGGTGCAGCCACTGTGGAAGACATTATGGAGGTTGTTAAAAATTAATGAAATTACCGTATGATCCAGTGATTTCACTGCTGGGTATTTAGCCAAAGGAAGTAAAACACAAATTCAAAAGGATACAAACGCCACTGTGTTTATTGCAGTATTATTTATAATAGCCAAGATATGGAAGCAACCCAATGGTCCATCAATAGATGGATGGATGAAGATGTGGTGTACACACACACACACACACACACACACACTGGAATTCTATTCAGCTATAAAAAAGAAAGAAATCTTACTCTTTGCAACAATATGGTTGGACTTAGAGGTTATTATGCTAAGTGAAATAAGTCAGAGAAAAACAAATACCATTTGATTTCACTCCTATATGTACTTTAAGAAACAAAAGAACAAAAGAAAAAGAGACAAAAAACAGACTTAAATCTGGAGAACAAACATGACTGCCAGAAGAAGAGTAGGAATGAATGAAATAGATAAAAGGGATTGAGAGTGCACTTATTGTGAGCATGGAGAAAGGTATAGAATTGTTAAATCATTATTTTATACACCTGAAACTAGTATAACATTACACTTCAGTTTTTTTTTTTTTTTTTAAGATTTTATTTATTTGATAGAGAGAAATCACAAGTAGACGGAGAGGCAGACAGAGAGAGAGAGGGGAAGCAGGCTCCCTGCTGAGCAGAGAGCCCGATGCGGGACTCGACCCCAGGACCCTGAGATCATGACCCGAGCCGAAGGCAGCGGCTTAACCCACTGAGCCACCCAGGTGCCCCACACTTCAGTTTTAAAAAATAAAATAATTTTAAAAATTTATGAAAAATCTAAAAAAATGTTGAAAAGTCAGTATACTGACCACTAGGGTTTTATTTATTTTATCATCAGTATTTTGTGTTCTGACTAAAATACCCATCTTGAATTATAGCCAGTATTTCAAATAACTATAGATTCTTCAGACCTACAATCATTTTTAAGTTTAAAAAGATTACAAATCTCAAGAGGTTGCGAAAATAGTACAAGACCCCCATAGCCCTTCATCTAGATTCCCCCACTGATGACAACTTACGCAATTACAGTGAAATACCAAAACCAGGAAATTGGTATTAATACACTCTGCAGACCATGTTCAGATTTCACCAGTTTCTGTGTGTACTTGATGTGTGCCTGTGTATGTATGTGTCAAACTAACAGTACATTTAAACCTCTCAAAAAAAGCTGCTTTTTAAAATCCTTTGCTGGTCATTGACCTGTGATATATCTGATGTCTTTTAGTAGTGGCCTATTACTAGTTAATATTATAAAATATATTTTTTATTCTCTTGCCCATAACATATCTGTTCCAACTTTGAACCAGTTGATGGATGCTAACTTTTATTAATTTCTTTAACTATTATGTATCTCTCCTTGAAGACTGAGAGGAAGATTCACAATGTCTTTAGCTAAGTATAAAGGCTGTGATCCTTTAAAGTTTATGCTGAAGATTCTTCCAGTATTAGGCCATCAGAGTGTCTCTGAATATCTTGTTTTATATAGCTCTTGGTTATTGTCTTAGTTGAAGCTGTGATAATGGAGTCCCATAGAGGGGGTGGCTAAAATAGTAAATACTTATTTTTCACAGTTCTGGAAGCTGGACAGTCCATGATTCAGTTTCCAGGGAGGGCTCTCTCCCAGCTTGCAGAAATGTGTGCACACAGGATGGAGAGAAAGAAAGGAAGTTTGTTCTCTTCTGTTTGTAATCCTATCATGAGGCCTCCACCTGTGTGAAGGCCTAAAAGCCTCCCCAAGGCCCCAGCTCCTGAGACCATCACACTGGGATTAGGGTTTCAACATATGAATGAAGGGTGGGAATGGCCACAAACATTCAGCCCTTAACAGTTATTTTGAATGAGTTTTTCTGAATTCCTTCCTTGTATTAAAAAAAAAAAAAAAAAAAAAAGTAATATTATGGAAGCCTCAGGGATTGCGTGTAATTGTAGTCACATCAGAAGCTAGGATTTTAATTGTCTTACAAAAACCCATCACCAAAAAATGGAATGGATAATTTCTTTTTTACTTTCTAAAGTTTTAATTTACCTTTTCTTTTTTTTTTTTTTCTAACATGTTTCGTGAGCTTTAGTAAAGCTTTTTGCTAAACACAGGGCCATAATTTGTTTTCAGTTCTTTTCCATTCTTCTTAAGTTTTCATTTTTAAGATTCCTGGCATTTCCTCCTTCTCACTCAAGGTGAATAATTTATTAGGGAGATTCTATAAAATATACTGTCAAATATCCTGTCATCAATAGTAACGAAGGAATAAAGTCGCCGCTATGGCATGGAATAAATAGGGGAACCAGCAAAGAAGTCCTGAAATTTTGGCAGCCATTCAAAGGCAGGACCGTGGACCCTTCTGACTTCTGCTGGAACCACGGAAGGACCTCCCGTAAGGATTCAGGAGAGCTGGATCTAGTCTTTGCCCTGCCATGGCTTGTACCTTCCAGTCCCCATCTGACTGCTGGAATTTTCTCATTTGTCAAACTAGAGAAGTGAAACCTGTTTTGCTTCAGAGGGTTGAGGTGAGAATCCATTGAAGTTCAAATACTTAGAAGTGGATGGTGTAATTTAAGCACAAGGTGGGAATATTATCAAGAACAATGCGAGCAGTCAGAAACAGCAGTTCGAAGTGATAGTTTAGAAAACACATCAAATACATCATTATTTCTTGCTCTCCCTTTCTAAGGGAGCCTTTGAAATGGAAAGTTTTCACTTCGATTTAAGCAAAACCAAAATACGCCAAAGAGAATGGGCACACCAGATGTCAAAAGGGAATTTCTATTCAGTGAGGGGGTAGACCGAATCCATGAACAGCTGAAGATGTTTGTTTCAAGAAGGAAATGGAATAGAAAGTCTTTCAAAAAAAAAAAAAAACTTGTTTTTTTTTCTCCAACTTGTTTCTTGTTTTTTTCTCCAACTTGTTGTTGCTCATTTCAGACAAGTGTAATTTTGACTTGTGGGCAATGAGGAAGCAACGTAGGGGTAGACATTTTCCATGTGTCCTGATGTCTCAGATTCGTTGCTGAGCTGACTTGCATCTTCACATCTACAGTAAAGCTCAAGTACATTAATATTTTCATCCCCACTCATTTATACAGAAGAAACAAAGTTCATGAAGCAGTGGGACTTTGTGACTAGTCTGGGGCTAGGAGAAAGCAAGAGAATACACGTAGGCAGTATTTTGGGGTCAACTACGAATTCATATTCTGTACTCACTTCACTTCACTTGTTTGAGTTCACGATATTATAGAAATGAATTCGCAGGCACTCTCTGATCTCCTTTTCCTTGTTTTCAATCACAGAGCCCAGGTAAAACTTCTAAGATCTTTAATTGCAGTGGTTTATTGTTGGGAACAGATCATGTAATAGATGAGAAGACTTGGAATGGTAGAACAAGGACTCTAATGATCTGTCAGTCAAGATGCTCTTTAAGAGCCAACAGTTTATTCAAATAAAAATTATGTGACAGGGCATTTTGTGACTTGCTAGGGCCCTGACAGCAATGCCAATATGCTTAAGAGAATTGGAGAAGCGATGCATTTTTCACTTCCTAGTTTGTGTGCATCTCCTTTTTTTTTTTTTTTTCCTAATAATGTCTAACTTACTTTGCCACTTGTCTAAATATGCATTATAATTTATATCATTGGGTTATCTTCTGGGGTCTCAGAGAAGAATGTGTCTTAGCAGTAGCATAAACGTATACAAAGAAGCTAAACAGCGAACTAATTTTCCAAGGGGTATTAATGTAGAAGTTGGCTAGTAAATTCCTATTCAGGTGCATGCAGGTCAGAATGTAATAGAATGAGCCTATCGTTTTTTGGACTAAGATCTATTGAAATGGTCCTACTTATACTGAAAATACTCTAAATGCTCATCCTCTATTGTCTCTGAAGAAAAATACATCTGAAGCAAAGATGTTTGTCTATTTTGTGACTTTTATAATTAATGGACATCACGAATACACTTAATGCTGACCACCCTTATTCTTTCAGGAAGAAATTGAATCTTGTTCCTACACTTGAACAGGTCTTGATGATATTCATTTTTCTATGATCTGTTTTAAATCCATCAAAACACTGAATCCAACTAAGGTACAAAAATAAAAAGATGACTAGTACTTTCCTTGGAGTAATGATCTTTGTCATCTGAAGAGAGTGGGCTGTTTAAATGTAGTTGAGTTAGCAATTTGGACCCTCAGTTACAGCATGTTACAGTCTATTAGTTAAGTGATATTTAAAATAGATACATCAGTGGTAGAGTGATAACTCCCCTGTTTTCCAAAGATGGTTCATCATTGGTCGTGATATAGAGCAATATACAGAAATCTTTGCAAGAAATGTTTTTATAAGGAAATAGTCTTTCTCTTCACATAGGAGAATTCACTATACATTAATGATGCACATAATATGTGCAGGGTTTTACTGAATTTTAAGAATACAGAGCCAAGTTACTTCTTACGTTTTAGAAATATTATGGTAGAAAAGATATTTAATTAAATCTCTCCTACCATAGTACATCTAAAACTCCTGGGAAAATATTAAAGAACTTTTTAGTGCATGGTTGGGATAATGGGACACACAGAGTATTTCTCTGTGAAAGCTCGGATCTATAAAGGGCATAGGGAATAGGAAATAGGTATTTTCCAGAGTGATCAGCTAAACCCAGCCAGCCTGGAGCTGGATTTTTAAAAGCACAAGGATGGCAGTGAAGTGAGAAAACACTTGCATAAAACAGAACCCTTGATGCATCATCCAGTCCAGCCTCAAAGAATTCACAAAGATAAAAGCAAACAACATGACCACCTAAAGGACCGTTCACCCACCACATGGGGAAAACACCACCATGAAAATAATCCAGCAGCAAAAAGAGCAGAAGTAGATTGAAATGTTTGAGAATTATTACATATAATTCATATATATCAAGAAATGTATGTTTCAGTACACAGAATTGAACAGGTTTTGTTTTGTTTTGTTTTGCTTTTTGAGAAACTATTCAAATTAACCAGGTGGGTTCGAAAAAGAACTTCAAAAAAAGTAAATGAAACATATAACACTTAACATGAATAATGCAATGATGGGCTAAATAGCAGGTTAGGCATGGCTGAAGGTAAGTGAAATACAGAACTGAGCAGATTATGGGGAGAGCAGCCTAGGGAGAGAAAGCTATGGGGAATTTGAAGGTGAAATGGAAGATTAAGATATCTTTCAAAGGTAGCAGCTGAGACTCTTGATGATTTAAGCATTAAATCACAAGTCTAGGAATTCTAAGAAAGAATTTTTAAAAATTCAAACATTCAATGTCTTAATGAACCTGCAGAGTAGAAAAGACAAAGAGAAGATCTGAAAAGTGCCCAGAGAGAACTAGAATGCCAAGATGGCTGATTTCTCATCAAAAACAATAGAAGCTTGAAGACAGTGGAATGGCATTTTTGAAGGGTCATTAGTCTAGATTGCTGTGTCCAGTAAAATTATTTTTCAAAGACAACAGTAAAAGTCAATTTCTAAGGCCACCAAGAGACTCCCTGATGGATGCATTTATACAGTATTCTTCAGAAAAAAAAAAAAAAATCCGCGATCCTAGAAGGAGTTATAACTAAAAAAACAAATAGAGCAAAGAATATTTGTATATCTAAACAAACATTGATTATTCAGATTAATGACACTAATGGGTTAGTTTCCAAAGTCCTGGGATTGAGCCCCAAATTGGGCTCTCTGCTCAGCGGGGAGCTTGCTTCCTCCTCTCTCTCTGCCTGCCTCTCTGCCTACTTGTGATCTCTCTCTGTCAAGTAAATAAATAAAATCTCAAAAAAAAATTCCAATGTATAACTGTAATCATGGGGATTTCATGTGCTAGGGAGTAATCACATTTAAAACATTCTAGTCTGTGGGACACCTGGGTGATTTAATCAGTTAAGCATCTGCGTTTGGCTCAGGTCATGATCCCGGGGTCCTGGGATCAAGTCTCACATCAGGCTTCTTGCTCAGTGGGGAGCCTGCTTCTCCCCCTGCCTGGTGCTCCCCCTGCTTGTGCTCTCTGTCTCTCTGACATATATATAAAGTCTTTTAAATAAATAAATAAAACATTCTAGTCTGTGTCGTTTGGGAAAAATTGAAAAACGTATTGATGACTTTTAGACTTTGTGAAGTGAGGTATCCTTGAGCAAATAGCAAATAGCTACAGTAAGCATTAATGTAACAGTGGGATTTAGTCTCTATAAATGGACCTATTCTTTGGTTAAAGACAAAGGTAGCCTAGCTTCAACAAAATGTAATTATATTCTATTTATAAGAGATAGAAGGGACGCCTGGGTGGCTCAGTTGGTTAAGCAACTGCCTTTGGCTCAGGTCATGATCCCAGAGTCCCGGGATTGAGTCCCACATCAGACTCCCTGCTCAGCAGCGACCCTGCTTCTCCCTCTGACCTCTTCCCTCTCATGCTATCTTTCCCATTCTCACTCTCTCATTCAAATAAATAAATAAAATCTCTTTAAAAAAAAAAAAGTACTCAAAATTTTGGGGCACCTGGGTGGCTTAGTTGGTTAAGTGGCTGCCTTTGGCTCAGGTCATGATCCCAGGGTCCTGAGATCAAGCCCTGCATTGGGCTCCCTGCTCAGCAGGGAGCCAGCTTCTCCCTCTCCCTCTGCCTGCTGCTCTGCCTACTTGTGCTCTCTCTCTCTGTGTCAAATTAAAAAAAAAAAAAAAGAGAGAGAGAGAGGTATAACTGATATGAACACAGAATGCTTAATAGTAAAGGGGACAAAGAGGTATGCAATTTAATTATTAACCCAGTTATTAGCCTGGTTTCTTTAATTTTTGTTTTGTTTTGTTTTTACTGCAGGAATCCCAGAGTTTTACTGCATTTTCATAACTAGTTTCACTGGGAAGATTTAATCATTCCATTCTAAATAAAATAAAAATTGACAGAACTGCAGAAAACAGTATCAAATCTACAATACAATGAACAAACTTGTCATAATGGACTCAAATAACAATTGGAGAAGGAGAATCAGATCCTTATGATCCTGTAGCACTTTTCTTAGTTAATGATGGATACAGTGAAGTTTAAAAACAATGGACTCATAAAGGGAATTTGACATGCAAAGAAAAACTAACTTACACCGTCAAATGATAGGTAATCAGAGACTAATGAAGAATCATAGTAAATACTTGTTGAGCTCAGGGGTAAAATTAGTAGTTCAGCTTGTAATTTACAAAAGAAATCTTTTTTTTTCTTTTAAAAATGGATCATTTTTTTTGATGATGAAAGTGGTATGACCAGATATCAGTAAGGCAAAATAATTACGAGTGCATCAGAATTAATTGCTGTGTAGAACACCCTAAAATTGCCATAAATACGATTGCTGTGTTCCAAATAACACATATGGAAATGTATATACAATAGCTATGATGGGAAAACCATAAGAAATTTTGGGCACAAGACATAAACGATTATTCTCAAAGCAAGAAATAGAAATAGCTAATAAATATTTGAAAAGATGGACAATAACAAATGTAATCTGAGGGGATAAAAAGAGAAGCAACAGTGAGATAACATTTTTCATGTCAGATTGGCAAGGATGAAAAGATTAAAAAACTCATACCTAGGGGTTTATAGACATGGGTCTGTTCAGATATTTTCTCCATTCTTCATAATGTCATAAGAGTAGGCTTATGGTCTTTTTTTTTTTTTTTGGTCATGCATAAAAATATGTTTTTTAATAATATTTATCCATCTTGCAAAGGTTTTCTTTGAGGTTTGGTTTTATTACTTTAATCTTCCATTAACAACTTGACAATATATTCTGCGCTCTTTGAACCAGTCATTCCACTTGTAGAATTTATCCCAAGTTATCAAAGTATACACGTTTTTCATAGCCTTGTTACTCTCAGTGAAAAACTGGGTCAATTTCCAAAAATCAAGCACGTGAGAAATAGATTATGGGTGGGGTACCGTTTAAAAGATGACAGGGGGTAATAGCTTTTAAACGACATACAAGCTAATATTGACATAGTAAGATAAGCATGACATTAGTAAGTGGACTAAGCAGAACATATCTCTGTTATATGAACTTGCGTGTATACCTGCCTATTTGTAAGCAGTCACTCATTTACAGTTGTACAGATGGTAGTCCCTGCCCATGACAAGCGTGGTCTATGCTGTAAAATAAAAAATAAGGACATAGTGTTTGGGGGACCTGAGTCTTAGTCACTGTTAGGCTGATTTCACTCTCTCTCTTTACATCTGAGGGCCTCCTTAAGCATCCCCATCTCTAAAAATGAGGGTGAGGGATTGAGCCTTGGACTTCATTAGCAATGACGAATACACCTGTAGCGGTTGTCATATGCCTCATATCCCTGTTCTGCATCCAGGGCAGATAGTAGCCATTAGACCTAGTCTCCTTTCCCTGGGCTCAGCCAGACCGCGGGATTCTTCTCAACAGAGCGTTAGGTCAACATTTCTAAACAGATGGTACTTTGCACTTGGAACTTCTTTTCTATCCTTGCATGGGATGGTCTTAGAAGTCCTTTCAACAAAAGGATTTTTTCTGAGGAACAAAGTCGCGTCATGAGAAATAAAAGGAATGTTTTCTAGAAAAAGGCGTCTGCTTTTCTAGTAGCTGCATTTGTAGTGGTGGAAACAGGTGAAATAAATACTGATGATACATTTTATTAAATAACAGATTTCATGTCATTTATATAAAACAAGTACCATGGACTATTTCACGTTGTTTTCTCGTACAAAATCTTAGAAATCCAGTATATAGTTACAGCACGTCATATTTTAGATGACATTTCACTGCAGATACTTGATCTGTACTTAAATTTACGGTAAGAAGCAGATTCGCATAGACTGACACTCTTAAATTTCATAATAATTGAATTGAGTGCCAGTTCCTTAATTAAAATTAAAGTTGAGATAAGGTCACATAAGCAGCATTTAGTACCCAATAGCCACAGATGTCTGGTAGTTACCATATTGGACAATGGAAGTTTAGAGAATACAAAGAAACACGCTATTCGTTCGAGTTTAACTTTTAAGGAGATTTCCTGATTGGGAAATCAAGGTATAAGGAATATATATATCAATCAGAATCCGAAACAGAATATAATTAAAAGTTGGCAGTGGGTAGGCTAAGGGCTACTTGGGTAGAAGTTCCAGAAATATCCACAGCTTGATGCAGGCTTCATGCCTTTGGAGTCCAGCTGGTGGAGATGACGTGGCGAGTTGGGAAGAATGAGTGTCTTACTTGAACACGTGTGTGTGTTCTCCCTGCAGGCATGGGACCCGCTGTGCTGGCGAAGTGGCAGCCGCAGCAAACAACTCTCACTGCACGGTCGGAATTGCTTTCAATGCCAAGATCGGAGGTACGGGAAACAAACGTGGGTAGACGGAGAACTCTTTCAGAGCTCAAGACAGGGCTGCGTTGGCAGAGCAGCGTTCAACTCTTGCCGAAAAATGACCATCTTCACGTGTGTTATTAAATAAAGTTCAGGGCTTTTGAAGCAGTACCCCTCTGGGGGTGCGAGCACAGATGTTTCTTGATGTAAAACAGGCATGAAGAACATGTCCAGTCCTGAATTTGGGGTCATTGACATCTGTCCCAATCTATCCAGTGGCTGCCTGGGTCGGAAAGAACTGATCACCTGAATATCAGCCCACAGTGTCTCTATGGAGAGAGACATTCTGAAAGTAATGTCAGAACAGAAAATCCTTTTTTTTTTTTTTTTTTCCCTTTTTCCTTATGTTTTACCGAAAGTTCCTTTTTAATGGAAATTAAAGTGGGAAATGGTATAATCACCTTTTGTAGACCATAATAGAGCAATAGAGTTGTTGTTAATAATCCCAGATTATGTATGTACATTACACACACATGCACAAACTCAGATATAAGTATGCCTACCACGAGGACCTGACTAAGGGAGTATCAACGTAGGGTAGGCCTTGACAGAAGCAAACTCCTTCACATTTGTAATCATCCTTGTCAGCTGTCACCTGATACCGCAGGCACATGGTAAGAGACAGGATAGATCCTAGTGGCTCGAAGGTGTCCCCTAGGAGGTTTTCCTAACCAGTGTCGCAGATGAATGACCTTCCTGGTAACTAGACTGACATCTTCATTTCCAGTACACTATTGTTGCCAAGTGGTATATAGAATTGGACTTGAAATAAAAATAATTGTCCTTCCTAGAGTAAATATAGAGATCTCGTAACGTGACATATTGGGGGTATTTAGTAACGGTGCTAAGAAAAGGTTCCTGACACTACCTCAAATATCAGTGCTCAGTGCATTTGACCTCTTTCTGTCCTTTATTTCACACTGAATTCTTAGAGTATGGCAGCTTGTTAACCAGTAATTAGCTGTACTCTGAGAGTATCTGCTGTGCATCAAGGAGAAGTTCATGAGGGAGCTAAGGAAAGGAGACAGAAACTTCCCCTGAAGAACGATGAGGGTGCCAGACACCCTTGATAGTCTCAAGAGTGTCCAGTGACCATGGTAGCTGCTAATCAACCCTGCTTGCTGTCCCAGATACAACACACACAGTCCCTCACATGCACCAACACACGTCCATGTCCGCCTCCTCCCTCTCCCGTGCTAACCCAGCATTCACTGACCTTGAGGGACTGAAGGAACAAAATCACAGACAAGCTGCTGATCTCGCCAAACAGGACTTCGATAAGAAAATGAACGGATGGCAGTGACTCACCAATGTTCTGTCATCCCCCAAACAGGAACCTTCTGAATTATAAATTAACCCCCTCCCCACCGGTCCCAAAGCATGAAGGCTTACAGTCAGATAAAGAAAAATGACCTTCCATCTTAAAACTTGAGGAAACAAAAATAATTACTTGTTAATATTTGGTCAGAAAAGGAATATTACCTTCTAGATACAATTTCATCAAGCTTTTTTATTTTTTTCCCAGACTTCCATCAGTTGCGTGATCTAGAAACTACACCTAAATATTGTGTAACTACTCCTCTGTGTTGGTGTTTGGAATTTCCAGTTAGGTTTTTTCAGGCAGTGGAACAATCCAGTGTTTATTTCTTTGCACCAATAAAATACAGTTGATCCTTAAACAGCACAGGTTTGAACCGCATGTGTCCACTTAAATACATTTTTTTTTAGTATATATGGTACAGTACTATAAGTGGACTGTGTTCTCCATAAGATTTTCTTAATAACCTTTTCTTTTCTCGAACTTCCTTTATTATAAGAATATAATCTGCAATGCACATATCATATAAAATATGTCTTCATCAACTGTGTATGTTATCGGGAAGGCTTCCAGGCAATAGTAGGTTATTAGTAGTTACGTGTTTGGGGAGTCAAGGTTGTATGTGGATTTTTGACTGCATGGTGTTGGGGGAGGGTTAGCGCATCTAACCCTGAGTTGTTGAAGGGTCAACTGTAGCTCCATTTTATCCTTTGAAATAGCAAGAAGTAAAAATGGAGGGCATACGAAATAGTTCTTGTTTTCAGTAAAAACCGTGCAGATGAATTTTGAATATTCATGTCAAATTAAACCAAACCAGTGGCTGCTTACGACCCAGTACACACAAAGAGTATCTGGCTGGACATTCTACTCCCCTAAAACAGAGTGCTGAAAAGCCTTCTAAGTACAGTTTCCTTTTGGTAATTTTTAAAGTAATGTATTTATAACCCTTATGATCCACGTCACTTGTCTATACATCGCCTTTAAAAATCCAAAGGTCTCAAGGAAATGACAGTCAAGAGATATTACAAGCAAGTGCAGTGTCTTTAAGGGCGCTTGGAGGAAATGTAATGTGTCCCCAGTGTTGACTTCCACTGTTCTTTTAGAAGTAATTATTCAAGGGTATAGTGACCTATCTGTCATGTAGCTGAGAAAGGTTCCCCTGGAAATATGGCAGAATGTCCCCAGTTAAGTGTCGTCTGTCTCTGGCCTCATGGTCATTGTTTCTGTTTTGTATGTTTGCAAATTTTAGAGTTGAAAGTTAAACATCTTTTTAAAGCACAAAGAAGGTGTAGTCTTTTCAAGAACTTGTTGATTTTTCCACTAGAAGTCCCACCTCAAACCTCCTAGTATCAAAGCTGCCTGATTAGGGGTTTTATTATTTAAACCCCATGTGTCGGTGGCCAGAAAAACTTGAAATCCCGCTAGAGAACAAGATTTTTCTAAGGAGGAAACTTGAGCCATAAAGATAGAATTGTAAAGTAATACAGCATCTCAGTGGTGCTTTTTAGCTTAAGCTGAAGGAGATACATGTTTACTTCACAATTAGATGTTTCATTGTTGTTCGGAGTCTCCAGAATAGAAGGACAGAGAGAAGGCCTGACATTTGACGTGTAATTTATTCTTGGGTGTCTGTGTCTATTTTTTTCCTGTTAAGGTTAATAACAAATCCCTGTCTGTCTGGCGGGAATATACATAAATGAAGATTAATGACTGAACATGGTTAAAACCCTTTGAGACATAATTGATGTGTTGCATGCACAGAGAGCATTCTCATTTATTATTTGACTTATAAATAACTTGGCAAAGAAATAATAGATTAAGTTCACATCAGTCTCACAGATTAGGAGATAATATTAAGGAGAGAGGAAATTAGACCAACCTAACTTGGCAGCTTTCCAAATTTTGTCAGCCCGCTAAGGTCAGAATGCTTTATACCAATTATGAACACAAGTTACCTAATAAAGAGAAATTTAGGGAAGATGGATTGCTTGAGGCTCTCTGTCAAGTACTCTCTGAAGACAGGGATAAAGAGAAGGGAGAGATTGTGGGAACTTTAAAAAAAGAGAATAATGGATTTAAAAAAAAAGGTTTTAAAGAAGTTTTGCTCTCTCATGTACAACGCAACTTCTCTCCAAGAAAGAACTCTCTCATGTACAACGCAACTTTCTCTCCAAGAAAATTTTGGAAGTGTCTGCATTATCTTTTTCAGGGGGGAGAAGATGCTCCCTTAGGTGTTGATTAAATGTTGATTCTTTGCCCCCCAATTGCTGTAATTGGAATATGTCTTGGGCTGTCTGGGGGTTCTATAGTGAATGCTCTATTCAAGCTAATTCCCTTCTGTCTGGAAGGGGTTCGGATGCTGGATGGAGATGTCACGGACATGGTTGAAGCGAAATCGGTTAGCTTCAATCCCCAGCACGTGCATATCTACAGTGCAAGCTGGGGCCCGGATGATGATGGCAAGACCGTGGACGGACCGGCTCCCCTCACCCGCCAAGCCTTTGAAAACGGCGTTAGAATGGTAGGTTTTCAAAGCACCGTGGCTCATACTTTGTCCTTCGGTGATGGTTCTCGTGGGAAACCGTCTCTGCAACTGTGGGTTCCAGTCCTTGGGTCTAGAGGAATGGACAGAGTCCACAGCTGAGCCAGAAGACAGGTTTATAGAAAGAGGGACTGAACCTTTAGTATTGTGTATTGCATCCGTTCCGCAAATGAGCGAAGAGCTAGAGAGTTTCCCCTGACAAGAACAGAGGTGTATTTGGCTGCTTAGGTTTGCTCAAAGGAAATGTATCCTTTAATATGTGAATCTTGCTTTTGATGCAAGAAATTCTTAGCTCTGTGAGATGGAAGAGAAATGAAAATACTGAATCTCTCCAGCTGAGGTCATCCAGCAGTGCCCTTCTGGGCCTCTCCCTTTCATACACCCTTCCCAGGTTTCACTTCTCTCCCAGGACAATATCCTTGTTCTCCTGGCTCCCAAGTTCCCCAAACAGGCTACTCATCAGCATTTTTCTTCATTTCACTAAGAAATTCACACACCACTCCTCCCCTCAAAAACTGACCAGGTAATCTACTGTAATAGAATTTCTCCTTCAAATTACAGCTCTTAAAAAAAATCCCATTTTATTTTCATTAAATAAAAAATAAGGTCACCCTATACTTGTAATCACGGAAGGAGGAGCGCTCGGTCAGAAGAACTCCTTTCTGTTTCTTACTTGTGAATGAAACCTTGGGTGATTTAAAGCATTTTAATCGTGACCTGGGCCCTTCCAATCTTTCCTTAATCATCTCTTTCTTCGTTTTCTGTAATGGAAGCGCCGTCGGCTCTTCCTATCCATTACCGTGTACTGTTTTCCCAGCCTCATCCCTATGCTCTACGATTATACAGCCCATTCTCTTCCACCAGCAAGCCTCCGTTAAAATGCTGCCTCTCCCCAGAAGCCTCGTCACTGCCCGAACTAGAACCAAGCGCCAGCAATCCCTACCCTGCGCCCACAAAACTGCATATTCTTCCCGGTGTCACACAAAGTCATTATCATAGTGTGCTTTATGTCCGTTATTCTGGTCTGTGTCTTCCTCATTAAATTCTGTGTCCTGGGATAGCAGGGCTTATGCCCATCTTGAGAGGCTTCGCAAAACCCACGGAGTGCACGGAAGTCTAGGGAGTGCTCAGTAAATGTTTGTTGAATTTCATTTAATTTACTACAAATTACGCCAGCCACGGGACGGTTGTGCATTTAGCCCAGATTTGGGGCGATGGAGTGTGTGCAGCAGGTTAATGCAGTGTTGGCAGCTGGAGTACAAGTAACCCTGCTGCTTCTACCCTGGTGGGGTTGGTGCTGGGGTGAACTCACAAGACTAAGCCAAGCTGTCTCCTGGTTCTTTTTTTTTTTTTTTTAAGATTTTATTTATTTATTTGACAGAAATCACAAATAGGCAGAGAGGCGGGCAGAGAAAGAGGAGGAAGCAGGCTCCCTGCCAAGCAGAGAGCCCGATACGGGACTCGATCCCAGGACCCTGAGATCATGACCTGAGTTAAAGGCAGAGGCTTAACCCACTGAGCCACCCAGGCGCCCTTCCGGTTCTTTTGAAACAGACTGGAAGGGAAGCTTATGCACTCGTTCAGAATATACTTCCTAACTGAAAGATAGTTCAGGCTTGGTTAAGACATCCTTCCTAGTTCTGTCCATTTTTAGGTACTCGAGAGCCCTTTAAAGCTATAGAATAGTGTTTTAAATTGCTTTGCCTAGAATTTTCCTTTCAAGGTGTCTGAACACCCAATGAATGTGCTCTAAGTAATCTGGAGATTTCATTACCAAAGCCCTAGACCATAGAGTAGTATTCTCTCCAGGCCATCCACAGAATGGTCATTCAAGTGAAAGAGATCAAACTTAGTTCATACTTAATTTTCGAATCGTATGTGTATGGCTTTTGATATAATAAACAGAGTAGGCTGGGATTTCTCATTGGTATAATGTATTAGTAATTAGTAATTACTAATCTCAGTAGCATACATACTGAGATAATGGGGACCGATGTTTTTCAAGTTTTTGCTAAGGACTCTCATTCAATGGTAATCTTATCTGGAAGTTCAAGGTGTAAAACAAATTAAAAATCTGGTACTTCGGTAGGAGGAGGAAAGGGTTAAGAAAGAAGATCATCTGAGGAAGCTATTCAAACTTATGGGAAGATTATATTTAGAAACAAACCATTGTGAAAAAAAATTACTCTATATTCATTATTAAGTACTAAAGTAACCCATGCTTATGAAAATAAATCCTACTACAAAGATGAAATTAAAAACAGATTCCCCACACAAGTAGATAACCATTGTTTTTGGTGGTTTTTTAAAAGATTTTATTTATTTATTTGTCAGAAAGAGAAAGAAAGAAGTGAGAGAGAGAGAGACTGGGCATAAGCAGGGGGAGCGGCCAGCAGAGGGAGAGGGAGAAACAGGCTCCCCATTGAGCAAAGAGCCCGATGCAGGGCTTGATCTATAACCTGAGCTGAAGGCAGACACCTAACTGACTGAGCCACCCAGGCATCCCCTAGATAACCATTATTAAGAGTATGGATTCCACCTTTCCCTACTTCCATGTGCATTTCCACAGCAAAGAGGGACCACTTGCCTCTATGTTGCTGTTTTTACTTAACTGTGTGTACCAGGCATTCGTCCAGGGTAATTCATAATGATAGAACTCTTTTGTATTATAATGTTTCATCCTCTTTGGAATATGGCAATACCATAATTTATTCAACATTTCACTGAAGATCTTAAAAGGTTTTAATCTAAAAAAGGCGAGGGGGCATTTAGCTATTCATTTTTTAGAGTTAAGGTAGTAACAAAAGAAATAACTCTTGAAAAACAATTGACTATTCTCTGGCTGCTGTCATGTCACATACAATTATGGAAGACCAGCGGCGACCCATTCAAATGTGTTTAGATTAACAGGATAGAGGTTTAGTGTGTTTACACGTAGGCTTCGAACTCAACCAGCCAGAGTTCGGAATCTGTCGTTTACTGCTCTCTGACCTGAAACAAATCAAACTACCTCTGCTCCTATTTCCTCATCTAAAGTCAGGCAATAAAAGTTCTCACAGAGATGTTATGAGTGTTAGATGATAATGCTGCTGAAGCTATGGACAGAATCCCTGGAATATAATAGGTGCTTAAGAAATATACTTTATAGGGATCTGTGCATGTAAATATACATAATTTGTTTTCAGAGAAGAAATCACGTCCTTTCAAAAAACTTTCTAGTTCTCTTCAGTCCCCGAACCTTGTGTACTGTTTCTGCACTACAGAATTCTAGATGATCCCATAGAGTTACTTTAGTGGTGGTAGTTAAGTATATAGAAATCAGCATAGACTTCCTGTGTTCTTGCCTGTCATAGACTTTTTTCCTCCTATGTCTGTACTCACCTTCAATTTCATTTGCCCTTAAAGCACCTCTTCCATTTCGAGGTAACCTCCTGATACACAAATTCATTCTACTTATCTATGTTCGTCGTCTTGAATTTAATTTATATTTTCCCAAGGGAGGTTTCTCTAAATATCTATGAATATATAATTTAACATTTTTAAAGCCATATATTAGTCTTCCGGAAGAAAGAAACGTTCCACTTCTTTATTATCGAGCACCAGATGGCACAGTACGTTCTATAGTCTACGAGATTTTATTCTAATTCGTGTTCTTTATATAATTGTCAAACATATAGAAAATGATAGGATGGAAACTTTATACAAAGTTAGATTATAAAGTGCAACTAAGAAAGGAGTGATTTATTGGCTGCATGACTTAAGGAATGAGGGAATAAATAACTACTAAAATAAGTCCCTCAGGTAGCGGGGTAAAACCCTGTGTGATAGCTTAAAGTCACTCTGGCCCGTTAGGGTTTTAACTACATCACTTATAAAAATACAGGAATTGACATTTATATATTCTTTCTATAAAATGTAGTGAGCTCCCACTTCCTGTACCACATGGATAAAGCAATAAAGCAATGAAGGCAACATCTAAGTTTTAAATGCAACACATGAAACTCTGTACATTCTAGCAACAAGACAGGAAACAAACATAGACACCATCAAGGTGATAAGCTAATGAGAAGTGTTAGAAATGGGAAGAATGGGTGAGGGGGCAGGACAGAATTGTCGTTCAGGAGGATAGAGAGTCCTTTCTGAAGAGGGGGGCACATGAATTGGGTCACAGATAGTAAGAGGCTAGTCCTGTCGAAGGAATGAGTTCTGCAGAAGGAACAGGAAGACACCCCGAGTGGAGGGTGATTGGGGTGTGTTCATGGAGCAACATGCTGATTCAGGTGATGGGAGCAATGTGGACGGAAAGCAGGCGGTAGGAGATGGTAGTTCAGGGCCGGCTCCGCAGGGCTTTGTAAACCATGGAGGGTGTTTGCGATTTATTCCATTGCGGAAAACCCTCAGAGGTTTTCCAAGTAGTGGCCCGTTGGGACGCAAAATTTTCAAAGGTCAGTGCCGTACAGGGAATGGACTCTGTGGGAGAGGGACAGGGAGGTGGGAGCGGAAGACTGAAGTGGTCCAGGAAAGAGGTGATCATGAGCCGGACTTGGGGGGAGGGGGCAGCGGCATCAGGACAAGTGGGGGGGGGGAGGAGGGGTGGCAAGCAGGAGAAGCCTACATATCAAGACAGATTTTCACAAAGGAAGTATATTTTGTTCAGGGGATCCAAGTATTGATCACATCCACTCCTTCTGCTTGCTAATCAGAAAATGTAGCAAATATTGGATTTCAAAATGCTCCCTACTTGTTTTTCTCTAACACAAGTATTGGGTTCAGTAGAATGTAACACTCTTCAAAGACTAACAGAATCAGAATTGATTCAATTTACAGCCTGAGACAAAACTGTGTTGAACAAATCAAGTTACAATTGACAACTTGCTCTTTTCCCCAGAGACTGTATTTTAGTTGATGCTAAGGAGCTGTAAAATTAAATGCAGGAATTAGAGGTCCATAATTTGAGTTGTGTATGATTGATAACGATGAGTTTACCAGTAGTGGTAGTCATCCTAATAATAATGATCCTAAAACACTCAACTTTTGTCAGTCTGTTAGATATGGTCAGTCCTCTTAGCCCCAAAATAGATACCACTTTTTTTTTCAGTTTTGTTTTTTTTCAATGTTCCAAAATTCATTGTTTATGCACCACACCCACTATTCCATGCAATACGTGCCCTCCTGAATACCCACCACCAGGCTTACCCCACCGCCCTCCCCAAAACCCTCAGTTTGTCTCTCAGAGTCCACAGTCTCTCATGGTTTCTCTCCCCCTCTGATTTCCCCCAGCTCACTTCTAAGTTTTAATCTTCACAGTGGTCACCTAAGATAGGTCCTATTCTCCCCAGTTTTACAAAAAATAGATACTCAGCAGGGCTAAACAAGTCAGAATGCGGGCCTCAAAGCAATCGAATAAATTATTTTGTGTGTCATCATTTCCGCTTTATTCAGCACAACCGACCTCCTTGTATCATCCGTGACCGCATAGCAGAGCTTTTCCCCTGTTACTGTGGTGAATGAATTTCTCACCTTCTGCCTAATTCTACCTCCTCCATTTCTTCACTGAATGCCTCAGCCTCTTGCCTCAACTGAAGACGCGGTTCAATCAGTCCTGTCTTCTTTCATCATCGAAACGTCTCTCCCCTGTGTACTACTGTTGTCCACATACTGTCAGTTCTTTCTCAGAAGACAGAGGGGAGGCTCTCTCTGTGGTTTTCTTCTATGTTTCCAGTTACTCATTTCCAGAAACCATTGTCCATACTTGTCCTCTACAAGCTCTTTTTCCACTGTCTCTTGAAGCCACTCATCAGAACCCTGACCCCTCACTGCACTGCGACTGTTCTTGTCAGGGCCACCGGGACCTTCCTGTGTGAAACCCAGGGTTCCTCTCTGATCCATTGTGTCATTTGTGGTAAGGAGGCCTGCCTGCTTCTTCTGGTCCGCAATAAAACACACACACTCCGACCCTTCACACCCCTTTTCTCCTTCTATTTAGTATATTTCCTTCTCTTGTTGATGAATTGTCCCCCACCCACCCCCCCATAAAGGCTCGGAGACAGAATGTTTTGTTCTGTGCTAGATCCCAAGGACCCGCAAGAGGGTCTGTTGAGTGATAGGTGAGCAAACGTGGGTGCATTACATGCCCATTTGCTGCACATACTGAATGAATTTATTTAAGGATCACACTTGCACTGGTTTTCTGTTTTTAATTAATAATATGGAAATGAGTTACTAATATACATGGTATATTCTGGTGAGTAACACGCACAGACCATGGATTCAGACTCTCCAGTGGGTTCCATTACGTTCTTAAGCATGTTCAAGTTAATTAGCCTCTCTGAGGATCAGTTTGTTCCTCTATAAAATGGAGCTAACTGCTAGTAATTACTTTATAGGACTGTTGTGAGGATTGTATGATTAATGCCTGTAAAATACGCAGCAGAGTTTCTGGAACATAGTGAAGTCTCTAATTATGTTATGAGTCTTAATCCCTATCACTTCTGAAAAGGCCAGGGTAATAAATGTGAAATGCCAGTTAATTGTGTAGAATACTGTAAAAAGCCTTAGTTGTCCAAAATCTCTGGGTTAGTGGATTAATTCATTTTGTATTTCTGAGTGATCCTTAAAGAAGGTAAATATGAGTCTTGAAAGTGTTATTAAGGAATGGCTAAAATAAATGGGACAGAATAGCCAAGAGATTTTTTCTGAATTCTATTCCACAAAACACTAATTAATGAAATACCTCAAAGAGGGGTGGGGGTGAGTGAAGGCTTTTGCTATCAAATAGGCTCAAGAAACACCACTTCTTATTTCCTCCCTTTCAAAACTTGAAAGATATAAAAGGCTCTGAGAAGTTCCGCAATAGAGATGTGTGTAACTTGATTTACTCAACGTTCTAAACTTTAACTACCCCAAAGCTTTTATTTTTGTGACTTGTTTTGAATTGGTGTTAAATTTAATTTCATTTTACATTGTTTGGAACTGCTTCACAAAGATTCAGTGAAATCCATTAGACCTTAAGAAACAGAACAGTAGAACTGGAAGCAGTTTGAGTGGCGGAATTGTTCTTACCAACATTTGTATGTTTGTTTCCTGGTAGATGTCACTCCGGTTCACCCCATCTACCTTCCTAAAATGTGTGATTTCTTCTTTTCTTCATCCAGTAAGTCTTTCTTTCCTATCTTCCTAAAAGTCTATGGAATGTGTCCTCTTGTCCTCACAATTAGAACCAGAATCTCTCAGATGGCCTTGAGCCCACAACATCCTTCCAAAGCTTCCATCCTCCTCACTTGAGCTCCAACTTTCAATTCAGCATGAGCATTGCAGCCAAAGAAGTATTTTTTGGTATTTAAACCTTGTCCTTTGTCTTCTCTTTAAAACTCACTTCTCCCTAGGATTGATGAAGAATATTCTAAGCTTCTTAGAAGGCCACAAAGGTCTCTCACCATCTTTCCAGGGGTCTCAGAATCGAAATCTTAGGTGTCATCAAAGGGAAGGACCATTGAAATGTTACTCTTGTTCAAACTGACACGACTCCACTTACCACGGTGAACCTTTGGCCTGCCTCCTCGGCATGCTTGGCAAAGACTTCCTTCAGGGGAAATGCTTTGCTTTGTCCACCCAGAAGGTTCTAAATAGGAAAATGGTTTTATAACATGAATGAGTCCATTGACAGTGTTTCAGATATAAGTGACCCGAGTCTTGGTATCAGAATAAGAAGCTAACTGCCTGAGCTTTTCTTGGATAGGCTCTCTATTCATTCATGTATTCCTGATTGCATTCAGGAGACATCCACCTTGGGTGATTATCAATATTCCGGGTACTTGGTGAGCTGGTAGTGAAAGAAGAATAGCACTAAGCTGTTGCCTTTGGGAAACTCACCATGTAATGTAGAATAAATGTTTTAAATAAAGTGTAAAGCAAATTCCCCAAGTCCCTTCAGTGGCTAGAATCTTGTAAACGATGAGGAGGACAGATTACACAGCACATACTTACAAAACTTTTTGTGTTCAGTCTAGTTGCCTTGCAGTCATTTTTCTTTTTTTCCCCCCATTTGGGTTATTAAATTTATTAATACTCGGTACCTTTTTACATTTGTCAGCAGATATCTCGCACACTGACAGCTTTTCAAGATTTTCTGACAAGAGTATTTTATAACATCCTTTAGAAAACAAGCAAAAAATTAGAACTGAATCTCTTGCTTTTTTCATAATCACACAACCCTTTATTCAGATTAGCAGTACTTCCCTTATTGTCTTACTCAAGAAATCGTTCTCGAGTCCCCATTACATACCAAGCACTGATTTGGCATTTATCTTACTCAGAGCTGGAGAAATCGTGTGGCTCATTGCACATATTCTAGAAGCATAGAGTCTAGATTTCACTTAATTACACTATCTACAAGTATACTTTCAATGCCAGATCCTTTTTCTTTGGGATTATCCATGAAAGCCTTCCAAGGCATTCATAACAGAATCAATGTCAAGGGTGGGGAAACAAAATCAGGGGAAATCCAGATGACTGGCCCCTAATCTCCCTTCCTGCCATCCTCTCTGTTTTCCAGATGGAAAGCAGGACATTTGATGAGCATCTATTACTACATGCCTGACTGTTGAGCCTCTTATGAAATCTCTGGTTAATGTATCCCTTTCCCATCATCAATTTCCTTTTCAATTACCAGATATGACACCTGATTGGATATTTGGAATATTTGCTGAAAACACAGAGTTTCTTTACAAGCACACCCTGATCCTTATATGCTCATACGTGCACATACACACGTTTCCCCACCCTTAAATTAAAGGCATATGTTCACCAGAAGGGGAGAGAAGAAGTATAATGAGCTCGTATAATAAACGCAGTAATAATAATCATAATAAAATTAACCAATTCCACTTGGGAAGAATATATTTTTATCTGATACACATCTAGCTGTAGCAGGCTTGGTACCAGTTTGGATTTTAATAAATGACAGATTGCTGTTAAATTAGTTGGCAAATGTTTTAAAACTTTGAAACAGTCTATGGATAGGCAAAGATAGACAAGGGAGTTTATTTAATACTGGCTCCACGTAATCAAAATTGACTTTAACTGGGGTTTGTTTTAAAAATCCTCCATTAGTATTTAACTGTATCCTGGTGGAAACTCTGTGTCTTTGGGACTGTAACAAAGCTAA
Source organism: Mustela putorius furo (assembly GCF_011764305.1). Classification (NCBI taxonomy): domain Eukaryota; kingdom Metazoa; phylum Chordata; class Mammalia; order Carnivora; family Mustelidae; genus Mustela; species Mustela putorius. The sequence goes on along the minus strand of NW_025421496.1, from coordinate 6,315,491 downwards.
GAAGGGATTTGCCAAATGGACCCAACCTAAGGTTTTCCACTTTGGAAACAAAGAATCGTTTGTCTCTGTAAATACATATGTGGTTTCACATTCTGTAATCTTGACCAAGTTATCTGTTATCCAAGGATCAGATTTCGATTCCTATGTTGTGACCTATATATACTGACATATAGGGAAGGATGTGAAGCCCTTATCATAGGCATCATCCTACTGTAGTCTGGAGGCTCCTAGTTACAGGGAAAATACAAAAATCATACAGGGATTGGATTAGGGTAAATTGAGGTCCAGACCAGTCCTGAATTTCTGTGATTCAGAGCATAAATTTAAGAAAGGTAATTGAAATTTTCTTTAACAAAACTTGGAAGTAGCTGGGATTTAAAAAAAAAAAAAAAAAAAAAAAAAAGGCCACTGTGAAATAAACAAGGATAAATTGGACTGGGTTGATAATAACAAATGATTTTAAAGGAAATAGGACTTTTATAACAGATTTTGTTCATTTGCCCTGAGCTTATGGTTCTCCTCTTTTAAGAGGAAGATAATCAAACTTAAATATTCAGGATTGTAGACATTATGAGGACTTAATTCTGAGAACCACTTGGGTTAGGAATAAGGATGTTCTTATAGGACCTCACCAGTTTATAGACTTGGAAACTAAGTCTTAGCAAAGTAGGCAACCTGACCATTATGAAGCATGAGTGTGGCCCTGACTCGGTCTGTCGTCTTCACCAACATGTTGTGTGAATCCATTCCTGTCAGGTGTGTTGTATGGGCCTATCTGTGTCCGTTCTTTCTGTCAATGGTAGCTGTCATTATGGTCATGGAAGTGGACGCTACCACAGGGACCTCTTGCTTCCTGGGAAGCATGGTTGGGACAAACTGACTTGGCATATTCTCAACTTCATTGTATTGTCTCTTTCTCGTCCTCCTTGGAGATAAGCTGTGACAATGTAGAAAGTACTGACCTTCAAGTCACAGAGAGGTTGAAATCTTCTTGGTTTCCCTCCAGTGTTTTGACCCGGGTTAAGTTACTAAGTTATCAGAGCGTCTGCTTTCCTAAGAAAAAAAAAAACTATGATAATGGCTCTTTGTGAGCCCTCATAAGACTGGCTGAGACCACACATATGCAGTGTTCAGACATACTGCTTGTCTTCTCCTCAGAGGAGAGGCCATGTTTGATGAATCTTTAAGGACCTCAGTATCTACCACAGAATCTTGTAAATAATAGAAGCTTAGTATCAAGTGTCATCTTTTTCAGAAGTGTGATTTGCTTTCATTGATATCAGGATTGTGTTTATGGGAAGAAACTATGAAGGGCTGATTTTCTGTGTTTCAGAAATGTTATGGGCTGCTTCACAAAGACTGAGGCTGTGACCTTCAAACCCCCTGGTGGGCTTTGCGGAGGGGGCAGTGGACAGCTTGCTTTCCCTTTCCCAAGCTGGGAGTTGGGACCAGTCCACCATGGTGAAGCATTCTGTAACTTAAAATAGAGAAGAGTAGAAACCCTTCATTACAGCTAGAGTTTCCCTCTGTCTTCCTTTCCAAATGACTTTCCAAACATTTGCAATAAATTCCTTTCATTCCTCTGTTGATAGTAAATACTTCTTTATTCTCTTTGAAAGGAATCTTTCAAATTTAACTCGTTTAATAGAAATTTAAAGGTGTGGTATCTTCCTGGGCTGTTTCATAATAGGTACCTAATATTAATATTGGAAATGTCTTCCTCCATTTCATAAACCTGTTTCTGCTAAAACAATCCTGAGCATGATTTTGCCTTTGCTCTGGGATGATCCAAGATACAGAAACTTTTCTCACATATGCCGTCTTTTTCTCCCCAAAATGGAAATGCGGGAATGGTGGGTGTACCCAGAATGGCTGCATCGGTCTGATGGGACACCTGGGTGGTTCAGTTGGTTAGATGGCCGCCTTCCATTCAGGTCATGATCTGGGGGTCCTGGGATCAAGCCCTGTGTCAGGTCCCCTGGTCAGCAGGGAATCTGCTTCTCCATCTCCCTCTGCCTCTCCCCACCACTCATACTCTCTCTCTCTCAAATAAATAAATAAAATCTTTTTTAAAATTATTTAAAAAATTATTGTGATTAGTTCAGAGAGCATATAAGATTCACAGGTATTGTTATAGCGGGTTGGAATGAGGAATTGAGAAACATAATTTGCATGTTCCTCCTCTGAGCCAGCTTTTGAGGCACCCCCGGCCATGGGGAAACAGCTTCAGCAGGGCTTAAATCTTGGAGGCTGCGGGAGTGACCAGAAGTAAATAATAACCTGGATTCGCTGAGTTTCATTGAGTCCGATGAGAAAAACAAGGCCTGAGAAAAAAATGGAGGATTGACCATTATGAGTTGACCATAGAAAAAATATTAATAGCAGACAATTATTTGGGAATTGTTGATTTGGCAAATGGGAGAAGGCAGGAAGAGAAAGGAGTTTTGTTTTGTCCAATCCACTACCGTTCAGCAGGTTTCCCTAAACCATATTATTATGCACTTTTAGGAACACCCCCGTTGCATTCCTAGTCAGTGGGGACCAGCATTTCAGTCAAGGTGGGAGTGGACCCATCTAGCTCTGACTCTGTCAGCTTCATTTCCTTTATTTTCCAATGTAGGAATTTAAAATTTCGATAGATGAACCTCTCATGGGTCCAATTTTAAATAATATCTATAGCACATGATTCAGCCCCAAATTTTCATTATATAAAATTCCTAAATGTACAGACTATCTAAAGGATCATAGCAGTACAATTCTTTGCTTGAAAACGTATGTATTTCCATTAGTAAACACACCTGGTTTTTATTTCCTCCTAGATCTTCTACCTTTTCTCCATGAAAGACTGATTTTCTTTTTCCAGTTATACTTCACAAATAAACAAAGCGAAAGAAGTCCACACTGTTGTAATGCTGTTGTTGGACGTCAAGGACCACACCATTGTGCACTTTGGTGATAAACTGTCAAAAGCTATATTATGTGTACAAACCCTCAGTGTTAACATTCTGAGGAAGAGGCAGCTCTAGGACAGGGTTGGTCCTACCAAGCCTTTAATGAATGGATATTCTCCTAAATTTATACTCTGGCAGATAGGGTGGATAAGAAACTCACTTTAAAAAAAAAATTTTTTTTTTCTATGCACATGATAAACATAAATGTAGCCTTTTATCAGGAACCTGAGTCTGGGGAAGTTATGAATTTATAGAATTAACTAATTTTTATGTTTGTTTTGACCATTTTTTCCAAACTCCTTTTATAAAACTGAGCTAAAGTCACCTTTAGGTTCCCTGAGTTGAGGACATCAGGCTACTCGTTCAGGTACTAGAATGTGAACAATGTTGAAAAAAGATGTAGCTTCTAAGTATAAATGAATTTATCATTTCACCAGAAATGCTTGCAAATACCATCACCAATAGTCAATTCCACAGTCACAAATTGAGTTCTCTATTCCTTTATAAAGGGAATTTGTCTACCTTTGGTGTGTTTAGAAAACATATAAGAGGGCTTTTGTTAAAATAATAGGATAGCTAATAACTGCATCTAATATTTTCAACATACTAAAAAGCCTACAAAACACTTAGAAAATGCTTAGTATTCACAGATGAGCCACCCATCCATGTACACAGCAAATGAGAAGAGAGAAAACCTGACTAGGGGTGGAAAAGATGGGTGAGGTTGAGATGAAGGGGAAGAGAGGCTGAAGTCCTATCACACAAGAAAAGCTAGGAAGACAAAAAATGGGGAGAAACAGCTTACACTCACAAAAGCCTTCGTCACATCACTTTTTAGTGCTTTAAAAAAATAACTGCATATGTATTTTCAGTATTTTTCAGTCATCAACCATGCTTGCATAGGGTAAATAGCATAGAATGACAAGAGTGAGGACCCACCCCCAGAGTGTTTTTTGTAAGTCAGTCTGTCGATGTTTCGACAGTCCTTCCACCAAATTGGACTTAGGGTTACATGGCAGCCTGGGGTGTGGACATGCTGAAGTGGGTATGAATAGATTAAGAATAGCAGTTGGGTTAGGCACTGGGGCCCAGGGAAGGTTGAACATCAGCAGGTGTTGGCTATCTGTTGAAATCGTCTTTGGGAAGCATTGCTAAGCATTTTCAATCCTAGAACGTTTGCTTGGAAATGAGTGGGATTAGTGAGCTGCTGGCTGCAGTCCAATTACCAAATAAACCATCATTGATGACAGTTTGGTTTTTCCTGGAAGTAGTTCTTCTGTTTCACTTAACGATTCTGAGAGCACAAGAATGAAATATTCTGAGAGCGGAAGTAGAATGCAGTGACACCTGTATACTCTTTACATCAGGCACTCTGACTCGAGTGAGTAAATCATACAAATAAGGGTTGCGCTTGCGTATTTTCTGGGTGAGGGAAGACAATGCAGTAGAGTCCTCAGTCTAACAAATTTAGGACTCTGGCACAGTATAGACAAAGCAGCACTTAACCTCCAGATTCCTCACCCTCAGAGGACCCTTTCCTTTTACTCTTTAAGAACATCTCATTATCTGTCATCTTGGATTCCCTTATGTTTTGGTGGGGAGTGACCCACTGTCTTCCCTGGATCCAGATGAGCCTCACCTAGAGCTGCCCTTTGAACAATGTGGAGATGAGGGACACTGTTTTCCTACATAATCCAAAATCCATGTATGATTTTGAACTCCCCCCAAACTTAACTACTTGATCAGTAGTCAATTAACGTGCATTGTGTATGTTATATGTATTACATACTGTCTTCTTATAATAAAGTAGGCTAGAGAAAAGAAAATGTTATTAAGAAAATCATAAGGAAAGGAAGACAAATTTACACTGCTATACTGTATTTATTTTAAAAATTAACATATGAGTGGATTTGTACAGTTCAAACTGGTTATTCAAGAGTCAACTGTAATTAATTTTCCTACCCTAATCCCCATCCTACTTCAAGGAACTGATTGAAGAAACAAGTCACAGGGTTTAGTCTTTCCCAAAGACGTCTTACTGAATCTATATCATGACTACATTTTCTTGTTGCATTCCCAAAGAAGTTTTCTCCAGGCATTGAGTGACTATCTGCTCCTGACATGTCCTCAATTATGGCTTATATTTCTTCTTGGATTACTTTTTAGGTCACTGTTAAGATGCCTTTGTTTTCATGTGAATCATCTGTTCTACAGGTGATAATGATTCAAAGGATTATTAACTATTAACTTTAAGAAGTAATAAATATTTTAGAATTCTGGGACATTCTGTGTGAGAACTAGAAAAACCTTTCGGAAGTGTGCTGTTGTCATCTTGCCTTTATATTATGTTTCTAGACCAGACCTATTTTTGTTAGTGAACCTGCTCTGTTGAGGAACCAGACTGATTTTGTTAAAAAGATGATTGATTTTGTTTAAAAAAGATGAACAGTTCTTCATATCTCAGCTACCACATATTATAGTTGTCCTTGTCGTTCCTGTGCCTCTTCTGGTCTCAAGCCCCTTTAAATCTCTTATCCGAGTGTAGAAGAGCTTCCTGGAGGGTGATACTCTTTTCTCATTGAGAGAACGAACACCCAAAAAGATGGCAAGTGGAAAGGTAAAGGGCTTTAGTAATTGGGTACGCAGGCTATGCTTGGAAGATGTCACAGATAAAGGAAATTTCCTTATCATGTGTTGTATCATCTTGTCTCTTTGTGTTGACACATACAGATCTGCACCTTCTGATCAGTGTCCTTGGGACCTCCATCCTCTGTCTCTACCACATTCTGGTGATATGACGGCTTACCTATTACTTAGTGTTACTTGGTTTTCTAATCTGTAAAATACATATCTGACTTGCTGGAATTGCTCTAAATTAACTAATATTTGTGAAAGCACCAGCACAATGTCCAGCCACATTTTTTTTCTATTTTTTTTTTCTTTTTTTGTATTTCAAAAGTCTCTGGTCACTTATTCATGCCCCTGCAAGAATTTTTTTTTTCACTTATTCATGCCCCTTCAAGAATATTTTCTAAGTGATAGGGGAAAGAAAGTAATATTAAAATTCCAAATAAAATCTAACTGCATTGGCTGGAAAATTATCACAGCATTTTAAAGAAATGTGGTTCTCTCAACTCTCTAGATTTCAAAACCTGGCTTGAGGCATATGACTTAATTGGTAACACAGCATAAAGTAGCCTTTTCTGATCCCCAGAAACACAAGAAATTCAGTTCCTATCTAGTCTTTAGTAATAAAACTATGGGCATTTTAAATTGATGTTTGTAGGGCATACATGAGAAGAAACACATGCAGAATTAAATACGCAGTGAAAAAGAATAGAGTTTGGCCAAATGGGTCTTTTATGGATTTCACAATATATTTTGCCTTGAGTTTACTTTTAACTTAGTACTGAACTAAACTGGAAGATTTTTTTTTTTCATCCAAAGCCATATTTAAATAACCAGTTGCAATCACAATACTTGAAAATTTCATTTCCTACACTTCAGGAAAATATGTGTCTTAAGACTCTTTACTCTTTATTCTACTCTGCCCACCTTCCTTTCTCCCTACGTCCCACATTAGGATTTAATTCTTCAATTACTCTGAATTTTAGAGAAATGTCTAGATTCTCTTTTGCCACATATGTTTTGATTTTCTGAATATTGCACTCTAATGGGAATCTGCTGTGCATCTGTAGTAAATAAATCTTTGAATTGCTAATTGTTTCAGATTAACCCCATAGATCTTTAGCACAGATCTTTATGGCATTTTCAGCCCACAAATTAGCCTGTTTATTTCTGGGACTTTAATCAGAAACCCTACACACATGCACAAGGGTCAGAATGCCTGGTGGATAGTGTAGCAGCGGTGTCTATATATTCTGTTGCCTCCTTGGGGGGCAGGCCACCCTCTATCTCCCCCTCCCCTCTTGTGTGAGTCAGCTTGCACTGCCATAACAGAATACTGCAGACTGGGTTGCTTAACAACAGAAATGTATTTTCTGGAAGTCTGGAGGCTAGAAGTCTGGAAGTCCATGATTTCAGGGTGCCAGCAGAGTTGGGTTCTGGTGATAACCTCTCTCCTCAGCTTAAGAGACAGCCACCTTCTTGCTTGTCTCCACTGTATTTAATATAGTCACACTGGGGGTTATAGTGTCACCAAATGAATTTGAAGGGGAGGGGACGCAACTCACTCCATAACATACCTTAAGGACAATGCCAGTTGTCTCCCATGGGATTTTCCAGATGCTCTCTCCCCATCTCTCCACAAACTCTGTGCTCAGGGAAAATGATCCATATGACTTCCCAGGTCCTCTGGTTTCTGGGAGAAAGTTGGGAGAGAAGAAAGAGATAAGGGTCTCAGGACATATTCCCCTGGTCCCCTCCCAGCAGGGGTTGGTATGTCCCCTAGTCATGTCTCAACTCCTGTTAGCCCTTCTGTTTCCAGTTCCCATGACAACCCCTCCCCACCACTCCCCAGCTTCTTTCTATCCTATGGGGGGTTGGGATAGTTATTGGTCTCATACTGTCCTTTGATATTTCCCTTCACCATACCCAGTTATAAAGTAATTCCCTCAAATTATCTTTGATAGAGAGATATCACTTCTTATCTGTAAAGGGCATTTTCAGGGCAGTGGCAACCCACTGTTCTTTCGGCCATTCATTCTGTCAACCCAGCCAATCTCCAGTGGACTCCATAATAAGTCCTGTTTCCTTTACAGTGGTGTCCTCCCTGGATGCCACCATGATGGAATAACTTGTGGTCCTACTTCTGAGGGAGCTCCGATCAGGTTGGGATTTCTAGGCAGAATTTTGCAGCTGAAACTATGTCCTTTTCCTTAGAATGCTCAGGACCATCCATAGAAGCCTCCTTTCTTATCATTTTAATTCTGCAACCAATCCGGAAAGAGCTTAGAGGGCTGGTCTGCTCTTAGATTTGAAAGCCGGACTTCAATGAAGAGATTGGAGCTTTGGCTAAAAATAATACAGCAACCACCAACCAGCCTTCTTTTTGCCCAAAAGAAGACTATTGTCGAGGGTGAAGAGCGCAGGCTTTAGCTCTAGTTGGATTTCAAGGTCTGGCCCTAGCATTCATGAGCATTTCTGAGCCCCAGTTTACCCATCTGTGAAATGATATAGACTTAAATCGTGCAGAATAATGTTTGTATAGTGCTTGGTGCATAATAAATGTCTATAAATGTTAGTCTCTTTAGTGCACAATGAACCTTCTGTGTGTAAAACCTCTTGTGATCATAAAGTAAAAATTATCTTTTAAGAATTGGCCCTGTGTTTCTCCTCGTAAGAGGGGAATAAATGCGTTTGTTTCGGTTTATAAAAATTGCATGTGGTCATGGAAGGATGGTATGAAGAAGAAAGAAAAAAAAATCCTTCCTAATCTTACCAAACAGAATTAAGTTCTGTTATATTGTCACTTTATGGTAACTTTATGCATTTAACTTTATACACATTAACTTTTTAAACGTACCACATGCACACACACACACATAGAGGCACACATACATTCTTTTTCTAAACTGAGACCATATTACATCATTTTGTATCCTCCATTTGTAATTACATTGTCAAAACTACCTTCTAAATATTTTCTTACTAAATATTCTTTTAAAACTGAGTACGTTTTTAAAGATCTTTTCAGTGAATTTTACGCAAAGGCACCCAGTCATAATTTTGAATGGGTATATGTGTGTGTGTGTGTGCGCACGCGCCAGATGTGCTTTTTTGTGGTTTTGTGGTTCTTAATCTATTATCTGTCTCAGTGCTGTTTAAACCAGGAGTGGTTTTTGCTTATGTCTTACATTCTGTGGACCTGTCAGATAAAGCTACAGTGTGACCACGTCTTCACCAGCAACACAGGACCTCAGTCTGTGATAGAGAGGGTATATATTGATGATGAATTGGACCCTTCCTTCTCTGGCTATGATGTTCTCTCTCTGAGGTGAGAGTATGAGTCAGTCACTAGAGTTTCTCGGTCTGGTTGTCCACACCATAGTGAGCGGTAATTCCTTCTAGAGATTTACAAAGCATTGAACAAAATCCCTCATTTATGATGGCTGAGTGAATTTTGCATCCTTCTGTACATTTCCTGAATAGTCTGATGACAGCCTGAAGGATGGTAAACCAGACCCAGATATCAAGTGGCAGTAGTATCCAGAACTTTCTCTCCCTCTCTCTTCACAAATTTTTCCCATTCCTGTGCGATCATATTGCATTTTTCCACATTGAAAGACGAAAAGAAATCCACGTTCAGGTCAAATCATGTCATAAATATTCTGTTTCTTGAGGTTTTGAGGTCAGAGACAGTTTATCAAGGATATTTCAAATTCTTTCTCGTCTCTCTTTCTTTGGCTCTTTTACCAAAAATTCCAATACCACATCCCAAACTACTTTCCTTCCACCTGAAACCATAAAAGCCAGGGCCTGGAAGCAAAAAAAGAGTGTCTGCCATCACCAGCTAGTGATTTCGGTTCCACTCCCTAATTACCAAATGATAGATTTGGCCTGTGTGTCCTTCAGGGTGACTTCCAGTTTTAAAAAGGTAAAATTTCTGAGGGATTCCATTCTACCTATTCAGAAAGATACACATCACTTTGGCCAACTTCTCTCTTTTCTTCTGAAGATCTTATCTTACAGAACTAACTAGTCCTTATGCTTCGGTACATCTATGTTCTACTTTACTTCTTCTCCTTAATTATTTTATAACCTCAGGAAACACCATGGATGGATGCCACATTTTGACATGAAGACTGTAACCCCATCTCCTAGCTTTGTAAGAAAAATTTCACGGATTGGGTGGAAGAAAGTATCCCACCGTCAAATATGTTTGGAAAAAAAGCACCGGATAATATCTCCCATAGAGTTTTGCAAAGAACAATCACTGAGTTCTACAGTAGGGGAATCTGTTTCATTTTGCTTAACTTAGAATTTCCCAAACATACTTAATCTTGAAATTTTTTTTTTCATCTCTGGAAGCATCCATTAACATCCTTCATAATTAGTGTCCATTGCATACATAGGGGAGACACAGCTCTGGAAGGCTCATTGTCCCTAGTTCTGCTCCTCACCAGCAGTGTGACCTAAGGATAGATCACACAACCTCTCCACTCCTCATGTTGCTCATATGTTGACTGAGGGAGCAGAAGAGCACCATTTCATGTGGAAGGAGACTCGTAGCCCTAGTATAGGTCTGTAGTAATCACAGCTAATGACATGCCCACTCTGCGGTCTGGCTGGGGGGCTCAGATTTTGTCTTTCCACTTTCTAGCTATATGACCTTGGGAACATTTCTTAATTTCTGTAGCTCAAGTCTTCATCTGTGTAGTAAGGACAAAATCATACCATTCCCACAGGGTTATTGGAAGAGTTGAGTCTGATTCATGTAAAACAATTACAATTGTGCCTGGTCCGTGGTGGGACCTCTTATTGTTGTCATTGGTACTTTTGTGACCTCTCTGTGACGTGTGAAAAGGATTATTTTAGGGTTTTTTATTGGGATGTAATTGACATGTAACATTATATTCAAGCATACAAAATGCTGCTTTGGTATTTGTATATATTGGGAAATGAATACCACAGTGAGTCTAGTACCATAGTCTTTCACGATGCCGAGTTATATTTTTTTTTCTAGTGTTGAGAATTTTTAAGATCTACTCTCTTAGCGACTTAGTGTATAAACAATACAGGATTATTAACTGGAGTCACTGGGCTATACATGACATACAGATTTTAGTTTCCGAAAGCAACTCCTCTTGGGTCACCTGGGTGGGTGAGTAGTTAAGTGTCCAGCTCTTAATTTCAGCTCAGGTTGTGATCTCAGAGTCATGAGATCGAGCCCTGGGTCAGGCTCCACGCTCATCACAGGGTCTCCTTAAGATTCTCCCCATCTGCCTCTCCCTACCACCCCTGCCACAGGCTCATGCTCTCTTTCTCTCTTTAAAAAAAACAAAAAACAAAAAACAAAAACAAAACCAAAAAAAATATAATATATATATATATATATATATATATATATATATATATGATAAAAAGCAATTCTTGTGACCTCAAAAAACAGCCTACATCCAGTGCATTACTAAAATAGCATCACACCCCTCCTACAGCTATTTGATGTGCCCTGTTGCTATTGCTCTCTGCACTTAGAGTCTGTGATCTGTGTCTTCTGTCATTTAACTTTTTCTGTTTGTGAACAGGGGCGAAGAGGCCTCGGCTCTGTTTTTGTCTGGGCTTCAGGAAACGGTGGAAGGAGCAAAGACCACTGTTCCTGTGACGGCTACACCAACAGCATCTACACCATCTCCATCAGCAGCACGGCCGAGAGTGGGAAAGAAGCCTTGGTACCTGGAAGAGTGTTCGTCCACACTGGCCACCACATACAGCAGCGGAGAGTCGTACGACAAGAAAATAGTACGTAACATTTGAGTGTCCGTCACGACTTATTCATTTATCTTTCCTGGTGAAAAGGAAGAACCATAAACTCATACGTACAAGCAGTATACAGAAATAGACAGTAATATGTGGGAATCAGCTGCTGGCTCAACCCAAGTATCAAGTGTCCTTGTTCCATCACCCGTTCATTGGTAACTCGCTCAAGGAAGGTTCTGGCTTTTTTGGGTGCGTCTGATGGAAAATTTCAAACACCTTGCTCTTGATCATAGTTTTATAAACTGTCTCAGGGTTTGTCTTTCTAACGTGGAGCTAGGCTGCTTCCCTTGATACTTTTCAGCCGTGGCTGAGACCCTGCTCTCAAGTCTTAGAGATTCACACAAATCTGGATCACCTCTGACTTTCACACAGCGGTGGAGAGACAGGTGATATGATACAACTTGCTTTATGTCGTGCTTCCTTCACATCCTTTTAGTTCTTCTTGATTCCTGGTTCTATGTAATTGTTATGTGTGACTTCTTAGCTATCTTTTACTAACTTCTTTAGTTGCATTTTTTTGATTGATTGAAGTAGAAAGTGTCTACCTATATGCATATCCCAATACCCCTATCTTTCCCTAATTCCTCCATAACAACTGGATTAAAAAACATGCATTGGGAATGCCTGGGTGGCTCAGTCGTTCAAGCATCTGCCTTTAGCTCAGATCATGATCCCAGAGTCCTGGGATCGAGTCCTGCCTCGGGGGGGGGGGTCCTTGCTCAGTGGGGAGCCTCCTCCTCCCTCTGCTTGTACTCTCTCTCTCTCAAATAAATAAATACAGTCTTAAGAAAAAAAAAAAAAACCCCACATGCATGAGTCCACCTTAAGTACCTCCATCATTCATTAGTGAACATGACCCTGCAGTACAAAGTTAGATGTAAAAGGAGAAGATATGGAGGTGACAAGTTTCACAGTGTCCTGGCTTTTGTAATGAAAAGTGACATTCCATGTTTTACCTTCATTAGGAAAATGTTATAATCCAGGAGTACCCCTTATGCTCTCAGATATGCTTGTCTCTCAGTACTTAGGGTCACGGTCCTCTAAATCTGAGTGGCATCCGTCAGTTCTGCATCATAAAAATCCTGATGGAGCTCTCTGGAGTAAGGGTTCTCTTCCAGTACCTCTCAGGTCTGAAGGCAAACTTGCCATTGCTTCGAAGCAAATAGGCCCATTGACTCCTGTTTTTGCTTGTGGGCTGGTTGCTATGGAGGGGGAATTGCGAAGTTCATAAAGGCCTTTCTTAAGAGAAATGTACAATCCAGCGGGCAAAATCTCCAAGGAGAAGGAAGGGTTTTCTGGGTCCTGGATGGGAGAACGCAGTAGGGACAGAGGGACCTCAAAATCGTTATGTGAGATTTGCTCCCCAGCCCTGACCTTCCTGGGCCCCCATCGTGCTATGATGCTGTGCTCGCTGCTATGACTGCCCCTGCCTCGGCGACGACAGATGGTCATTTAGGATTTTCCTGAGAAAGGACAGAGTGATCCAGTCACTGGGTGAATCCAGTCCGTCATAATAGACTTCACTTTCTTTTTTTTTTTTTTAAGATTTTATTTATTTATTTGACAGAGAGATCACAAGTAGGCAGAGAGGCAGGCAGAGAGAGCAGGGGAAGCAGGCTCCCTGCTGAGCAGAGAGCCCAATGCTGCGGGGCTTGATCCTAGGACCTGGGAACATGACCTGAGCTAAAGGCAAAGGCTTAACCCACTGAGCCACCCAGGCGCCCCAGACTTCACTTTCTCCGGACTTGCTACTTCTGATACCAAAACCTTTATGGACTCACTCTATATATTTAACTTAAACCTGTTTCTACCTTCTGTTCGGTCTCTTTCTCCCATGTTCATCACAGCAGTCTGTTAGTAATTTTTCTCCATCCGGTTCTTAGAGTCTCTTTATTTTGTGAGACTCCCCAGATCACCATAAATTGGAGAGGAAGTTTGATAGTTCTTCCAAGCTAGAGTCTCTGGCTTCAGACATGTCTCAGTGGCTCAGTGAACCTCACTGAGTCTTGGTTACGCCATCTGTAAAATGCAGGCAAAACCCTTGCCAGCCTCATTGATTTTGGGGGGAAGATGAGGTGCTAGACATAAGGGACTCACACTGCACTGGCGCAATGAACCACTCAGGAGTGGCCAGTGCCACTGTTCCCTAAGACAGTGTCTCATTCTGAATCCTGGGAGGCGAGGCTGGCCGTTTTCCCAACTGTTGTTAATCAGGGCTCTCGTGGCACCTCTGTTTTTCCAATCTACAAAATACTGCGATCTGCACCACCTACCCCATAAAGAAAGGCACTTTGAACATGAACATGTTAACGGTTTGAACATGAGTAGAGCTGGCAACGATGTCAGCCTTTTCGGGTCCAGCTGACCCCTTTTCCTCCTAGATGTCAGAATGACAAATAATCCTGCATTGTGCCTGGGACCTTTTCTCCAGCAGGCTTTGAACCAGATGCCCTGGGTCCCTCGGAGATGCCCGCTTCCTGGCTATGGCATTGTGATTGAGTGTTGCAGAAATGGTGGCGTCTGTCTCCCTTTGTTCTGGGGCTCTCCTCCCCCCACTATCCATTTCCTCGTGCCATTGGCAGCCCTCTTCGGGAGAGCACGCTTGTCATGTCTTATTTGTAGAGCACCTTTGTGATTTGACCCAGGCAAATGCCAAGGATTCAGAAGAGAGGAAAGATCTCTCTGCTTCTGGAAAAGCACTTTGAAGAAATTTCACTTGCCTTCAACAGAATGTCTTGTCATGGTATGTAAGCAGGAAAACCTTGCCCTGGGTTTCCAAACAGCCAGATCTCTGTCTCTTGGTGTCCTGCCCCTGTTATTTGTACAGTCGTGGACCTTGATATTTCATTCATGCTTTAACAGATTCACATCAGTCATGGCCTTATGTCTCTTTACAGCGAGGGAAGCATCCAAAATACCAAGACAACTACAACAGGAAACTCCCCGTAAGCTAAACAGAAATCAGTTGAAATGCCCAGCTATTCTAAAGCCATGTGATCAAATCAGTATGGTTTTATTAATAATAATGCATACATCTTATTCCATGTTGAATACATCATACATTCACCGTGATATTAACATGCCATAAATGTGGAATTTTTGTTATTCCTCCAATTCGTAGCAAGTATGGCACTGTGCATATTAAATGGACCATCTCCTAGTATCCTCAGAACTCCCCCCAGGATGACCAGGTGCCGTCCTGCCTTTAAAGATGAAGAAACTAGTGCTAAAAAGGTGAAAGAAAGCCAGGCAGGAAGTGGTAGAGCCTGGATTTCTAGCAGTCAGGATGGACACCCACGCCCATCTTGTCGCCGGTACACGGTCGTGCTCTGGGTTCTTTCAAAGGACGCCTGCTCTGGTGGCGTCCACAAGTGATGGTGCTGCTTTGGCCCATGTGGGGCTCTTTTCACAGTGATAAAATATACACACGTGTGTGTGTGTGTGTGTGTGTGTGTGTGTGTGTGTGTGTGTATCCAGAGAGAATATGTAGTTATCTATTATTTTTCACTACTTGGCGGATTTATTTTAATTCTCATGTTGTAAGACCCTCTCACAATCCCCTCAGACCATCCGTCCTCTTGCAAAAACCTGCAGTTCTTTGCCGGTCTGGATTGCTGGGTCCTGGGGCAGGATATCAGCACTGAACTCCTCCAGGTTACGCCTTTTGTGTGACCTCCAAGCCAGGGCTCTCTGTCCTGCAGCGAGCGTCATCTGTTCAGGCACCATTCCCCCCAGATAGCCCTTAATTTATGCCTCTTCAAGAGCATCAGCTCAAGGAGGATTTTCTTTCCCACCTCCCTTAAAATCAGGGCACTGCCATCCCCCACTCTTTTTATCTGTTCGATTTTCTTCCTCGTGTCCTTGGAACGATTTAGGACGTTGCACGTTTTCGTGCTGTCTGTTTTGGAAAAACAGATTGGAAACTGTTTGTGAAACACTAGATTGGAAACTACGTGAGGTTGAAGACTTTGCCGTGTTCCTTCCCAGATCCTGAGCTGAGTAAATATTGGTGCATAAATCACCATCAGACACTGGGAAGGATGGGACCTTCCCGAGTAGTTTGTATAGCTACAGGAAGACAGGAAGGTGTTCTGTTTCTTTAAGAGAAACTCCTTCTGGTCGGTTGGTGAAAAGCAAACGGTATTTGACGGTAAAATATTTGGCATAGGAAATGGCCCACAGGACTCTAGCTACGTGATAAAGCTGTACCTACAACCTTTGTTCGAGTCAAAGGGCATCAAAGGTCTGGTCTGTCACCCTTCACTGCGTCCTGAAATCTCTCCCCAGTTCTGTTCGGGGAATAAAGCTTCCCTCTCTCCCCAGCCCCTCCTGTCATGAAATGATCCCTTTCTTCGGGGACTCGTTCAACCTTTGCCCTTTTTCCTCTAGTAATTTGTCTTAGGGCTTGGCATGTGGCAGGGATCGGGTTCCTCCTGGGAGGGGTCTTGTGAGCCAAGGGTTGAGAAGATAGGCTGTGCTCAGCCCTCTCCTGACGTCATGTTATTTTTTGTGTTCAAAACAAACTTGCCGCCTGGAGTATCTCAGGCTTGGACTGAGCGACCAACTCCATGTGGAGGAATTCTCTTATTGCTCTCAGGGTTCCTAAGCAGCTACGCATTTTCTTTTTTTGCAGAAACATCTCACTCCCCACTCCCGCCCTTCCCCGCCACCCCAGTCGTTATTCCGTTACAGCTACCATTCGCGCTGGGGTTGATTTCTGTCATCTCTCTGTTTCTTCTTTCGATCTGAGAAATGTTATTATTTTTCAAGTGGAAGATGAGCAAACCCAGATATCTGTAGTGCGTTTGGAAGGTTGGACACATCATCATCTCTAGCAAATGTTAAAAAGAAGAAAGGACAGGGACACCTGGGTGGCTCAGTTGGTTAAGCATCTGCCTTTGGCTCAGATCGTGATCCCAGGGTCCTGGGTGATCATGATCCAGGGTCAGGCTCTCTGCTCAGTGGAGAGTCGACTTCCCTCTCTCCCTCTCCTGCTCCCCACTCTCCTGTTCATGCTTCTTTCTCTCTTTCTCTCTCAAATAAATAAAATCTTTAAAAAAATTTTTTTAAAATAGGAAAGGACAGTTTGTTCCTCAAAAGTTCTAATTTCCCCTGTGGCCCGAAGGAAAGGAGAGCGTCGATGCCCATTGGCTGATGGGAACTGGATCTCAAGGCCAGTTCCTCTGCCATGGCCACTGGTGGTCTGGAGCGGCCATCTTGGCTTTCACGGACGGCTACCCCCTGTGACTCAACCTTTCCTTTGGGGGCCATGTCAGGATTTTATCCTCTCCCACTTACCCATCTCTTTAGTAGCTACGCCTCCTTGGGCAAGTTGTTCCCTCTGAGCCTCCCACTTCCTGAGTTAATAGTGTACCTAGTGTGCAGAGGTCCTGTGGCTTTAAAGGTAGTTTTATGCACACACATGCGTGTGCACACATGTAAACACCTGTTGTGTGTCATCCCCCTTGTTGCAAGTGGTGACGGTTTTCTAAGCCATCCAGCATGAGGTAGCAGCAGCGGTGGTGAGGAAGAGCTCTACTTTAGGCCCTGGATTACACGCACACGTACGCACACGTACACACACGTACTCTTTCGTAGGTGGCTTGTAAGTGTATGTGAGCTTTATTTGGAAAGTTGACCAAAACAACAACAACAACAACAAAACCTTGAAGTCTTTCTTAATAATTAAAGGGCCTTCAA
Source organism: Mustela putorius furo (assembly GCF_011764305.1). NCBI lineage: Eukaryota > Metazoa > Chordata > Mammalia > Carnivora > Mustelidae > Mustela > Mustela putorius. Next base: position 6,298,401 of record NW_025421496.1, on the reverse strand, counting down.
GTAGAGTCTGAGGGAGCTTGATGGAAATAATTCAGCTTAGCCAATAAATACTAAGCTTCTGCTCCCTACCTAGCACAGAGCTGAACATGATGGAAATGCAAAAATCATCAATGATGGCAGACTCCTCCAGCGACAGTGGCCTCACCTTTGTAAGCACAACCTCCCATTTGCACATCTCACCTCCAGATTCCCCTAGCAACACAGGGCTGGAGTGCTGTGTGGCCTCCTCGGTCACGACTGCGACTGCGTTTTAGACCAGACTTCGGTTGAACCCAGGGAGCATGAATTGGTCCTCCATTGCATTTTATTTTGCCGTGCTTAATAAATCAGCTTCTTCTGTTTTATTCATTGACACATTGAAAATTTATTTTCTGCCTTCATTCCCCCATCGCTGTGTTTGAAACAGCTTTTCTGGCACATTCCTCATCCAAATCAAACTCCACACCAGAAACAAATTCAACGTAACAGACAGTAGAATCATTTCATGTTTTAAAAATATCTGCTCGGTTGCTCTTTTAACAGCTAGGAGACAATATGGCCCCTTCAAAATAAAACCGATCGCAAGATATCAGGGAGATAGAAACTCTTTACTCCAGGGTTGTATTAAGACTTGTCACTCATGGCCAAAAGTCCGCCTGAGCTGAGGTTCCCTGGAGAATTTCCTCAACAGGCTGGAATAAAAGAGCCAATCAGCCCAGCTAATGAAATGTGAAATATTAGGAAATAAGAGCTTAGGATGAGAAAAGGCCAGGGTTCTGCTCAGAGGGAGTGAGCCTAGATCTGAACGACGCCCACCCCTTCTCACCAAACACCGAGGACATCCCTAACGCGCCGGCCTTCCCCAGACCGTCTGCTCTTCATCCTGAGACAGGCCAAACGTCTAATTTACTCACCAGGATAGCTTTGATCTGGCTTGAGGCCTGGTGTCCTCTCCCGTTTCCCCCACTCTGACAGACAGGGAGGATATTTTCTTGAGCAATCTGAGAAGTTGCGCAGAGGAGAATTCTGTTTCTGATTTGGTAGTGAACCGAGGGAACCTGGAGCGCGCGAGATGCATCTCCGGGGATCAAAACCAAATTCCGAGACTTGCTTTAAAATGGAATCGAAACTTCCAGGCTTTCATTTTCCATGCTCACACGTAGAGCCTCCAGCCTCCGTGACGCGGGCCGACTGTTCCACGCAACTTGGCTTTTAAATTATGCTGTCCGGGTTTGCGTGCACGCGTGGTGATTAATGGGGTCCCCCGTGTGGTTCCAGTTTTGGGGACATCATTTTTCTTTGAGACTGCGTTCTCCTTGGTGGTCTTTGCCTTTTCGTTCTAAAGAGAGACCTCCAAATTCCCTGACACTGTGACTTCTCTTCATGATGAAAAGCCTGCCTTAGATCTTTCCAGTAATTTACGCCTAAATATTTCCACCAGTGACAGTAACTTCCTCTTGAAATGACCCAGCTGGAATTTCCCCTGAAAGCAGGGTGAGAAGAAGGGAGGGAGGAAGACTGCTTTTGATTCTTTCCTCTCCGCACCTTTTTCCCTTCCACGCTCCCTGGCCTTCATACCTCACCCCCTTTTCGCTCTTTTTTTACTTCTTAGGTTTCCTTTAGATAAAGTGCTTGAAAAATAAGTAAATACAGGAGAGCCCAGCACCGGTCGGAAATTCCACAAGCATGGCCATACTGAGAGCATGTAACATGTGGCTGGTGTTTGTACAGAAAAGCAAGGGGCAGCTTTTTATTTACGCATACAGCATGTACATCTCTACCTGGGGACTCCGTAGGGAGGAGCCGTCTTCCTGTTGTGGACCTGACATCCCAAAGTCTTTATCATTCATGTTGGACGTTGGTGGGAAGTGGCTCTTTATTCGACTCAAAAACGTCACACACACTTGGGGTGTTTATCCTGGATGGGTTTCTGTGGCGGCAAGGGTCTGGTACAGCTGAAGGACAAGCAAAAGGAGCCAAGTGGGAAGACTTCGTGAAAAATCTTGAATCCAGGCACAAGTCATTGAAAAAAAAGAAAATTTGGCCAAGGAATGTGACCATGAGGGTGAGGTAAAATGAGAAGAATGCAGGCAGGGCCATCTCTCAACAACAGAGGATCTGGAGGCTCGGAAACAGACTGTTTCTGGGGTGTTTATGCCTTGACGTACAGACCAGGACTTTGGAAAACAAGGCTGCGCGTTGACCAGCAATTTCAAATGAAGTAGACGTCCCTTTAATGGCCCAGTAGTCCCACTTCTGGTCACGTAGTCAAAAGAATTGAAAACAGGATTGTGAAGAGATCTCTGCTTCCCCGTGCTCTTGGCAGCATTATTCACAAGAGCCAAGAGACGGAAGGCACCCAAACATCCACGGACGAAGAAAGAAAATGTGGTAAATACATACAATGAAATATTATACAGCCTAAAAAGAAGGAAATCCTTCCATGTACTACAACAAAACGAGACTTGAAGACATTATTCTGAGTGAAATAAGCCAGAACTCACTCTCTCTCTCTCTCTCTCTCACACACACACACACACACACACACGTGCGTGCGCACACACAAAGACAAATACATACAATTATGTTTATATGAGGTACCTTACAATAGTTAAACTCATAGAAACAGAGAGTAAAATGGTGGTTACCAAAGGCTGAGAGGAGGGGAGAATGGAGAGTTGTTTAGTGGGTGGAGTTTTTTATTCATACAAGATAAAAATGTGCTAGAGAGATCTTTCATACAACAGCGTGCATATAGTTAACAATACTATACTCGACCCTTAAAAAGTTGTTGAAATGGTAAATTTGTGTTACATGCTTTTTTACCTCAACAACAATAACAAAAATACCTTAAAAAAATACCTTTTTAAAGTCAATGAATAAAGATCCAGAAAGTTTCTTATGCAGGAGTGGGTAGGGCTCTGTTTACCCAAACATCTTATAAGCATCCAACACAGAGGTTCAGAAGATGGCTAGTTAACCACGTCTGTTCATCAAGAAACAACCTCCCTGGCTTGCCAGACACACTGTGGGGGCTCTCGGCCACCATTCACTTATTTAAGAAAAGACGGTAAGGCTTACCTCCTGTCTCCCACCACTGTGTCTTATGGCTCTCTATATTTTTGTTCATTCTGCCACTCCTTGGGTATCGGTGCCTCTCTGGTATGGATGGTCTGGTGACATTAAAAGTGTCAAAAGGAACAAAGAAAAGAGAACTGTTGGCCCTGTGTGAAACTATCTTGTCAATGTAGAGCTATGCCAGATAATTAAAGGGTCCATTCATACATCCTCAGGGGCCTCTGAGGAAACTATTAGGGGAAGGCTCATTTCTGAAGACTTAGGCAGCACTTTCTTCCTGTGAAGATCAGATTTCTTTCCAAATCAACCAATCTCCACACTCCTCTGGAAGGATACACCTTAGAACCACAGGACTTTGCCTTCAACTGCCTTTGTCCCCCCACACCTTTCTGATGAACTTTCACCTCAGTTATCCTATTTGTCTTGATGCCAAACAAAGCTTAACCACTGTCTTCCAGTAACTTCGAGATGGGCTCCAGCTCACCTCACGAGGCGTGTGCATTCCTGGCAAGAGCAATGCCTGCCCCAAGGAGGCAAAAGTAGACCGTTTTTGGGGAGGGAAGGTTTTTTAAATCTTAGCTATTTCACAGGTTTGCAAAATTTACCCCAGCGTGTTTCATTTGTCTTGTGAAGGAGAATCTCACTTCAGCTTTTTCTCCCTGAGTGAAATGATCATGAAGGGGAGGTTTAAAAGCAGGGCTCTTGCTGATAGGAATGTTATTCAGCCACAGCTGAAGTAAACTGGATTCAAACCAAGAGGGAAAAAAATGATCTAGTTCTCACATTCTGATTTCAAAAATGGAGAAATGGCGAAATCTCCTTCTATAATATACCGCCAGGCCCTCAGTGGGGTAACTTCCCCGCAGGCACCCTGGGTTCAACCTTGTTTTGGGTATTCACGTTAAATCTTTGAGGAGGTCTTGGTTCTTCCCTGCATCATTTCTGTGGTTGCCAAAAACCCACATTCCATCGATGACAGAGCACGCCTTCGCTTAAAACCCTTGCTTCTCCCAAGGTATCCATTCTGGAAGGGCAAGGCCAGACCATGTGCTTTCATGCTTCCAATGCCTACCTCAGCGTCTGATGATTGCTTCAACATATCTGATCATGAAAAATGTTGGGGTCATGAAAGAACTTTAGTTTTAACTAGAGCTGGATCTGGGCTGAAGCAAGCGGCAAGCGGGGGTCTGGGGGGGGAAATGGAAGGGCACACAGGCATAACCCCTATGTTCCAAGCCAAAGACTCGCCCTAGTCCTGACCCCGGTTTTAACAGAAGTGGAGTCTGATTTCCAAATGCTTCTCTTTTCAAAGTTGATTTGCACAGGCGATTCTCTAGAAGTGATACAGTCACGGAAGTACAGGAACAAGGAATTTAAAACAACTGTTTCAACACCCCCCTCCGTTCTACTTTTATGAGGGAATTTCATTCTACTTGCATGTGACTCCCATGGCCCCAGAACCCTAAATTTTTCATTTCTGTCTTCTAGATTACTACAGATCTGAGGCAGCGCTGCACGGACAACCACACTGGGACCTCGGCCTCGGCCCCCATGGCCGCGGGCATCATCGCACTGGCCCTGGAAGCCAAGTAAGCCTTTATCTCCCTATGTCTCCGCTGATGACAGCCCCTCATCTCAAGGACCACTTACCCATCCCCTACGATAGAATCCCTAGCACCAGAACCCAGAATAGAACCTTCTAAGTCCCACCTTTAAAACGCCAAAGATGAGGGTTTTAGCAAGAATTGTTTTCCCTATATTAAGAGAAAAAAAAAACACTTTTTTTTTTTTTTGGTTTTTATATCCTTAAAAAATCAAACTGTGTAATTACTTTATTATGGAGTCATAGCGCAAGCGTGCCAGTTGGCTCCGACACTCTTGCCTTGTTGAGGTTTTTATTCTAGTCTGGGAATGTTCCTGTGAGTCTCAGAGCAGTCGGGGCCCCTTTCCCTGAGGAACAGTGAGGCTGCTCAAATTCCAGGACAATAGCGCTCCCCCTGGGGGACAGACTGTGTCCAGGTCCTATGACAGAAGCATAGGGACAGGAACAACCCATTTACCTTCTGTCCTGTTCAACACGGTCAAATTCTGTCTGAAAGACCAGTTTGAAGTGGCCCCTTGGATGATGTGCGGTCGGTCTCACCTTTCTCTAAACACCAACAGATTTTTCTGTCTTAACTCTTTGAAATCACTGACCTTAATTCTTGTAAAACCTCATACAGATCTATACTCTCTTACCCTCACTTTCAAAATCCAAAACGTCCAGAAAACTGGAAGTTCTTTTGCACATTTGACACACAATGTCCTCTCATGGCAAAGCTTGCCCTGAACTGGTGTGAGGCCTTTTACAGTCTTTGTTGTGAAAATTCCTACATTTTACTGCAGAAATATGAATGTATTTGATTACAAGGTGCTGGCTCAGACCCCCTCCCCACCACCTCCATTGGAAGTTTTGTGTAATATGTGCTCTGGATGCCATATCTGAAAAAATTTTTGAATTCCAAGCACAATAGGTCCAAAGATTTTAGAAAAGGGACTGTGGGCCTACACTCTGACCCCTCCTACAAGGGGACCGTAAAAGCAACTGAAGTAATAACATAAGTGTTTTTCCAAAAATAGCCTTGCACCTCTGCCTGAGGGAGGAAGGGAAAGATCCTTCGATTTAGTCCTACCCTGACGTACAGCAATAGTAGGTGACCGGAAAAGAATGCAAAAATCATGACAAGACTCGGTACTTCAATAAGAAAGGTTCTTGCTGGTTCTCAGTACCTTTACAGCTGCTGCTTTTTAAGGCAGGGGCTGGGTGAAGGCTCTCGGGCCTTAAAGTTATATGGAAAGTGTACATTCTAAGCCATGGAAAGCCTTGGAGTAAGACAGGCAGAAAAACAGAGCTTTGGTTGTGGGCTGCTGTAGTCTGTTCAGACCACTATCACAAAATACCATAAGTGAGGTAGCTTATAAACCACAGACAATTTTTTCTGCTTTTGCTGGAGGTGTGGAAATCTAAAATTGAGATACTGGCAGATTCGGTGTCTGGTGAAGGTCCATTTCCTAAGTGGGTCCCATGGTAGCAAGAAGGGGTGAGACAAGGGAACTCTCTGGGGTCTCTTAAAAGGGTACTAATACCACTCATGAAGTCTCCACCCTCCTGACCTAATCATCTCCCAAAGGCCGCACGTCCTAGTACGATCATGGTGGGCAATAGGTGTCTACATATGAATGTTGTGGGGACAGAAACATTCCGAACATGGCAGGTGTCGTATCTCTTCTTGGCCTCTTGCCTAAGCATTGGTGCTAAGGGAAGCCTAGCTGCCCACAGATGTTTGTTTTTCTTCCTTTTGGATGAGGTTAAATATTAGTCATTTCAGCATATTCTGTCTTTTAAAGATTTTATTTATTTATTTATTTATTTATCAGCAGGAGACAGAGAGAGCACCCAAGCAGGTGGAACATTCTGTCTTTTAAGGTGGTGGAAGTTCAGGTGTAGCAAAGAACTTGCACTTACCGTGTTGCATTTTACTGGGAAGTTCTGCCCCCAGAAGTCTCCATCAACTGTCTGTTTTTAAGATGGTCACTGTTGGATTTTTTAAAATATATTATCTTCGTCCTGAAATTCTGGGGTGTTTCTCGGGAGTATTTCCCAAGGCACAAAATACCGAAGGGAAAGAAAAGTCTGAATCTCCCCATTCCCCCCAAAAATGGTTGTCATCTCAAACTCAGCATCCAAGGGTCCTGTCCGTGACTGTACACTTGTAGACGTGATAGTCGGTTCCTCGGGATATTGCTGTAACACTAATATTTCAACAATTCTTTTGAGCACAATTTAAGCTCAAATGGAAAATCCTTAACATTTATGCCCCAAACAGCCCACTCAGTTAGAGAAGTTCACTTTGGGGCTGGGAACACTCTGAAATTCTTCGTCTGTTTTCTCTTTGTCTGCATTTTGAGCATTTTTAAAGACTCATTTTTGCCACAACTGTGATGGGTGGAAGGAAGTTTGCAGGATATACTCTACCTGGCAAAATCGACTGTGGGTTAAGATTTTAAGCGGTTCAGTTTGATCGTGGGGCCAAAGTAGATGGCCAGTAATCTGATGAAATAAGAAAGGATTGGCCTCGCTCTTAACTCCATTGGCTTGTTCTACAGACCAGTCTTTGCCTCCGAGTGAAGGTGGAGGCTAGGAGAAAGCCGTCTGAGGATTAAATGAAAGGGTCAGACATGATTGCTCTATGGGGATCAATAATTTCCTCCCACATAAGGAAAATGTACCTGGAACTAAAAAATGGGAGCCAAGAGCTCTGCCAACCTCACCCACTCCGCAGCCCCCACCCCCTTTCCCCAGGATCTCCCCTATCCTAGTACTTTCTAGCAATACTTGGACCTTGGTATTTGGAGAGTCTGCCTCTCCTCTCAGAAGCTGAAAAGCCTCATCCACAAGATAGTCCCCTGTAAGAAGAGAGGAGAAAAAGGCAGAGTGAGGCAGTTATGGCCCAGGACACTGCCACACTGCAGACATGCATCCCCTGCGCAGGTCAGTGAGGAACAACAAGACTCAGGGCTGGGATGAAGAGCCACGGCGCGGGCTTCGGTCCCTGTTGATTGGCATCGCCCAACCCTCCATGTCCTGGAGGGAAGCAGCTTCATTTCTCCGAAGGTCACTGGACTGCAGTATCTCCTCAGGGAAAGCTCCCACCTCCCTGCTCCCCGCAGTCTGGTTTCTCCGCACCTGCAGGGGCCTGCCTGCGTCAGAACAGTAGATCTCCCTTTGGAGCCCCTTGAAGCGCTGGGCTTTCTGCTTTTCGGATTCTTCCTGCTCCTCTCCCCTTGGAGATTTTCCCAAAAAACAAATGAACAGAACCCCCCCCCGCCCCACAAAAAAAAAAAAAAAAAAAAAAAAAAAAACCACCTTGTTAGGAATCTAAGAGGAGAGAAAACAAAAACAGATGCAAACCACAGAAACAGACAAGCTTCCAGGGCACAGATCTCTTATCCCTGCCCGACAAAAGCTGGGTTATGAGTTAACTCGGCTGTGAGGGCTCACAGGACAGACACCCCTCCTCCAACCCCCGGCCCAGGCCATCCTTTTCCCATAAATGTGTAGGAACATGTGTCATAATAGACTCCCCCATAGCACACCCCAGATCTCAGGTAAAGTGAATCCTCCCAAGACAGGAGGGATTTGGAATGGCTCTAAAACTCTGCCACCTTTCCTGCTCTTTCTGGGTTTGAGCTCTCCTGCCTCTGACGCCTGATCTCAAACTTTGCCTTTCTAGTAAACAAGATAGTTTCCTTCCCTCCCAAGGACATGGCCTGGGTGCCAGAAGTTGTATATTTCTTAGCTTTCTAGAAATCGTAAGCAATTTCAGAATGAGAGATAAAACTGCACTCTCTAAAGAGAGGGGAGAAAAGGTCTTGTGTTGGGGTGCTCTTGTCCTGTGTTAGTTCAGTGGTTTATGATATTTCAATTATTTAGGTTTTGTGGCGTTGGAAGGAATTTTCAGGTTTTTCAGTAGAGTGTGAATATGTAATCAGTGATTAGGAGTGAACTAATGATCATTTGGGCTGTTGCTGCTTCAAGTAATGTCTTTTTGTACAGCGTAACTCGGAAAGTTCTGGTAAAATGAGTGTTCTTAAATGAAGAAAGTAGTGAAACATGACTAATGGTTTTAGGGGAGCAGCCTAGAAGAACACCAGGTCACATGTCAAAACAGCCTTGCATCTTGACACAAATATATATATATATTGCTGGTCCTCTAGCCTCTGGGAAGAGAAAAGACAGAAAAGACAGTACATGATGGGGTGCCTGGATGGCTCAGTGGGTTAAGCCGCTGCCTTCGGCTCAGGTCATGATCTCAGGGTCCTGGGATTGAGTCCCGCATCAGGCTCTCTGCTCAGCAGGGAGCCTGCTTCCCTCTCTCTCTCTCTGCCTGCCTCTCTGCCTACTTGTGATCTCTGTCTGTCAAATAAATAAATAAAGTCTTAAAAAAAAAAAAAAAGACAGTACATGATATTTCCTACTAAATGGTTTATAAAATAAAAATTGAAATAATTGATGTTCATAAAAAGATACTGTTCAGATTACCTTTTTAACGACTTTATTTGATAGAGAGAGAGAGAGAGAGAGAACATGAATGGGGGAAGGGCAGAGAGAATGAGAGAAGCGGACTCCCCGCTGAGTAGAGAGCCCAACATGGGGCTCGATCCCAGAACCTCAAGATTATGACCTGAGCAAAAGGTAGAGTTTAATGAACTGAGCCACCAAGGTGCCCCTACTATTCAATTTCTTATACTATGTTTTACTGAAAGTTTCCCTGATCTGAGTCTGTAACTATTAGCAAAGCGAAGCTAGTTTACCAGCATTAGCTCGGGACATTCAGAATTTAAGTTTACTAAAGAGGGAGCCTGCTTCCCTCTCTCTCTGCCTGCCTCTCTGCCTACTTGTGATCTCTGTCGTCAAATAAATAAATAAATCTTAAAAAAAAAAAAATGAAAGAAAGAAGTCTTTTGGCCTTAAGTTGCAAATAGGTCTCTCATTAGAAATTTGATTAATATATATTTAGCAATCAAGAACTGTTGCACAATGAATGGTCAATAAAAGGGACTGAGTTGGGTAGAAATTTCTAAAATTATTTAGGACTCTGAGAAGGAGTATAACTGATCCACAGAACATCCCACTAATCCTTGTTTTAAGTGACCCGGAAGCATTTTCCTCAGATTTCAGATCTCAGGGGCCTCAGGAATACCTTCCTTTGAGAACATCTCATCTCACATATCTGGACCTAACTTCAGAGAATACACAAATTAGGGTGGCAGAAAATATACAAATTCTGTACTAGAAATATACCTGAAGTGTATTAAGCATTTGCTGCGTCTGTTACGCTAGCTTCATGGGCACACAGACACATCTCTAGGTAGGCTCGTCTCCTTCTTATAACCTGTTTGTTCTCTCCTAGTTCAGACGTCCCACTGGAACATATCATATACATATTTGTAGAACACAGGTTCTAGAATGTATAGAGAGAGGATATAGTATTAGGTAACTTAGTTAATTTGTTGTTGTACTACAGATGTTTTTATATGAATTCTCTTCCAAATGAGGCTTAAACCCGTTGAGAAGAAGGGTTGTACCTTTCGGTCTTTATTTATATGCATATAACAAATATCTGATACATACTAAAAAAAAAAAATCATGCTACACGCTAAGTGAATTAGGCAGGACATAATTCAGATATTTGCAAAACCTGTTGCTTGCCTTCAAAGGGAGGCAGATGTACACTAACATATATGCATGAATTGTTCACAAAAGCCAGTGCAGTCATTTTGGGGGAGTGTGCAGGATTTGGCGGAAAACAGAAATGGCCAGCCTCCATGATCCAACTTGGAACTTTGGCTCCACGATGCTTTCATATCCTCCGTGACATCTAAGCACAGTGTTTTGCAAAAGGTCATTTCCGAACAAACATTAGATCAATCCATCTAGTCCAGCCTTCTTATTTTTTGTACCCGGGAAATGAGGTGAACAGCATTGCTCAATTTCACATATTCATTGTTTTTATCTTTTAGTTCCTCTCATTGGTGTTGATTAAGTGACTTCTCCCCACCCCACATCAACTCATCCCTTACCCCGTTTACTGATTGTTCCTTAGAACTGGGCTTAACGCGGGTAAAATAAAGGCATGATGTTATTCCCTCCCTTCGCTTCCAAGAGAAGTCCCTCTACCTTTGATCTTTAGTGAAAGGGATAATGGAAGACACAGAAAGGTCAGTGTGTGAAGAATTAGAGATGTGTTGAGCCACAAGATGATTCACACCATATGCTGTTGATTTCAGAAAAACCATTCTGAAAATTCTCTTCTCGGGAAATTCAACTTACCATCTGCATTTCTTATAAACCTACAAAGTCCATCTATATAAATGCTATGCCGTTCCTACTGATCAACCACTTTATGCCTTTGCTCTGCCTTTCATTATAACCTCTGTCTTACCTATGTATGTTTCCAATGGAGGGAAAATATGAGGAAATGCCCTCAAATATTTGCGATTCAATTACTGAGAGAAATCCATACCTGGGACAGTTGAGATGGTGCCTGGAGTTTTTAACAAGCTGAGTTAAAGTAACTAGCAGAGGGGCTTCAAAGTTCTAGAACTGACCATTGTGCAGGGAATCCACATAAGAAGGACTTGATGGACATAAACATTTCTAAATATTGGGGTTAGCATCTTAGGCCTGATATCTTATAAACTCTTCTTATCTTCTTTTTTTTTAATTAAAAACATATTTCAGTATAAAATGTTCCATCAGAAATTCTCCTAAGGGCCACATTCCCCTGTACGAAATGTAGCAGCGGGCAGGAAGGCAAGTGCATTTGGTTATTGAGGTAAAACAGCAGAGAACGTACCAAACTCTTAGCTTTTCGGAGGGTTTTCTTATTTCACTTGGAACTTCAGAATCACATGCACAAAGAGTGAGACTACGGGCCAGGAGCCCCGATTCTGTAGAATGACATCCTTACAGGATAAGGATGGAGTTAACATGCTCTCCCGCTTCCCCCACACTCTCAGAGTTTCTCGAGTTCTATAATGTTGTAGTTCGGGCTTAGCATTTAGCCGAGATTTCTGGCAGGAAGGGTTGGGATCGGAGCATGAGGAGGGTGGAGAGACTTAAAATAAGATCAGGGAAGAGAGCTGAAAAGGTTTGCGAGGTAAAAACAGCGCACATTTCCACTTGAGGCCCAGCGGACAGAGAAGGGATGCACGGTCCTGGATGATTTCCTATAGTGAAATAATTGTAACCAGACCCACAGAGCAGTTACCGCGGCCCTTCTGCCAGCACTGTGCTTGAAAATAGCTTTGTTATGTCTACACACACACAGACAATACACTGTGTCCTCTAGCACTTTTCTAGTTCAAATTATATGGAAGCCAATTTTCGTCGGTCTCAGCTTTGTACCTAACTGGTGGTGAATGGCTTAAAACAATGCAACTTCCAGGGGTGTCCTGTATTGCAGGGAAAGCCCTGGTCAGGAGGCTTCTTCAGCCTGTATTGTCTTGAGATTAAGCCTGATATTTTCTGTCCTGATCTCAGGACACGGGGAAGGGATGGATAGTTGAGTCACCCAGAGACTGAACTGAAGACAGAGAAGTCATCAGGTGATGGTTAGCTGCTGCTTTTCCTTAGTTATATTTTCAAAAATGTAGGATTCACTGAACGTATTTTGCTCTTATCGCTGTAATAATGAAGATTGCTTCTTAAGAAGGGTAGTTCGGTTCAGTTGCGATCGCCAGCATTTTTCCTGTCATTTGTTACGTTAGAAATGTCTCATGTTGTAAGTATCTGATTTGTGATTTAACCTGAGCAGGATCGCTTTAAGATTGAAGGTAGGAAAGACCTTTATGGTGTCTTCTGGGACTTGACTCATTTTATAATAATTATATCATTATCTTATATCTTATATGCCAGGCTCTCCACTATCTTGACAAGAATTCCATCCCAAAGGACCCTATGCCTGAGAATTCTATAAATAATGATACCACTTTGAGAAAATAGCAATGTAGAAAGCTTCTCTTGGTTGAAGCCTAGGGTTGGGGCAGTGGGGTGGAGTGTGTGAGAAGGGATTTTGAAAGGAAACTTCTAATCTCATTTTTCTCATCTCTGAAAGGTGTGTAAAGAGAACGGGGGTATTGGTATCATTGAGCTTAGATGGAATCATCCATTCATTCCGTAGACCTATATCAATGGTCTACTCATCCGTTCCTACACTAGACATTGTGAATTGAATGGTGGGCTGGCAAACATGGAATTTTGTCTTCTTTGGCAAAGCAGTCTATAACAAACAAATATAATAAACTTATAGATGATAAGTACTAAGAACAACACAAACAGAGTAGAATAGTGGAGAGTAATTTGATGAAGGGAGCCATTTTATCTAGAGTGATCTTGGAGAGACCTTTTGGAGAAGTGATGTTTTAGCTGAGACCTGAAATATATGAAGGCTCACTGGTAGAGAACTGGATGGACCATAGCAGGGAGAGGGAGGAGCAAGTTGGGAAGACCGTGTAGTTGGAAAAAGGTTTCTGGGTTTGAGAAATGGGAAGATAAGCATGGACACTGTGAGCTGAGGGTTTGGAAGAGTCCAAATCCCAGAAGGCATCATAACAAATAAGCATGACTCCATCCTTTTAAGGATGGAGAAATGATCTGATAAAAATTTTAAAGATCATTCCAGCTTCTCCATGAAGAACTCTTGGTGTAGGAGCAAAGCAGGTACCATTTCGGAAGCTAGTACCATATTTCGGGAGAGATTAGGGTAGCCTGGTCAAGGTGATGATGATGGAGACAGAAAGAAGTGGATAGATCTGATGTTCATTCTGCAGGTACAGCAAACAGGGAATGAATTAGAATAATGTGCTTTAGGGGAAAAGAAAAACTCAAGGCTGAGGTCTAGTTTCTTAGCGGAGCTCTTTGGTAGATTATATATTATATACTGAAATAGACACCCTTTATTCTTTCCATGGGATTCTGAGAATTAAAAGAAGCATAAATACCCATGGGACTAGATCTCTGGGCCTCCGGGTCTTGCAACGAGACCCGTAGCCAGTAGCCAGTTTCTCTTACAATTACTGACTGCACTTTGGTGCATCGGCTCCCCCAGCAATTTATTTCTTCTTAGAAAATGCTTTTCACTAAGATCATGGTGGCTATAAAGGACTGAAACCATTTGCATTTTTAAAAAGAGAGAAAATAAAGAATATGGATTTATTTACATTATAAATTGCTTATCTACTGCTCTATCCTTTAATTTTAATAGGGTGATAATAGCAAATTGACTTTTATGCAGTTACCCCATTAGATTGCTTAGAAAACCTAGTGAGTTAGTGGGTTCTTCAAGAAGTATCTAAGGGCACCTGGGTGGCTCAGTGGGTTGAGCCGCTGCCTTCGGCTCAGGTCATGATCTCAGGGTCCTGGGATCGAGTCCCGCATCGGGCTCTCTGCTCAGCAGGGAGCCTGCTTCCCTCTTTCTCTCTCTCTCTGCCTGCCTCTCCATCTACTTGTGATTTCTCTCTGTCAAATAAATAAATAAAATCTTAAAAAAAAAAAAAAGAAGAAGTATCTAAAATTCAGTATTTAAATTTAATCCCTTAAAGGTTTGTGGATTTTATTCATTGTCAGTAAATGTTTGTTCTTGATAATGTCTATGGTAACACCCTAAATACTATCAAATATAATTTTTCTTACTAAGAATAAGAGTAGCTCCCTTCCCCCCAACCCTGGATCCATTATAGTTTCATACCATAGTTTGCTAACTTAATCACTTTAATCAAAGCATATTTCAGTTCATTCTGCAAAGTGACTTACTGTATGGCTTCATCAAATATAACTCTCTTTGTATTTGAACATTCTCAGATATATTCCTAAACTCTATATTGAAACCCAGTTAGAATTCAACGCTATTTTTATATTGGGTCTTCTTGAGTTTTGAATCAGTCTTGTATACGGTTACATTGTCGTAGCCTATAATTTTTTACTTCTAGGGTATTTTTGTGCCATTTGTTCAGAAGAGAATAATTGTTCCTAGTGACACTATTGTTATTCTGTGTTTAGCTGATCCCAGCATTCTTTTTACTCTGTTTTTGTAGAATCATAGTACATTTTGCCATCGGTAGGAGAGAAAAGTAGAGAAGTAGAAATGACAGACTGAAAAGCATGTGATTTCACTAGCATACAAGATTTATGCATTCTGACCTCAACAAGTCAGTGATGGTATTTGATTTGTCAAGAGCTCAAAGCAACAAACTCACAGTGAAGTAATCTGGGATACTGGAATGCAACCTGCACACAAAGAGAAAGATATTTTGTGTGTCGAAGACTGGCTGATTTCTGGCCATCTTGGATTTTCTTTTCTCCATTTGTGATCATTCTGAACCTTACTGAGTAACCATATGGGTGACCAAGGCAAAGTAAACTTCTATGTTCTTTGCATATCCTGGAAAAACAAAATTCTGTGAAGCCTGGTAGTGTCTTTCTAACCCATAAAGACATAGTACATTTGACCGCGACATGCTGTGTAGGAGACAGAAGTTTCTTGTTGCCTCAGTTGAGTGTGGAAATAGTGCATCAGAGTGCAAAAAGGTAAAATCAAAAAATAAAATGATGAAAAATAAAAACAGCAGACATCTTTCACCAATTGCTTGTTCTGTGCCAAGTACGGGGCGGCGATCTTTTATGGGTTGGCGATCTTTTATGGGTTATCTCACTTAGTCCTCAAAGCAGTGCTGTAGGTAGGCTATTTCAGATGTGGGAAGAGGCTTAGAAGTTTATCCATGTGAAAGGGGTAGATCTAGAAATGGAATTCAAGGTGACGTGACACCAGAACGCACTATTATACCACATCACCTTTCCGCTGTAAGAGCTGTAACAAGATATGCTTTATTGCAAATGGCTGCCGGGCAATACAAGGGCCATGAGTACGGAGAAGGATGTCAAAACTTTGAATAGGGATGATTTAGGAGGACTTTATAGAAAAAAAGGAATTCATGCTATACTCTGAAGATTATTTTTTTCAGCTTTAGTATGTATGAGTCATACAGAATCTTGTTTAAGAATGTAGATTTTGAGGTCACCTGGCTGGCTCAGTCGGGAGAGCATGTGACTCTTGATCTCAGGACTGTGAGTTCAAGCCCCAGGTTGGGTATCAAGATTACTTAAAAATAAAATCCTTTTTAAAAAAGCAGATTTTGAAGCCCTCAATATAGTTTGGGTGATTCGATTACAAGGAGTCCATAGACCACAGGAAGAAACCATCCCCCTGGCCTGTCAGCTGTCTTGAAAGTGAAGATGTGCAGTAGCCCCAACAGAACCAAGAATAATATTGGGCACTTAGTAGGCAATCGAATATTCATTTAATGAGGGAATGAATCCATGGAGAGAAGGAAGTCTCCCTTTAGTTATTGAAAAGTATGAATTAGGTATCTGTTAATTAAGGTAGCTGTAGATAATAGATAATAAATTTAGTTTTAATTCCAAATGTTGATTGACTGATTCAAGAAATACTTAGAGTCATGCTTGTTACCATCATCTCTATTTTGAAACACCTTCTTCCCCATCTTGGAAGCAAGCTGAAATACACGTATAGTCCTTGTTGGAATCTTTGGCATCAGAATTCTGATATGATTCCACGTGTGTCTGGCACCGTGCGTAGAACTAGAATACATCTGTGAGCAAAACCTGGATGTTCCATGCGAATCTGCCAGAAATGGTACTAGGTTCATCCCAAATGCATGTGATGCTTTGAACCTGGCTCCCAGAGAACATGTATTCCAGCGAAGGGAGGCATACAAGTTAATTACATCTGACAGTAGGTGTTATGAAAGAAAAAAATAAAGGATGATATTGTGATAGGATGTGCTGATGGGCTAAGGGTAGGGGAGGGTCATAATGGCGAATAAGAGAAGGATTAGGGAGGGCCACCAATGAGATGACAGTATTTTTGCTGAAAGTGAAGTCATAAATGTGATCCAACTTATACTTGGTTTTTATTTTAGTTTTCCTGAGTTATTGTTTGATTGTAGCATTAACTGAGTTTCACCCTTTCTTATCCAATGCTGCTTGACATCGTGACCAAGCCTTAGATAACAGAAGTCCAAACGAAGAAGAGAAATAATCCATATTTTTTATTTCTACCAATATTTAGAAATAAGCCTGTACATGATTGAAAACTGGACATCCCTTCAAAGTTTAAAATTATTCATCCAGAATCCAGTGAAGGCTTTAATTTGTCTTTTTAAAAGACAGTTAGTAATCTGTTTTTGACAATTGTCTTTTTTAATTTAATTTTTTTTTTTAAGAGGGTGGGTAGGGACAGAGGGAAGGGGAGAGAATCTTAAGCAGGCTCCATGCCCAGTATGGAGCCAAATGCAGAGCTTGATCTCAGAACCCTGAGATCATGACCTGAGCCAAAATCAAGAGTGGGATGCTTAACTGACTGAACCACCCAGATACCCCTCAATTTTCTATATTTGGTGGGCATGACAGTTTATCTGAAAAAATTGATACACAACCAGGGTATGTTGGGAGGAGGGAAGAGAATTGAGGGAAATTTAAGGCAGGCTCTCAGAGGAGTCTGCTTGTTATTTGGCCATTGGAAGCCTTTTTTATAACCGACTTGAAAGAATATAAGAGGGAGATTCCTGGAGAGAGTATGATCTGAGAGTGATCATATTAGTCAAGCTGTATTCTTATTCATCGCTCTGAATTTAGGTGCCATTGGAGTTGACATCTAATAGCTTCATTACCATAGCAGATGTATTCCATTTTATAATTTTCATTGTGCTAAAATTCTCCATTATAGGCAATACCTTACCTGAAATATAAAATACTTGTGATCAGTTTGTCTGAGAAATCATAACATTGGAAGGTTGCCCAGAGCCCAGCTGGTCTGTAGAGATGCTATTTAGTGAGAATGTTCAAGGATCACCAGGCAAAGGAGAATAATACTGGTAATGTAAAGAAAGTTATTTTAAAAATAAAGGGCTTTTTTTTTTTTTAGTTTAAAAAAAAATTAAGTGGCTTATTTGGAAATTAAGCATTATTTTGGTATAAAATTTTCTTAATTGTATGAAATAATGCTGTCCTTATTCAGCGAAGTTAAGTTACCAGCCTTCCACTGATTTCATTTGCACTAAAATATTGAACACTGAAAGATCCCAGAAGAGCAAACCTATCTCCACCAATATTGCTAGCAATAGAACCATTTTAAAAAATAGATTCTTATTACTAAAATAATACATACCTGTTGTAAAAAAGAGACTATAAAGAGCATAGAAATATAGAAGCAAAAATCAAAACTCTCCCTACACAACTTTCAACAACTCAGCAACTTTTTTATGCTTGAATAGTAAAGTAACTCCATAACACTATGATGCCCATTCCAAATATTCTTAATGTATACAATGTATTCATTGCAACAGTATTTCCTACTCTATTGTCTTCAATCTGCCTGTCACCTTCCCTTCAGATCCTGTGTTCATTTTGTCTTCCTTCTTCCATTAGTTTTTGTTGTTTTTTGTTTTTTTGTTTTTTTTTACCATCTGTTTTACCTACCTAATGCTTTGTCCAACATAAGCAAGCTTAGAAAAGAAGATTTTAGGTCATTGTGGATGTCTATGGCTACTTGTTAGAAATTGGGTACCGAGAAATTCCTGAATTCTAGGAACTCAAGTTCAAATTGAATTACAAAACCATGGTTCCAAGCCACTCAAAACAGATGTGATGCTGCGAATCCTCTATAAATCACGTACAAATCTTTTTTGTTAATATTTTTCTTCTCAGTATATGCTCTGTATATTACCTCTGGCCATAGTTATTACAAATACTTTATCAATTTGTCATCTGCTTCAAGTTTGCTTCAGATTGTTTTGACAGATGGGACTTTTTTCTTTGTTCTTTCATTATTATTAGTCAATTCTCTGTGTCCTTGATAAATTCTTCAGTGAGTCATGACTCATCTTTTTGTACCTCCTGAAGAATGTTACATATGCTTATAAAAACTATGTATGCTTTCCTCCTAAAATGATCCCAAACATACATATAGCAGAGGATATGCTGTACCCCAGGGTAATCCATGGATCCCAAGTTAAGAGCTCATGTTAGAAAGTCCTTTACTATCTCAATTACCAACTTCTATTTTTCATCTAGGGTTTTCTCATTTCATTTTTCAGTAGAATTTATTTTGGCATTCAGTATGAGGATCTAAGTTGAATTTTTATAGAGATCCATTTACTCGATGCCATTTCTTATGTAATCCATCTCTAAAAACAATTTGTTTTGCATTCCAGTCATTGAATTTATCAAGGTCTCCCTTGAGTTTTCTGTTTATTATTCTGTCAGTTCTTTTGACATTTCAGTATCATTCCACTTTTTAAATTTTTCTTTAAGCGGGGCGCCTGGGTGGCTTGGTGGATTGGGCCGCTGCCTTCGGCTCAGGTCATGATCTCAGTGTCCTGGGATCCAGCCCCGCATTGGGCTTTCCGCTCAGCGGGGAGCCTGCTTCCCCCTCTGTCTCTGCCTGCCTCTCTGCCTACTTGTGATCTCTCTCTCTCTGTCAAATAAAATAAGTAAAATCTTATAAAAAAAATTTTTTTTTCTTTAAGCATTTTTACCTATTTATTTTTCCAGGAAAAATTTAGAACCCTTTTGCCATGTTGCCCAAAACAATCTGAGTGACAATTTATGACAACTGTGTGAATCTGGGCTTCTTTATAACATTTGGTTTTCGCATTCAAGAATATCTGCCTCTGAATTATTCAGATCTCTCTTTTATTGGCAAAATAACATTTCAGGCTTGTCTTTCATTCCATACTTTTTGGTTTAGACTTCTTTTCAGAATGGCAAATATTTGTATGCTTTGCTCTTACCCTTTTGTCCTTAACTAGTTATTGCTCATGTTTAACACATAAAATTTTTTGTATATTTTTCTTTTCTCTAGCCCCTTTAATTCACAGTACATTGTAACTGATTATCCTGGTTTTTGGTGTATGTGAGGAGGGGTATATACATGGCTTCTGGCTATAGTAATACTTACCTCTGTTCATTTGAGGTTTTTTGGTGTTTGTCTTTATTGTACAAAGTAATCATTATGACTTCAGGTTTTGGAGTAGGCTTGCTTCTGTTCGACCCTTCCTCCACCTCATTACTACCTAGGTAGCCTTCAACAAGTGAAAATTGTGTTTCTTGACCTTGTTAAATTTCGGTTTCTTCACCTGAAATTTGGGGTAATTACCCAGAATCACCAGATTGTTGCCAGGATGAAATAAATTTGGGCATTTCTAAAGTATTACAAATATGGAAGCTGATATAATCATGATTAGTGTTTCTATTATATTAGTTAACCATTTAAAATATTAAGTATTAAGAATGACTATAAGCTTTCATGTCTAGGTCCTGGTTTTCTCTAGATTTTATTTAACCTTTGTTTCACTTTTTGTTGATGTGTGTTTTTCTTCATGTGGCTCTGCAACATTTTTGGTTTTACTGAGGTTTTGTCAAATATGGAATTTGGGTCTTTTCTCAGTATCTGTTGAGATTTTTAGTATCTAGATTCTCATACTGAAATCATTTATGGGATTTGTTAGAATAATAGATTTTAAAATATTATTTCTGTTTACATTATGAATGAAATTTGGCTTCTTTAGTATGCTATTGGTTTAGTATTAGAATATTTTATAGATGGCTTTGTGTTTATTTTCCTGAGTGACATTTATAGTTTAACTGAATAATGTATGTGTGGGCGTGTGTGTGTATGTGTGTGTTCTGTATTGTTACAACAGCTAGATAATATTAATTGTGTACTAATGGAATATAAAGAGAATCTTGTAAAGTATTCTTTATTTTTTTCCCATCTATCCCTCAAGTATATGGTAGCATAAGTAGTAAATGAAGAGGGAAGCTTCCTAATTCAGATTGACTTGACCTGTCTGTACTCTGCCTCTATCTCTGCCAGATTTTTGTTTTTTTGTTTTTGTTTTTGTTCTAATATATCAAGTGATGTTAAATTCACAAACCAACTGTGAAATTTTGTATCTATTCTTTTCTCTGGAGACACTTGTGATCACTATCCTTGTAAATTTGAATGAAACCATCTGTCCCTAATTCTGAGAGGTAATTCTTTGATAAATTTTCAGTTTTAATTCTTTCTACCTATATTCTCTAAAACTGTGTCCATTTCATAAGATGTTCAAATGTGTTAATTAATAATTATATATAATGATAACTATGATATAATGGCGTATTTTGTTACTTATAGCATAATATATTTTAATATATCTAATATTATTAATATAAGATACATATTATATATTATTTTCTTTGTTAGATGTTTTGTTGCTATTATTTTTTTCAAAAGGCCAGTTCTTGAATTTGTTCATGAGTAATACTGTTTTTCTTTTGTCCTTTTTTTTTATTGTGTTAATATCTTTTCTGTTTTCCTTAGGATCACTCTTCATTCTCTTGTTAATCTTACTGGATGAATCATGGTTCATTTATTTCTCCTTTTATATTAGTATGATTTTTTTCAAAACTGCATATTTACCTCTGAAGACACTTTTGGCTGACTATCATTACTTTCTAAGGATATTTGGGCTACCTCCTTGGTAGAATGACATTTTGAGAATAGTACTTTCAACTGTTTAACAAACTTTGTTTCTCTTGTTATTGACTTTTTTCTCCATTGTATGCTGGTCAGATAATGAAGCTAGATAATCAACCACACTAGTGGTGTGTCAGGTATTGTTTTTCCTTAGGGAAGTTGAGATTTCCTTTTGGCTCAGTGTATCAGCAACTTTTTCAAAGTTGCTCTTTAGTTGATCCATGAATTCTTAAGAAAAAGAAATAACTCTTTGTAGGAGATATGTTTTAATATTATTAAATTATATCTACTATATAAACAAATCCTTTATAGTCTTTCCCCTGAAGTAAGTGGATTAAATTACCTGAATAGTAATCTGGGTCACTCCATTACTTCTTTTTTCTTATGGTCTTTGATCCATACATTTTGATGAAAACATTTCATCCTGTTAGATAGTTATTATAGATACTGCATTATCTTTCAGCCAAATTGTACTTCCTTGTTCTTTTCAGTATTTTTATGTCTAAAATGTTACATCATTTGCAACCAATCTTGCCATGCATACATTCACGTGTGTGTTGTGGAAAAATCTGTGCCCTGTCTTTTTTTGTTTATATATTTTATTTTCTTAGGTTAAAAAATGATTTAATGTCAATAAATTTTAGATACCATTTTTAAATAAAGCTGATATTTAAAAATAAATATATCTTGTAATTAGGGACTTACCCCTTTGACTCCTTGCTATATGAACTTGGTTTAAATTTACTTTACTTTCCCCACCTGTACCTATTTCTGCATGTTTAATAGCATGATCTGGATTTATGCAACGTGCTATTTTAATTAATTTATTTCTTACTATTATTTTTTATTTTCTTTTCTGAAGAATTGTGTTAAAAGACTTATTAAGTCTCCCCTTTGTGTTGGATTTTTGAGCCCTTAGAAGGTCTTTCGTAACAATATATTGTAGGGTTTTTAATTTTGATTTATGTATTCATCAGCTGAAACAGATCTTGAAGTTATCTGTTTGCTTTATTTTGGTTTTCAGAGCATGTGTTTGTAGAGAGGTAGGTTAGTTGACTTAGTCCTACCAATGAGTGTTTCTGCATTTACTCATAAAGGACCGGAGCATAGTAGAAAATTCTTGGGCTTGTTTCCCTTCAGTGGTTTTAACTGTCCTTTTTCATTGTCTCTTGTAATAAGCTTTGCAGGGAGGCCTAAGACAGAAATTCTGTTTTGTTTTAATTCCTAAATTGCTTTAAGGGTACTTCTCATTTTGTGTTTGAAATTACCTGTCTGGGGACGCCTGGGTGGCTCAGTTGGTTAAGCCGCTGCCTTCGGCTCAGGTCATGATCCCGGCGTCCTGGGATCGAGTCCCACATCGGGCTCCTTGCTCCACAGGGAGCCTGCTTCTCCCTCTGACTCTGCCTGCCACTCTGCCTGTGCTCGCTCTTGCTCTCTCTCTCTCTCTCTCTCTGACAAATAAATAAATAAAATCTTTAAAAAGAAAAAAAGAAATTACCTGTCTGCACACAGACACATACATACACTCATACGTATCAGGATGAGTGTTAGGGATGCAATTCTTAGTATTTCCTGAAACCTACCAAGTCCTTTGAGCCTCCCTTGGGCATTTTTAATCAAGTAAGATTTCGATGACTAACAAAGCATACCATGGGCTTCAGAGCTTGAGCCCTGGAGTCTGAGACACCCGGATGCAGAGCCGTGTTCTTGTTCTCACTGTGACATGACTTTAGGAAAGCCTCAGCTTCCACATCTGTAAGAAGAAAATAGTAAGTTGTTGACCTCATGGGGTGGTTTTGTGTGCATTACTGGAAAGCACCAGTAGAACAGCTGGAAAGAGGTAGTAAAGGCAGTGCCTACTGGTCCTCAGGGGCAGACAAAGCTCGTCTCTTGAAGTGGGTTTCTGTTTCCTGGCCTCCAGATCTGTCATCTTGTCTTTGCTTGTCATCACTTCATTATTTTCCTTGAAAACAAAGAAAACAAACAAAAACTAGGGGGATACTCTTCCATTTGTAGTCCGTATCATGAACCCCATTTTCCACACTTTCAGTTCCACAGGACCCACATCCGCTATCAGTGGACTCCCTCTCGTGCAAACTGCGCTCTTCCTGGTACTACTGTATGCTCCTTCTAGTCCTTCTTTCTCTCAGCTTCTGTTTTGTCATCCACACTGACCTTCTGTACTGATGTATTCCCTTTTTGTTCACTCTCTTTTCCACGGGCTCTATATTATTTTTCTTCTCTTTTCCTTTCCCTTTTCTTCATTTTCTTGTCCCTGTACTTCCTTCTTTAGTTTCTTTTATTTTTTTTTTCTTTTTCCTTCCCTTGGTTCTTCCTCGGTTTCTATTTTTGCCCTTTTTAAAATTACTCTCAGTGAGAAACTCTGGTTTCAGAAAAGCTGTGCTGCTATCCCTGCTCTGTTTACCACCCAAGTACAGACCTATGCAAACTTGCCCTTGAAGGATGGGGTGATAGACAAGACCCAGTGGTCAATTCCCAGGTCCTGGTGGAGATCCATCCAGTGAGGAATGCCAGTGAGGAGAGGATCTAGGCAAAGGCTTGCCGGCAGTGCTCCTTGGCTTTCCCCCCTTGTGGTCCCGCCTCCAGTCAAAGTGGGCGGGGCTGGAGTGAAGCAGAACCAGGTTCTGGAGTCAGCCCTAGCTAATCCTATGACCCTGAGCAGGATCCCAACACTTTCTGTGCTTTGATGTCCTTATTTGGGTGATAAAAGTAATAGCATCTCTTAGGATTGCCAGGAAGAATAAATGAAATCATGAATATAGTACTTCTCACAGTGTGCCTGGCATACAGTGAACACGCAATAAATGCCATGTAGTAGTCGATAGTTTTGGAGATCTATCTGTTAGGAATTACATTCGGTACCAAGAAAGTATAGTGGGTACAGCAGGAAATCCACAAGACCTTGGTTCAGAAACTCAAAGCTACCAAAGCTGAGTCTGCGTTATTCTCTCAATATGTATGTATGTATGTGTTTATTTATTTATTTTTAGGATTTTTTAAAAATTTGAGAGAGCATGTACAAGTGGGGAAAGGGGCAGAGGGAGAGGGGGAAACAGACTCCCCACTGAGCCACCCCAGGCGCCCTTCTTGGCTACTGCAGCTCTAGCCATCATTCCTTTTTTTTTTTTTTTTTTTTTTAAAGATTTTATTTATATGAGAGAGAGAGTGCAAGGAAGAAGCAAACTCCCCAGTGATCAGGGAGCCCAATGTAGGTCTTGATCCTGGGACCTGAGCTGAAGGTAGTCGCCTAGCCACGTGAGCCACCCTCACATCCACATCCAGGTAAAAGGAGGAAGGAAGGAATGAAGGATAATTGGAGAACGTCCGTAGGAAGAAAGAGAAGACTTTCGCAGAAATACCCAATGGACTCTTACTTATGCTTTATTACTCATAACTCTGTTTCTTGTATATCCCCTCCCTACTGGGGAGTCTGGGGGACATGATTTTGGCATCTCACATGAGGGGTAAGGGAGGCTATAAAAAAGAAACTTGGAATTTACCCCCTAATTCCTGTCATCATTTCTAGGACTTGAGAGTCTGACAATAGGGACAGGAGAGGTAGAGTTAATGCTTGAGCTGCCTTGAAATTTTAAAAAGGAGCACAGGTCTAGTAGAGAACCATGTGTGTACTTTTTTAGGCCATGAGTATCTTGGGTCTTTAAGTCAAGAGCTAGATGGGGAAACAAGGGTTAATTTTTGGAGTGTCTTTTTTCATTTCTCCCCACCCCCCTCCTTTAGGTGATAAGTCAGCTCTGTTTTCTTAATGTAAAGTATGGAAACGTTAAACAATATTTTTCTTATTCCAGTCACATCCGCCATAAGGTTACTTGAAATAAATTTCTGTTATAGATTTCCATTAATCTTAGTTGATCTTTCCCTCAGTGTGTGTGTGCCGTGCCTAAAACTTTTAAAAAATATTTTCTGTCACCGTTGACATCTAATAATTAGAAAGACTGCTAGGAGTTGACATGATAAACCAGGAGTCTCTAAAATAGAATAACATTTACTTAAAATTCTAGACAAAATACATACTGATTTTCATTGAAGTTTAAAATGCAGGTGAGCATTGAGAATCCCTATTTTAACATATGCTTCTTTGATAAGCAGGTAGAAAGGCATCACGTTAATCCCTTGTATTCAAAAGGGAAAAAAAATGAGAGAAAATGCTGTAATTTAGGATAATAGTGGTAACAGAGATGCAGCCGAGTATTTATGTCGCCTGTCCAAGGATTTGACTTCTGGCTTTTGATGCAGGAACTCTGCAAATCCCTGAACTCTGGTAGAAAAGTTTCAAAAACACTACCATCCAGCAATTCAGTTAAGCAAATGTGTATGTGCAGTCTTTCGTCCTAACATTTGGTACCATATGGCACACCGATATTCCCTGAAGAACCTTTCACCCTCCTCTACAACACCTCAGTGGCCAACCGTCAAGAGGAAAGATGTTTCCACAAATAGGATTTGTTATAGTCACGCTGAGTCCAGGTACTTGTTTCCCTAACCAGTCAGCTTGCGGCCTACACCACGGGCTCATTACAACCAGATGCTTCTGTCAGATCTTAGTGGCGTTGCTAGTTCACTAAGCGCAAGTAGACCAATGTGTCGAAAATGCTATTTTGCTCACTTGCTCATTACAAGAACTAAAAAATGTACCATCAGAATTTAGGAATAGAAGAAAACAGCTTAATTAAATGGAGATTCATCAAATGGTAGGATAGACTTCAGGTGGTCCTTCTGACTCGTTTTTGGGATGAGAGGTTGTGCGTCTCAGAACATTGTGATGACTGTTGTCTTTGGGAATCTGTCATGTACCAGGCACTCTGTATTCATTACCTTGAGTCCTCGTAACCAGCCTGCAGAGTGTGTGTTACTGTTGAGAAAACAGAGTCCCTAAGAGTGTCAGTACATCCTCTAACGTTCCAGAAGACTTAGGTAGCAAGTATGATTTACCGTAAGATTTCCTGACTCTAAAGCATCATATTCATGTGTCTAGGAGCTATGTTTCTTATTATTTTTTAGAACAAATTTAAATGAGAAATAAAAATAATGTGGGTGACAATGTCTTCCTGCAGAATTAGGTCAGTTGACTTGGAACTGTATATTTATTCATGCTGAGTGCTGGACAACCTGCAAAACTAGCAGAAAAGGGAAAGTGAGTGCTGTCGTCCAGCTTCCTTCCTAGGCTTGGGTTGCTCACACCTTGACTGGGGTAACCTTGGGAGGAAGCTCTCATCTTGTCACATTTTATCTACTTCAAAAGATTTCAAAGCTCAGAGATGAAAATGAGGGTCAGACTTGGATTTGAGGCTGCGGGGTACATGAAGAGAGAGAGGATTTTAGAATGGCCAGGATTTACAGCCTCGGGGTAATACTGTTGGAGGGAATTGAGTGTACAGGGAGTAGGACGGAGCTCCACTATTGTGAATTGATATCAGTCTATGTGATCTCAAGTTAGCATACCTTTGTGTGACCATTCGTCAAATCATATTCCCTAAGAGTTTAGGTAGCGAAGTATTTCAGGAAAATGATTATTGAGCTTACCAATAAAATACCATTTTTTTTGTAAAGCTGCAGAAAACTTAATTGATGTGTTTTTGGTGTAATGACGAATCCTGAAGAGAAGCCGAGATGTATAAAGGAAAGAAGACAATTCAATTTCAGTGGCAGCATTTTCTTTGTCAGTTAGGGATTTCCTTCCCTAAAGTGTGTTCAGAGACCCAGTTTCTGTACCTTTGGTTTATACTCACTTGAGGTAATCCGTGAATGATATATATGAAAGAGTGTAATATAAATTTGACTTGGATAGTCCTCAACCCATCTTCTCTTTTCTTGTATCTTTTCTGTCTCAGTTCAGGTATGGATGGATCATAGGTAGGTGTCTCGGTGATACCAGGAGAAGTCATATTTCCATATTTGGAGGTAGTATTAACTGTGTTTTCTGTTAGTACACCCAATTTTAGGCCTGGAGCTTTTGAGTTCACGTAGAGTACAGGGTCCAGCACAACACAACAGAACAAAAACACGTTCCCATTAGCAGGATCTACTCCTCTTTGCAGTGGGACTAATGGTCTGACGGTCCTTTTGGTGGATTCATTACCTGACAAAAGAAGACTGGTTTCCTTTGTTGGATGGTCAGTATTTTATTCTAGAACCATCATTGGCATGCACTCGGTACAGTTCCAAATAATGTTTTTACCAACCTCCGTGGGCTTCAAACACTTTGTCTCATCTTTCTTGTTCCAGCTCACAATGACTCTTTCCCCATGATTGCTGATTTATTTAGCATCCGTACAGTGACATTAATTTTCTGGCTACTTGTTCTGGCTACATTTCTATTTTACACCATCTTAAGGAACAAAAAACGAGACTGTTTTTTGTCTTGGATTTTTTTGTTGAATATTTAGTCAATTGGATGATGGCTGATGGGTTGTGCAGTTTCCCCATAGGACTGGTTCATGAAGTTGCTCATCACTCATTAGACAGAATCACTCTTCTATGTAGAGAAGATTGCCGCGTTCAGGAAACAGTTTTCATTATATGGATTTGCTGTTGCTGCTCGAGTTGACAAATTCTCTTTCTGTACCAAGATGTGTATGTGTTGTCCTTTTCATCGGTTGCCTCTTAACTGCCTGTGATGATAGGTCCATCTGGGGGTTGGGGGTGGGGAAGATTATTTCTTGTTTCTTTTTAGTAAATGCAGGTGAGTCAGTCACGGAGGCTCCAAAATTGGTCTTTCTTTTTTAAGCACCTCCAAGTATAGATTTGATTTCGGACAGTTCACACATGTGTGGAATTAGGTGAGAAAACTCATGGGGAGAAAATTTGTTTTGTTTTCATTTAAGTGCTAGCAGTTGAACTTAGGAGCCCAACAAAAAGCACTGGACAAAGTGTCTTTCTTGGGATGTGTCTTCCTTCTTCTAAATGTGCTGTTGGGGCCATGAATACTTCTGAATACGCTCAGAATGAAAATAGAACACCAGGTAGCAGTCTTGTCATTAATTATCCTGTTTTTGCTGCTGGAAACTAGAAGTGTTTGAGATGGGGTTCAGATGAGCTCCCCGCCTGGAGGAGTATTACCCAACCAGACTATAAACCACATCAAAGTGTGAGCATGTCAAGGAAGGTGGCAAGTTCATAACCATAAGGTTAAATGATACACTGTTGTAACTTATAGTAGAAACATGTGATACTGTTATCAGAATAATCTGATATGTCCCACTTTGGTATCTTTCCATTTACTTTCGAAACAATGGGCCAGAGTTAAGGTTCCCAACCTAAAACCCAAATTAAGACTCGAGGATCTCCTGAATTTGGTGGCAAACAAAAATCCTGCAACTGAATTGAGAGAGACAGTGCAGTTACAACAATATGTGACCACGAGGACATGACATGCTTCACTTGGCTTCCTGATCTGGTTGTCAAAGAGCCACCTGACGCACCGTTCCATGTTGGGAGTTGGGGGGAGGGTTCCGTCTGGAAATGGCGTTAAATAGTAAGTAAGACCAGAGGATCCATAGCCCACCAGGTGCAGCTGGTTTGAATGGTAGCCCTGCCATCAACTACTGTGTGTACTCTTGAGTTACTGTGTGTAACTCTGAGTCTCCATTTTGCTATCTGTGAAATGGGCACAAAAGTATAATCTCTGTTCATAGGATGTTTAAGATTACGCAGTAATAATGCGTGTACAATACGCACAACCTGGCCCTGGCCAAGTGCTCATTGAATGTTGGTTAAAACAGGAAACCCCTGAAGGAGGCAAACCTTTCTAACAGGAAAAGATTACACCTACAGACCTCCCCAGAAAATCATGGATTGTTTATCGCTTGGAAAGCTCATAGCTAGCTAGCCAAGATTTGGAGGCATTTATAAACGTTACCCTTCTAGTATATATTGTGGTTTAAAGGTAGTTGTCAATAATTCCAGGGAGGAAGGCTAAGGGAGGGGGAGGGGTATGTGGCCTAAATCCTGTGGTTTTTAATGGGCTCAGGCTCAGAATTGAGAGGAGCTGCTCCTTTCCTCCTGGTTATACTTGTGGCCTCTTGATTATCATTTGCCCCCAAAGCTCTTGGCGCTCCATCTTCTGTTCTTGGTGGTGAGAGGGGTCTTGGTGTTCAGAAGTCAAGATAGTGTGCCTCCAGGGTAATTGGCAGAAGGGGGGCCATTTTAGGGGTTCCTACTTCACCATTGTGGCCTGGAAAGTTCCTCGCACAAGGCATACAGCCTTCTCTTTGCTTTCACTCAGTGTATGACATTCTAGAAGTGTCCTAGTCTGACTTCACTTCTACGAATCCCTGAAAGCATAAATACAAATAGGTCATAAAATAGAAATCAGACTTCCCCCTAAATACAAGCCCTCTCAGGATACCAACAAATTAACCTATGGCTATTTCCTGAGCCACTAATTAGTTACCCTCCCACGGGTAGAAACACCATGGAGGCAAAAATTCCTTGGTTTCCTGTTTAACTTCCTTGCTTTTGGCGAAATTCAGGAAGTTTTGAAATTAAATGATTTTTGAAGTTGTGCATTATCAAATGTCAGAGTAGAATTACCTGAATTACGCCGTTTCCGTTTCCGGATGTTGATTTCTTCCTTCTAATTACAAGTACTCCAAGAAGAGCTAGTTTTTATAACCCAGCATGAGAGCAAGTAACTCGCGTTTCTTCAGGCTGATTTCCTGAATCGGCCTGAATACAACTGCTTAAGGCTCGAGATAAATGGTCCCTGTTCTGTCATTGTCGTCATCATCATCATATTTTACGTGCTAAGGGTCACTAGGGAAATGGTCTCCTGATGGTCAGATCTTGTGCTTGATATTTCCAAAGGAATCTTTCCCTGCTGATAGGTAACATAGAAAACTTGTTTCATTTCTTTTTCTTTTTCTTTTTCTTTTCCTTTTTTTTTCTTTTCTTTTCTTTTTTTTTTTTTTTTTTTTTTTTTTTTGTTCATGGTTTTCCATAAAGAGTGATATTTACAATGAGGACGTTTTATCTGTGTGTTAAATGTTATTTTAAACTCATTCAGTTGGTTTAGACATATTTATCAAATCCAAGTGTACTTTTAGGTATCTTGCTGTTTGCTCATGAGAAAAACCAAAAAATAAAAAATATGCTTGTCCATTTGAGAGGATTCTGCTGTACCATAAATAAGTGGCTGGAAAGTCTTTTGAGACAGCTTTTTTGTTGTTGATTTTTGCCCCTCTCCCAAATAACTACCCTGGGAAAGAGAAAGGAGATGAGATTTACATCTCTGGCAGATCAGGAAAAAAATCTTAATGTGACCCTAGCTTTCAGAATTATCCCTTGACTCTTTTCCTAATTTTTCTGACCGTGGTGCATGGTCTCTACTGAATGATTATGTGGGTTCAGTATCAATCAGCAAAGGGTCAAATCATGCTATTGGTTTTTAGAAGCAAAACTCATCCACCTCCTGGGCCCCATCCCACAACCTCCCTCCGTTTCTCTAGAGTCGGTGGATTGTCAGGTTCTGAACTTGGTTCCTAACAAGTGTTGTGTAAAACAAAACAAATAAGTCTGTTTCCTTGTTCCTATATTTTTAAAATTCATAAGATAGGGCTTCAATTTCCTTGTATAAGTTACGTTATGAAAGCAACCTCACAAAATAGTCTACATCCAGTCTTGCTCCCTCTTTGGAAATGGCGGTAGTGTCTCTCTTATTTTTAATCTGGGGGCAGAGCAAAATGGTATCAAACTCTATCGTACTTTTTTCTCTCCCCATCTCCTTTATGTTCAGGCCACCACATGGGAACTCAAAACTAAGTGGCTCAAAACTTAGCAGAATGTTGTACTGTCTACCACTTCTTCTTCTTTTTTTTTTTTTTTAAAGATTTTATTTGTTTGTTAGAGAGAGAGAGAGACAGGGCACAAGCACAGGCAGACAGAGTGGCAGGCTAGAGGCAGAGGGAGAAGCAGGCTCCCTGCCGAGCAAGGAGCCTGATGTGGGAGTCCATCCCAGGACGCTGGCATCATGACCTGAGCCGAAGGCAGCCGCTTAACCAACTGAGCCACCCAGGCGTCCCTGTCTACCACTTTTTGATGGCTTATTTCGCACCAAGAACTAGGTTAAGTACGTGCCATCTCTTTCATTCGATCAGTACAATGAAGTAAAGTAGATATTAGCATCTGTGTGCTAAACAGGGAATCTGAAACTTTGAGAGGTCAATTTCACATAAGTAGGAAATGAAAAGTCCAGAATCTGATCACTGGGCCCCCACTCTCAAAAAAACACGAATGTGGTAAATGTGATGGGAAAACGTAGTAGAAAATAAAGCAGTGTGATGCTCCATCACCGAAAATCAGCTGTAACTCAGATACCAGGTTTCCCCTCCTCCTGGGAGATGCCAGCGTCCATCTGCGCTCATATGAGGGCTCGTAGGGATTACCACGTGCTCCTGTCACACCTCAAGGAAGATAACAAATCATCATCCCCCTCCCTTCAATGTTCTGACCCAGCCTTGGCAAACGGCCTTCTCAAATGAAAGTGGAGGACGAGAAGCAGAGTAACTATCCAGGCTGCGTGATAACTGCCATATTTCCCAGTTAAGTAAAACATTGTCACCCTGACATTCAAGACTGAAATGAAGAGGCATCATGTTGCGAATTTCATGCATGGTTTTAGTCAGATGCCTTCCAGTGTGTACGTACTCTTTGAAAGAGAACAGGAGTCCCTGCACCTATACCTGCATTTGCTTTCTGTATATTTAGGAGTGGTACTATGGTTCTCCAATGAAAGCGACTTCTGCTCCAGGTCTTTGTGCTCTTGGGCTAACAATCACAAGAAGTAGGTATCCAATAACTTAATACAATAATACTTATTGCCGATTAAGTGTACTCCCATAGCTGTGTCTTGGAGCCCAGCTTTGGGCTCTGTACCGAATTCTCTTTCTTTGAGAGCATTGACACCTGGGGACTTGGTTCCATTGAGGTTTTTTCCTATATCCCATACATCCATGCGGAATACTAAGTTCTTCGTTAAATTACAAATCAATTGCCTGGCGATACAGCTGGACAAGGAATGTTCCAGAAGACTTTGGTTTTTGACTTTAGCTGATAGTAATTTTCAGATAATGATGCAAGCTTCCACACAATGTGCGACCAGGCCAGAATTGGGAGCCATTTTGTTGAGGAAACTAAAAATCCTCACCCTTTTAAAAGACTGAGCGACAGCCGACTAATCCCACATTATTTCCTGAATTCAAGGTTACGTTTTCTGCCTCCCCCAGACTAACGTCACTTCTCCACGTTGAGAAAGAAGCGCAGCGGCATTTGGCTTCTGTTGACCCCCCCGCCCCCAAACCCAAATCACTGACCCTTTGTTTTTAGTACTTTGCCATTTTGCTTTTGCTTTTTTAATTTGCTTGTGACTCTCTGCTTCCCCCATCTTTTTTTTTTTTTTGGTACAATGATTCTTACCTTGTCTTTCCCCAGTCCGTTTCTGACCTGGAGAGACGTGCAGCATGTTATTGTCAGGACTTCCCGTGCGGGACATTTGAACGCTAATGACTGGAAAACCAATGCTGCTGGTTTTAAGGGTGAGAATTTCTTTCATATTCTGTCACAGGCAAAATATTTTTATTTTTCCCCCATTTTAAATGGAGAGCTGGAAGTAGGATCCCTCCAGAGAAACTTGAAATTGTGTGCTGACACACAGAGAGCTGGCCCTTGGAGGAACTAAAAGGCAGATGGATTTTTTTTTTTTTTTTTTTAATTCAGACAACACAGAAAAGGCAGATTTCCTTGGCTTCCCACATCATAGGTCAATTTCTTAAAAGACAACTGACTTCCCAGGGTAGTCGACCTGTGGGGCTTCTAGTTAGTTTGGGGTTGCTGTCATTGGTTACCTGAGTGGTGTTTGTAACAATGTATGTGAAACATCCTCTTCTTCTATAGTGATTACTTCCATTTCAGTAAAGACTGGTATATTTTGTTCACTGTTCGTTTCTAGGCCATGCTTGCTTTGTTTTTGGTTTTGCTTTCTTAAACTTCCACTAATAGCTAACTCTAAGACATTACTTTATGCAAATGAAAAGTGCTTATGCAACTTTGTAACATACAGTCTTTATACAATTACACACATCATATCACAAGTGCTGTTTTTCCGGTGGCTGAGGATTATAGTTCCCTCGAACTGTCTTACTAATGGTGAGCAGTTTGTCATCACCCATAATAAACTTTATAACAAAAAGAAAATAATCACATAAGGCTGATGTCCTAAAGTGTCACGTGACTTAAATTTTAATCCACTAATATGTTATAGCAAAGATTACTCTCAGTCATATTTGCAGACTTAAATTTACTCCCAAATAATGTTGGTATCATTGTATATCCCTGTGGATGAAAACTAGTGTTCCATACCATGGGGGACATCGGCTCAATAATTGAGGTTCTGGTCTTCAGGTCTTTGGTAACGTGTCAAATAATTCTGGGCAAGTCATTTAAGTACTTTGGGCCCTAACTTCCCCATCTTGAACATTTTAGAAGCTGAATAATATTACCTACATACGATTTCTTAAATATGATTTTAATATATCTTCAGTGAGTTATATCCAGTGTATGCAAATATCCATGCTGCAAATGTAAAATGTAATTTTAAAAATTACTTGTATTTATAGTCTCATGTTTAGCCAAATACACCAGATAACCAGTGTCCTATAAAATATTTCTTTGGTTAACATCTTCACTGAAGACGTCACTCCATGTTTAGAAAAAGAAGAATATCCCTCTGTTTTTGAGTAGTAGGAGACACCTCTCCTTACTCTTAAACTATATAATGTAGCAGTGTTCAGTGAGCTTTTAATCTAAAGAGTTGTAAATCCTTGTTGGGATCACATAGTCTGAAGCCCAGATCATGATACTAGATCCCAAAATAGCAATTGCTTCACGTGGCATCAAAAACATGGGAGATTTCAGTTGTTGAAGAAAATCCAGGATGTGCTTTGCCATAGGATGTTTCTTTTTGACGAGCATCTGCACCCTCCCGAGCTCTTACTTTCTAAATCCAGGAGGCTGAGAGGGAAGAAGGAAGAAGGGACCAAAACGTAACTTTGGCTGGTTCAGGGCTCTGCAGTAAACTTTTTAGCAGAAGGTCACAGACGAAGCACATTGACCTCCATGAAGCTGAGGAATCAACTTTAACCCAAATAAAAGTCTTAGTTTTACTTATTCCTTTTTGGCAAGTTAAAAAGAGCAAATGGTTCTAATAAAAACCGTAGCTCTTTTGAAAACCTCTGTTGGTTTTGGAGAGGGGGAAACAGGATTTAGACTAACTCCCCAGATCCAAACCTGAGTCTGAAGGGGGCTCTGCAGTGCTCTGGCAAGGAGGAAAGAGCATTTTACTATTGCACGTGGCAATATTTAGTATACGGTTTCACCCTTCTCTTAGCTTGCTGCCAAGAGTAACAATTAAAGTTCGCTTTTTCATAGATGAATTACCCTGAACAGTCTGGACTCCCAGTGGAATTGTTTTGTAATTTTGTTGATGGCAAGCCCTATATTTCATCTAAACATGATCAGAATAATTTTTTAAAGAGCTATATTCTTCCCTATCCTAAGCATTACCATCCCCTCCCTGGTGTCCCACAAATAAAAGTGATTAAGGCAGAGGCTCGCAGGAGAAGCCATGTGCTTTGGGGAAGGAAAGGATGCAGGTCACTGGGATAGAACAAAGATGGGCGACTTTTTATGAAATAAGAACTGAACAAACCAAAAAAAAAATAGCTAATGCTTGGAAGGGCTTCATGCAATGAGAGCTTCATGAGAGCTCGTATTTTAAATGAGGTCAGCTAGTTGTTGCAGCTTAGCAGGAACACATGGCCACACATTTGTCCTTAGACGGGAGAAGCCCAGAAGTTGCCTTGCAAACAGGATCCTGTGGCCACTGGCTGCTCTTCTCTGAGCCACTTAAGTCCTGATGCAGAGGGAGGTGTGTGCTGGAAAGGCATCCAAACACATCTGTGCTCCCCAGGGCTTGCTTTTGTTCCCTTAATGTTGAGCAATTTAAGTTGTTTGAAGAGTGTTTAAAAAACAAAAGCAAACGTGGAAAGATAGAAAAAAAGGGGGGGGCGCCTGAGAAGAGTTTCAGGGATGGCTTGGTAGGTGCCCGTCCACACTGGGGATGTCAATATCAACTTGAGAATTTCCTTCTGCTGCTGAGAGTAGCAACCAATTCGGTATGGGGGTCTTGTCATCGATACACTCGATAGTCATCACTGATCATTTCAGAGAAGCCAACACCCTAAAGAACAATTCCTCACCAGCCCCTGCCAAGTCCTGACATTTCTGCATGCAGGGTCCTTACATTGCTTCAGACAGAGCCATATGTAAGACAGCCCAGGCAGCGAGCAGAGCCAGATGATGAAGCAGCTGGTTGGTGTGGGCCTCTCCGCCAGGCAGGGCTTCATGCATTCTAATCCACATGTGCTGCGGACCTGGAAAATGCAGCTGCTGGCTTCCTTTTGACGGGCACAGGCGAGGAGGTTAGCCTTGAAAAACCAAGAAATGTGGCTCTCTGCTGACTCATCTCTGTTTCTCCAAGAGTGGGATTACCCTGAAGTTACATGCTGATGAGTTAGATACACAGAGTTTCCTCCTCCTTTTTCTGTGTTCTCTTTATAGGAACATGCTATAAACCATCAGATAGATTATCTCACAGCTTGAGGGAACACCTCAAGCTGGAAGTTACTCATCAGTATTTTTACGCTAATTGTATCTTAATTTTTAACAATTTTAAGCGAACTAAGATGATTCTTTCTGCTTTGTAAATAATAATAATAATCACTTATAGTTTAATTAATAGGTCTTTTGCACATGATCTGTTTTTCTAAGTAATTGTAGTCCAAGGAATGCATACCTATGGAAACTGACTAAACATTATTTGGATGGTTCATTGTGTGAATAATTTTAGCTAAATTTCATACACATTCTGACTTTAAACTTCCTCCAGAGATAGTTGCCTTAAAAATGAATAAATACCATGCACTTATCAAAGAATCTCCTTGAGGTTATTCATGAGGGTAGGAAAGTATTTGTATGAGGCCAGATGAACAGATGTGATATTTGCCGCTAGAAAACTGAAATCCGAATTCCCGTATTCTGCTACCGATCAGCATTTGCAATGCCGGGAGATGGCTTTAGCATTAAATCATTTATTCGGGTTTTTTCCCCCCCAGTGTTATTTCCTTCTCCTTTGATGCTTTCCTTTCCCTCTTATGAAAAGTCTTCTCTAGTTTTATGGTGTTTTGTTTTGTTTTTCTTTTCCATGCTTTTTAATACCCCGTCCATGCTCCTTAAAATGCACAAATCAGCTGTAGAAGCAAGGGCTTTTTGCCATTTGAGCGGTTTTCTTCACAGGACTTAATTCATGCAGTCTCTTCCTTTATTTATTTACAACTACTTGCTGAGTACCTTCAGCACACCAGCCCAACACATGAGGTACACCCAGAAAGGGGAAGCATAAGGAAATGTCTAATCCGATCTGGCCACAGAATGACTTACGAACAGAAACAGAAATTACGCTGCACTTTTCTTCCCTTCGGTCAAGCCCAGATGATCTGCCAGGTCATGTTTATAAGGAAAAAGAGTCAATGCAGACTTCCCTGGTCATCAAAAAATGCAGCCTAACCTCCCCAGGAAAAGGCATCTGATGTAGCGACTCTCTTTCGTGGCAAGTCACAGATATTTTGACCAGCTCTGTTGGTGCATAGAGGATCCATGGACCAAGCCCAGCACGCTGAGGACATTCTTCTAGAATCCATGGCTCCTGTCATTTCAGGAAGCACTTCGCTTTTTGTTCTACTGCTTTAAGCTGTGGAACTTGCAAACCCACCTCTCCCATCCCCCTCAGTTGCCTGGGCTGTGCCCAGCAGGCTGATCCTCCCCTGCCTCCTCTCCCTTTCCCGCCCCGGGTTTGTGGATACACTTACTTACAAGTACCATTGAATGCATGCAACACTGGTGCTCTAGTTTTTTTTCAAAGTGTCTGTATTTGGATTATATGACTGTATACAGTTAAACTCTCTTAAATTTAGGAACAGGAATAGACATCAGATAATAAATTAGGACCTTCTGTCATCTTTACTAGGCGAAAGAATGAAAAAAATGTCATTGAAAATCAAAAATGACAACTAAGTGAGCGAGGTTACCACGCCCTCCATTTCACTGCCCTCCCAGACTATGTAAGTCTCTCTTTTTCTACCAGCATGTTGCTGAAACCTCCTCATCCCCAATGACTCTTTCTTTGACCACCACTAAACTACTAGACTTTTTTTTTCATTTCTAACTGATTTCCCACCATGGGAAAACAATTGACAGTCTAACATGACTTCTTAGCCTCCAAGGCCCTAACTTTTAATAACCTTTATTACCTTTAATTGCCATCATTTTATTTCCACTGGCAGGGCTGGTAATTTTAAGATGTTCCAATATATTTTTAATACCTACCTGTCTTGCTTTCAGTTTGTAACACTTATTAAAAAGAATTAGCCGTGCTGAAACCATTAAGCATGCCATGTGTTGAATTGAAACTAGTTTTGAAATGTGTTCTTTTTGGAGGGTGTGAAGTGATTTCTGATGTATTACCGTTTGAAAGGGTAAAGCTATATTTTATGTTATTATTTCACTGCACAAATAATAGTTCATCTTTGCCACTTAGCACGTTCGGGAGATGTTGGTTGTGATGAATAAAGCTACATAATGCGCCTTAATTGGTAATCTGCACATCACATTTCTGAAGAAAGGTCAAAGTGAAATGTTATTCACCTGGTCAGTGTCAGGGGTGATATTAGAATCAGATACTTGATTCCAGTCCCCGTCCAACCCACAGAAATAAGTCATTGAGGTCTTCTCTTCTAATGCAAAGAAAAATAGGAGTAAATACATTTGATTCTATGGAATAAAATGTGCTCATTGGAAATACCCCCTGATTTTCTTTCAAGATTCCATGTTTTATACTGTTGTACTCTGTGAACTCCATTTCATTTAATATGATTAACTTGAAGCCTTTCCTTTTCCTGTTTACTGATCATTGAATACATGAGCTTATCTTCTCGCTCATTCACCAAAAATAAGATGTGAAACCCTTAATTTCGGGATTTTATCTTTAGCCATTTGTCTGGTAGATGATT
This sequence comes from Mustela putorius furo, assembly GCF_011764305.1. Lineage (NCBI taxonomy): Eukaryota > Metazoa > Chordata > Mammalia > Carnivora > Mustelidae > Mustela > Mustela putorius. Next base: position 6,260,042 of record NW_025421496.1, on the reverse strand, counting down.
TACCTAAATATCTACCTGAGAACAGCTATACAGAACACCTGACAGGAAACTGTTTGATCGCTGCTTAATCTAGAGTCCTGCATCCAAAATATCCACTTGTCCCATCAGAGGGTTCCACTCATGCTTCCTAAACATGGTAGGTTTAAAAACGCCCTCTGCCAATGAAAAATGGTGTTTTCTCCATGTTGATCTTTGAGCGGTGGCATTAGGTTTGTTAGACTTTGGGGACGTTTTGTTCACTTGTGTTTTGCTTTCTCATCTCAAAGTACGTAAGTTTTAAATGCATGTGGTTTCACACTTAAAATCCGTCTTCAAAATGGAATTAAAATGATGGTTGCTCTAAGTGACTATTATCTCTCTACCAGATATAATTAGTTAATGAAGGGAATTATGTGTGGAGTAGTTTTGTGGCTTTGCCACAGTCTTAAGAACCTTTAAATTCTAGTAGACAGTCTGTTATTGATATTTTCTGTGGCCTTTGAGGAAGCCAATTAAAGTTTCTGTATCTTGGTTTTGTAGAATGTGGGTAGCTCATACCAAACATAATGAGAAGGCTGAGTTGAATGAAAAGTGCTTTGAAAATGGAAAACACCGAACATAAAAAGAGTCCTTTAAAAAAAGGGGGGGGGGGTCTTAAGTGTATATTTTCACATGTCACAGCTTCCTGCTCCTTGAAATGAGGATACAAATATAGAACTATGTTGTGAATCAGAATGCTCGGTTGAGGTTGAAATTAATTAAATTACCTTGAGTGGGACCAGAGAAAAAATGAATTAAGGACTTTGTAATAAAATCATCACTAATACATCATATACTTTTTAATCCCATAATCACATATCAATATGACTGTAGTATAATCATATATCAAACACAGCTACACTTAAGTTCTTTTTTGCAAATGAGCTTTAATGTTTAAATGTCACCTTGGCTTCAACCTACTAAATCTTAACAGTTGTAATTAATTGCTTCAACATAGGAACTAGTGATAGAAATCTGAACTGATTGTGGCCATCAATGTCCTCCTGACTCTTGAGTCATTAACATACAGTATGCAAGCTGTGAGCATAAAATATTATTTTTTAACAATATGCAAGAGCTTGTACACTCAGAGAGAGTCGATATCCCTTTTTGTGTCATCTCCTGATGAAAATCAATTTCACTAATTCTAATGAGGCTGGAGTTCCCCAGGTATTTTTCAGAGTCTTCCTTCAGCGTCTAAGTTTGGCTATTAATGGCCGCCAATCTTGGTATTTTGTGGTTACAACTGATATTCCAGGCAAAGATAAAAATCATCAAGTCCTAAACCTGATGATCAAAATGCGATCAACCAGGGCCAAAGCTATTTTCAAGCCAAAAGTGTGTTGTGACTAAAAAGTAATGAAATGGATTTCTGTGAAGCGCTAATAATTGGATTCTGACTCCAGTTACAAAAAGAGATAGCCATAAAGGATTTAAGCCAAGACTGTCTTATCAGAATACATATACCCACACAGACACATTCTCTTAGAAAAGTTTTGTTATTGTTGTTTGTTTGTTTAGAAAGGCTTTTAAAATTCAACAACCATTTTCTTAGTTGGAGTTTGGTGTTTGTTTAAAACAAAGCAAAAAACTCACTCAATAGAGTGCTTCAGAACCTGGGCTCCCAAGTCAGACAGCCTGGGAATGATTCTCAGCTAGCTAGACAAATAAATAGTATATCTGGTCATCTGTACACATTCTTAAACCACATTATTAGAGTAAGTTTACATATGATAAAAAAGCACTATTTTCGGGCGCCTGGGTGGCTCAGTCGGTTAATTGTCTGCCCTCAGCTCAGGTCATGATCCCGCGTTCCTGGATGGAGCCCCCCATCAGGCTCCCTGCTCAGCGAGGAGTCTGCGTCTCCCTCTCTTCTGCCCCTCCCCCTCACATGTTCTCTCTTGCTCTGGTCTCTCGCTCTCTTTCAACTAAATAATCTTTAAAAAAAAACACACACACACACATGCCATTTTAAGTATACACATGTGTATGCCCACGTACCCCTCACTGGAATCAAGGATAAAACATTTCCATCACCCCAGAAAGGTCTTTCGTGCTCTTTCTAGTCGCCTACCCAGCCCCCCATCCTGCCCAAAGCAACTGGTATCCTTTCTGTCCCTAGAGATTATGTTGTTTTTTGTAGACTTTTATATAAGGAGAATTATTCAGAAGTGGTTCCTTCCTCTCTGTATAGTATTTTTGAAGTTCCTCTGAATTATTAGTTATATAAGGAGTTAATTCCTTTCTATCACTAAGTGATTGCCTATGGTGGAAATGTACCACAGTTTATTCACTCGTTCAGTTTTCATGGATGACTTTGTGGTTTCCAGTCCAGGGTTGTGCACTGAGCTGGTATGAGTATCTACCTACAGGTCTGGGGTGTGGAGAGACACAGCTTTGTAAACGTGAGACGGTCAGTAAAACTCTGGTTTAAACAGTGACCCTGAGGAGGGAGGAGCTGCGCCCGTGTTTCTAACCAGCTGTGTAGAGCTTCAGACAAGGCAGGCAACTTAGACAAAGATTTGGTCAAGGAACAAGTAGGAGGCCTTCAGCGCTGGCATGTGCGGCAAAGGGAAGGCTGAAGAAAACAGTAGCATAGACAGAATTCGGCACAGTTCTTCATTCGTAGTTTGCACGGAGCTAGAACTGCCATCTGTAGGTCATGCATCGTTCTCATGTTTAATATTGAATTAATAAACAGTTAATGTTCTGTTAAGACTTTTGTATGATAAAAATTGAGCGTAGAATGTGTGGCCATGCGTCAAGCTGTGCCATTGATGTGAGGTGGGGGTAGCTTAGCGATGCAGTGAGCTCCTCTCTCACTTTCCCATATACACACCCTGCTTTATATTCGCTATTTTCTTGTAACACATCGGTTCTCTCGCCACATATCTTTTTAGTCTGATTTGAGTTATGGTTTTCATTTGTCAGTGATTTTAGTGGATGATTCCGGATGAAGGGTTAACTTCCTTGTTTGTGTGCTCGGTTTTTCTCTAAGACTTCTTGGATTTCAATAAATGGGCTTGAATATTTTGAGAATATTTTGAAAAAAAAAATCTGATCGCTAATGAATTGTATTAATGACACATATATAAACTCGATCAGAGGCATAAATAACTGTAATTAGAGGGCAGAAGATTCTGGAGAACTTGACTTACCATTGGCAACTGAAGCTGATCTGAAATAGGTTCTGGGGTGGCTACATGTTTTGTTTGTTTGCATTTCTCCGAGGATTGGGATTAAACATGGATGAGACCTCCACGGGGAAAATAACAGTCACGGGAAGAAGGGAGAGGGACCAGTGCGTATAAAGGGGCAGATGAGGTGTGATGAGGAAAGTAATTGAAAGGAAACTGACAGCAAAGCCACTTGAGTCCCACAGTTAGGAGTTCTCGTTTCATTTGAAGAACATTTTGGAGACACTGCAGGGTTTTGAGAAAGTGAGTTGGTCATAGTAATGGTGTCCAGGCAAGTTGATTCTAGTTGCTTGTCTGATGTCAGAAAGAGTTTTATTTCTTAAACTGATGTTATAAATCCATTGGTCCTACGATACGTCCTACAAAATAACATGTTAGGTAAGAAACCGATTTGCTAAAATGGGTATGAATTCTCTCGTGGCGATCATTTTTTATTATTTTAGTATGCAATTGTATATTCCTGACCTTAAAGGCTGTGACATTCAGTGAAATTTTTGATCATCTCTTGCCTTCCTTCTAAATGAGGGAAGTTCTAGAGTTGAGATATATAATCATCTTGGCTAATTTTTTTTTTTTTTTAAAGAAGGGGAAGAAATTCTTTTTGAAGTGACTCTTTAATAAACCCAGGGCAAAATGTGTGAGTACAAGATGGCTCCTTGAAAAATGTCAGGCCAGTAATTGTGCTTCCAGAAGGCCTCACACATCCTCTTTGACCAGAATCTTTTCTCGGGTCATCCTCGTTCACCGTGACCTTCCGAAAGCCACTTAACTTCCAATATTCAAATTATTTTTCACAAGCAGTTATAGTCTTTGTATTCACCCTGTGACTTTGCAGAAATTTAAAGCAAGCAAGCAACATAATTCTGGGCTAGCCTCTTGAGTTGCTCTAAGACGGGTGCAGGTTGTGTGACAGAAGCAGTGACAGTTTATAAATGACTTTTGCTTGAGGTTTACATGCATATATTTTTTCTTTGCCATGAAGCAAATTTAGAATCATTGTCTATGATCCTAGGAAACCGCATTGCTCATTTGAAGCCCACCAGAGGCTACCACCATATACTTTCTTAATGCACTGTGCGAGATGCTTCTGTCTGGAAATCATTTGCTTCTTGTCATGTTGTAGCCTCAGAAGTATCTCCGAGCCATGACAGAAGATCTGCGTTCAGCTTGGTTGTAGAATGTAATATCGTGCATCTCGCCATGACAGAAGATCTGCGTTCAGCTTGGTTGTAGAATGTAATATCGTGCATCTCAGAATTCCCTGTCGAATTCCAAGCCACATTTGGCTAAGGAATCAAAGCAGATAGACAAAAATGTAAGAAATATCTGGGGTTGTCTGATGGGCTGCCATCATTGGTTGCACAGGTTATTAACTGCACTAGGGAACCAAACTGAGGGGTTGAGTAGAGATGGAAATCCAGCCTGTGACCCAGTCACCAAGCTGTGTGTCCCAGAGGGGGATGATGTCCACCTAGAGAAAGAATTATCTTTCTCTAGTTCATGGAGATCCCACATGACCAGCCGTATTGCACAGAATTCCACTGTAATTCCTCTCAGAATTGTTGGAGGCATGAATACCTTTTAAAAGATACTGACCCAGAGATGGTTTTGTTCCTTCTCACCTTCAGCTGTTGCTTCAACCTTGACGTTCACAAAACCACCAATAGCGAACTAACTCAGAGTCAAATAGAGCCTTCCAGTGCCCGTGATGATTTCATCAGAGCTCTCTAGACAAAGTTCGAAGTAAAATCTTAGAATTTTAAGTGAGTGTGAGTGCCAAGTACAAATCCTTTATTCTTTTCATAGCCTTTTTACCTTCTTTCATTTTTGTGACCAAAAATGATTGATGCTTCATGAATTCAAATGTATAATCACTTTCATTTGGGGTCAGTAGAAGATTCATATTCGGGGTGAAGCGTCCTTTTGAATATTGACAGACAGGGTCTGCCTGAGCATAGACACAAAGCAGTGGTGAAGGCTTTCTTCGAAGCTTCTGTGATTATCATCCAGCTGTCATGTGAAGGTGCTCCCCACGGACTCTCTTGTCTCCCGTCTGTGAAATAGTTTTAAATGTGAAAGGAACCATGTGATTGAGGCACGCGGGAGAAACTCTGGCAGGAACTTGTACATATCAGCTCAGACGCCGACGTCAGTCTTCCCAGCGTAAAGGGCAGCACCAGTTCTCTGCCCCGAATCCGACTTGCCTGTGACCACACTAAGTTGGTGGTAAATGGGCACTGCATTAGCTGTGAAGACCGGTTCAAGATCCATAATGAAGCCTGAGTAAATAAGAGGAAAAAATGGCCTTCTGATGACTCTTTTTAAAGTATGGTTTTAGTAAAGATGGCATAGCCCATCCTTCCCCCCACCCCAAGAGATCTTTATGCCGGTGCCAGTGCCTGCAAAACAAACCAGACCCAAAGACTCAAGGAAATCCTGAAAATGAATCCTGCCCTCTCTGTACAGGGTAACTTACTTAGGCCAGGGCATCCGGCAAGGTATGGTTACATGCCGGGCGATGGCTTTGCAGAACCCATCTGGATACATCTGTGAAATAAACAGATCCAGACTTTTTTTTTTTTTTTTTCTCCCCTTAAAATCTCAATTCAGACTCTTTACACATGTTCACATCTTGCTAGCCTTAGGCATTTCAAAGCAATTAAACTTGTATCGCACATCCCGATAATGGCTTCAACAGGCTTCGTTTTATGGTATTATAGCAGAAGACATGGTACATCCAGAGTCTTCCTTGCAAAAGCCAGAGAAAAAGGGTGTTATGATCGCTGCTGGATGTTAACAAATGTGAAGTTGTTCTTTGCTACTCGGTGCTGTTCTGCCACCTGCACGTGCCTGGCTAGCTCTAATTTGGGAAAAAGAAAAAAAAAAGTTTAGGCTTGTCTGTAAAATAAAGGATCTTTTCCGTGTTAGTAATATCTTCACCCTCAGAGAAAATCCCTGATAGACACGACTGAAGAAGGTCATCCTCAGGAAGAAGAGGGGAAGGGGGTGTGGGCCAGATGTTAACTTTCCCTCCAAGACCCACATATATCTTTTTCTGCCCAGGATATTTTAATGAGCTTTGAAGAAGAGAGCCATTTTCATGCTGCTGACTTGCAGAAGGCAAAGAGGGTAAAAATGTTCCTTTGTTCGTTTGTGGTAGACAGAGTTGTGACAGAGAAAGCTGTGAGATGTCTCTACCCTCTTTGCCACCTCGGCATTCTGAGGATGATGCTTGATTTGAGAAATGAGTTGCAAGAAATACTATATGTCTTATAGACAACGTAGTCTGCCGTCATCGACAGATACGTATGTGATGCAAAGATTCTGAACACTTGGGATTGAGTCCGTGTGACTTTGGGCAAGTTCTTTTAATGTTTATGAGGCTTACTTTTTCAGCTGTAAAATGTGAATAGTACTATCTTGCCAATAGGACTGTTGTAAAGATTTCATTAGTTAATACGTAATAAAAAGCATATGTGAGATATTATTTTTACCTCCCATACAAAATTTCTTCTGGGCATCTTATTTTGGGAAGCATGCTTGATACATTAAATGTTCTTCAACTATAGAGACGGGAAGATTAGTTAAAATAGTGAGATTTAAATGCATTAAATAGAACCTCTAGAGCATTTACTTTTTTTCAGCATTGTTACTGAGCTTGGTATTGTATCTTAACTCTGTCAAGTCCAGATTCTGGCCTGGGAATGAACAGAGTTTAACTCCTTGAGTGATATGCCTCCGAAGAAGGAACTATGTAGAGCAACCCATGTTCAATGAGTGAGGGATATCTATAGGTTAATTAAGGGAACTTATTTCCCTAAAATATCTCTATAAGGGAAGCCAAAATATGCGTGGTAACCCATATGAAAAGACATTAGCATGATTTACCATAGAGTCAGCCTTCATTTCTTGTGCTGCTAGCACGAGGGGAAAGATATTAGGAACGCTGTCCCCAGAGACTCAGACCCCGTGTTGGAGATTAGCCTAATTAACCAGACTTTATTAACTGGCATTCCAGGAGAGATGCTGGCCCTAAGATCCTCAGGGAGTGGCTCTCAGGACCAACATCAACTTTATCTGGGAACTGGTTAGAATCTAATGCAAATTCTGGACCTTAATTTCTTCATTGTTGGTTTTTTGTTTGTGGTTTTTTTTTTTTTTATTTGTATAAGTAGAGCTGACACACAGTGTTACATTTGTTTCAGATACACAACAAGTGATTCAACTTCTCAATACATTATGCTCTGTTCACAAGTGTCTCTGCCGCCATATGCAATTACGTTATCACTGAGCGTGCTCCTGGTGCCATGCCCTTTGCTCCTGTGACTTATTCATTCCCTCTCTGGAAGCCTGAGCTCCCATTCCCTTTCCTCCCCCCTCCCTATGGCACCCATCAGTTTGTTCTTTGTATTTATAGGTCCAATTCCACTTTCTGTTCATCCATTATTTTTATACTCTGCATATGAATGAAACTATATGGTATTTGTCTTTCTCAGTCTGATTTACGTCACTTGGCATGTTGTCACAGATGGCAAGATCTCATCCTTTTTTATGGCTGTGTAACATTCCAGTGTGTGTTTGTGTGTGTGTGTGTGTGTGTGTGTGTCTGTGTACCACATCTTCCTTAGCCAGTCATATATCTGTGGACACTTGGGTTGCTTCTATAATTTGGTTATTGTCAATAATGCTGCGATAAACATATGGACACGTATGCTTTTCTAAATTAGTGTTTTTCCTTTCTTTGTGTAAATACACAGTTGTGGAATTCCTGGATCATGTGGTATTTCTATTTTTTAAAATTTTTTAGGAACCTCCCTACTGTTTTCCACAGTGGCAGCACCAATTTCCCATCCCACCAGTATGTCACAAGGGTTTCTTTTTTTTGCCACCTCCTGGCCAACACTTGTTGTTTTTTGTGTTTTTTTTTACTTTAGCCAATCTGACAGGTGTAAGGTGATCTCATTGTGGTTTTGTTTTGCATTTCCCCAGTGAAGAGTCACGTTGAGCGTCTTTCCACGTGTCTCTTGGCCATTTGTATGTCTTCTTTGGAAAAAATGTCTATTCAGGTCCTCTGTTCATTTTTTAATCAGATTGTTTGGGATTTTTTGGTGTTGAGTTACAGAAGTTCTTTATATTGGACATGACTTTAAAACCACTAATCAGTGGGACCCAGCAGTGTGGGCTTCCCCAAGTCCTCTGGGTGATTCTGATGCTCACGCTAGTCCGGGAACCGCTGACCCAAGTCCTCCCCTGCACATAGTGAATCACCTTTTTTTCCTACACGTCTAAGTGCTACCAGTCCGGTGCTGCCCTTAGAAGACATGAAAACATAGTCTCAAATCATTTCTTTTTCCAGAATTTGGATAGGGAATCCTAAATCTGAAAAGTGCCTTTTGTACCCAACTGCACTCATGCTTTTTTTTTTTTTTTTTTTTTTTTTTTTTTTGCCAATTGGACTCTAACCCTCTGTTTTCAAATTTTGTATCTGCCCCCCACCCTTGGAAGAAAAACAAAAACAAATAAACCTTTTCCATCATCCTACTGCCTTCATTTGGTCCTCCCTTATACAACTAAAAATTCCCAGCAAGTCCTCTGAATTAGCTGCTTCCTTACTGGTGAGCCCCTCTGTAATTCTCTGCAATCTTGCTTCCACTTCCGCCTTTGAAGTGAAATTACTCTGTGAGACTTTCAACCATCTCCTGCTTGCCAAATCAGAAGCCCATTGTTTTTCTGTGAGGTATCCTGCTTTTGATCTACCCAATCCACAACGCTTCCCTTGCCTATTGTGATGCAAAGCCAGAGCCCTTGCTCTGGGACACTTTATTGATGCCTTTCTCTCCCTTCCTTCACCTTAGCCATTCCCTAAAGTCTGTGGTTTGGAGAGTTCTGGAGGGAACAGTGCACACACTCCCCGCCTCCTCTCTCCACCCCCCCACCCCCCCCTGCCCCGCCACCTCTTAGTTCCTCAGCTTTTCTCCCCCCATCTCTGCCTTCCTGTCAGTTACAAGGATCACCTCCTTATTAGTGACTTTCAGTTCTACATCGTCAACGTTGTCTTCATCCGTTACCAATCTAAATTCTCTCCACAGGGCTCCCCCATGTCATTGCAAACTCAAAACGCCAGAAACAGGATCTTTCAGTCATCTTTTACAAAGCAACTTCTCCCCCAAAATGTACCTCGGTCATCAGTGGGGACTCTTCTCTAGATCACCGTGTTCACCATCTTCCCTCTCCCTCTCCTCAGTCTGCCACCATGTGGGCATTGTGACATTTCATTGCCTCCTCCTAAGTTGACCTCTTGTTTCGGTCACTGGGTCCATAACCTGGTTTATGATCCCTTATACCTGCCCCCTTGAAATAACCAGTTTCCTGCTTCCTTCCTTCTAGCCTTTCATATCCTATATACCAATGCCATATCACTCCTTCTAGAATATCTGTTGAATTAATGTCATTTCCTTAATCATTGGCTACTCACTGCCTGAGGTCAAAATCCATCTGTGGGTTTTCAGGGCCACACAGCTTTCTTGAGGAAGCCACCATTCCAGATATCCTGCTTTCATTACCTAGCCCCAAAGATACCTCTATGAATCCACATCTTACTTCAGGATTGAAAAACCATCTCAAATCTTTTTCTTCTAAGAGAATACATAGTCCTCATTAATGGCCTATTTTTTTTTTTTTTGAGAGTTCACAGGCATTTCCATGTTACTGTCCCTAAAACTTAAAAATGATTTGAGTCTTATGTAAATGAAAAGGAATGTTCATGAGAAGCCTTACATAGTACTTGAAACTTAGAAAGATAAGTGGTAGCTTTCTTCCTAATGAGATGGTGACATTCCCAGTCCCAAGGAATACCCTCTTCTTTCTTGTCCCTCTACTTTGTGTTTTTCAACCATCAAAGCAATAGTGGAAAAAAAAAAAAAAGCAACAGGGAGTAATGGCTCCGTATCACATGAACCGTGGATGAAATAACCATGTCTTTACAACCACTGTTAACCACTACCTGTAAAAATGCACTCACCGGAAATAAACATCAACCAGAATTTCTGTTCGTCCTTTTATGAGAATGTAAGGACAAAGCAAATATAAAGGAAAATTACATGAAGAATTACCTAAAAATAATATGTAAATGATTCACAAATACGAATTTTGGCTGCCCATTCACCAAGATCCTTGGGTGGTAACTGTTGGCTTAAGTTACACACCAAGAAGATCTAGGCTGGTGAGCTAATAAAGGGTCAGTCTAGTCTTCAATAAGCTTTTACCTGAAGACTTTTGGAGTACATTTTAGATTTTGTTTTCGTCTCTGTCCAAATGATCCTAGTTTCCGAAAACAAGCACAGTTGTGATCCGCGTGGACCCTGGGATACATGGCTAGCTCTCTCCAAGCTGCTAGAACATTTTCCTACTTCCGTTTGAGAAAGACTGGTCAATTATCTTAAGCAAATGACTTGCTTATTATAACCACATTGGAAGCAAATTAAAAGGGAATGGCCAAAGAAAAGAAAATAATTAGACTTTTTTCTCAAAATAGAAAAGGGCCCTTGAGAGAAGGCTGGCATAATATCTCCTTAACTCTGTAAATTAAAAAAAAAAAAAAAATAATAGAAAGATATTTTTACATATGCATATGTGACAGAATACCTCATGTGTCTATATGCTGCATGTAATTAAGTCCATTGCACATGGAGAAGGGCTCACCAGTGTTTTCCTCAACCCTTCTTACTCTGTGTCTGTGCAGTGATGAGCCTGTCAGACTCCTGCAGCTGCTGACCCAACCCATCCCTCGGGAAGCTTTGAAGTACAGACACACCCCCCCCCCCCCCCAGGCAGCCAGGTAGCAGTGTCTGGAAACTTCCCACATGCAAGGCCTCAGCAGCACCAGTGACAGCTGGCATGTTTGGAGCCGGCTGGAGTTGTTAGTAGAGCCTGAGATTTTAGGAAGAGCGAGGGAAAGATAAAAACAAGCCGTGCACAATAAGGCAGGTGTTGCTCCTGCTCCTCCCCGCCACCCCCGAGTCTGCATTTTGCACCACGGGACAGAAGAAAGCGCTGTAACTGTCACTCCGGCTTTCTAAGAAGCTTTGGTACCTTTCACCCTGAAATCTTTTAAAACAGTATGAAAGGAAGAGACTGATGTCGGAGAAAGGGATTAAGGAAAGGGATGGTGTGGGTAATTCTGGAAGCGTCCTTTCCATCTGTCTGCCATATTTAGGTGTCGAAATGCTGATAGAGGACAGAGGAGCTTTGCTTCCCACCTTTTCATCCTTAGGAATCTTATACTTGATGTTTTCCTATTTTGCTATTTATTTTTACTTGAAAAGGGCAGTCCTTCAGCAGCCACCTAAGGCAAATGAAGTGTCATGGGTCCTCTCCTGTTTCACCCCCTCCCCCTATTTCACACATTTGGCTTGGTTTGATTCACTGGCTCCAAGGCGAGAGGTGGGTGGGGGGTGGCTCTGGAGGGGGCGGGGGGGGAGGGGAGTCCCTGGTGGGAGCAGTCCTCTCAGAGCAGGTGGTTCAGCACAGTGAGGATCAAAGAACCCAAAGGTGCGAGGCCTCCAACAGCTGCGGGACCTCTTTGATCCCAGGTTGGAGGCTCTCCCCACACAGATCAAGCGGTGCCCCTCAAGACAGGAATTCAGTCTGGTGGTTTACTTATAGGTAGAAGAGAACCTCAGCAGCCCGAGGGCGAGGACCCCCCCCCCATCCTGGTTGGCTCTCAGCTCACCCACAGTCTGTTCTCACCCCCTTATTTTCTGCCCTGTGTTTACCACGAAGGCCCATCGCCTTCTGACCGCCCACTCTGGGCTTGCTGGTTTCCTCCTCGCCCCAGGAAACCGCACGCGGACCTGGCGATCATTTGTCCAGGAGGCTGCGTCCTGGCCCCTGGACTGTCCTCCCTGTATCTCCACCTGGTTGAAAAGTTACCAGGTGACAAAGCCCAATCCAAATACCACCTTCCCCTCCTGGGTCACCTTCCTGACTCCAAATCTCAGCTCACGTGTATCCAGCACTTTCTCTGCACCAGGCTCTACCAGGTTCCTTCATCGCCATTGTTTGTTTGTTTTTAACCCATGGGTTTGGTGCGCTTGTTACTCAGTCAGTGAGTGCATTTGTCTGTCTCATGGTGAAATCGTTAAGTTGCCCTTATCTCATGCCTGCCTAAGAATACGTATCATTTTCTGTTTCTTCTGGGCCCTCACCGAGGTGACTATAGAGTAGTTGCCTTACGCCCGCACGAGTGTTACGGTAACTAATCAGATCAGTTATTTGGATGTATTGAAACTGACCCTTTCTGATAATCAAATAAGGGAACCTAATTGACCAACCATGTTTCATATCTTGGTGATTATGTGCATCGTAACCAATATAAATAGGGTCCAACATGCCCGTTCACCCTCCGGTCACTCAATTATTGGTATTAAAAGATAGGAAAGCTCAAAAGCTTAAAAAGCAAAAAATGTTTTTTAACCAACCAAATCCTTCTAAATATATCTAAGCATAAATATAAATATTAAATCATTATTTATTTATTACTAAATATAAATAACTATAAATAAATATAAATAACTATATAAATAAATAAAATTTAAGAATATATAAATATAAAACTATAAATAAATATAAATATAAATAATTGTTATTTTTAGAGTCAGCATGAACTTTCCATTTGGTGTAATATTAAAAAAGAAGGAAGAAGGAAAGAAAAATCTTCAAAATAACTCCCTGCACTGGGTGGCGCAATCAGTTAAGCAACTGCCTTCTGCTTGGGTCATGATCCCGGGGTCCTGGGATCGAGCCCTGCCTCAGGTTCCCTGCCCAGATGGGAGTCTGCTTCTCCCTCTCCCTCTGCTGCTCCCCTTGCTCATCCTCTCTGCTCTGTCAAATAAATAAATTTTTTAAAATCTTAAAAAAAAAAAAAAATAGCTGGCTCCAGGAAGGACACTCCACCAAAAAGACATAAAAGTATCCCAAGATTCACTCACTGGTTATAGCTTCCTGTGCTCTGGAACTTTTTTTTCTCCCCCCTGCTGAGCTTTCTAGCTTTTCTCTGGAATTGTTAAGGCCTCCTAGCTAGAGCTGTTGTTTCAGCTAAGTGTATCTGCTTCCAAACTGTGCAGTCATTTCCTTATGTGCTTAACGATTAGCTTCCCTCAGCACTTCTAGTCTCATCAGATAGTGGAAACACACCTGCAGGAGAACATTATCTATTTTCTTGCCTTCTCTCGTTCATCTAGCTGGTGCAAGCAAGGGAAGCCTTCAGATTCCTTAGAATAAAAACTAGCTATACTTGGGGCACAAGACAATTCCACTCTTCTCGACTTATCTGCATAAACAGTCGTGCAGCCTAATGAGGCAAATAGAATGTTTTTCAAGTATTGCAGATTCCCTTTTTTTTCAGCTTGCCCGGCATCATTCTGCTTTGTGAAATCTACCTCAATAACTTTGCCTCAAGATCTTTAATTATTCTGTAAACATGCTTTGTTCCCTCGATAGCTTTCTAAATATTGATTTTTGAATCTTAATTAATGTTCCAACTATTAATTGAATGTTTGCTGCCCACACTCGTAGAAATGAAAAATGCAGTTTGAGCTGCTTGGATTCCTCCTCACACCATTATAGTATCTAACTTTATAGAGTTTTGCATTTTACACAAAGCTTGCCCAGAGACAGCTCTGCTTGATCATCATAAAGTGATTTTCAGGCTCAGGTTTTGCTCTGAGCTTGGCATGAGAAACACGTGCAAATAAAACTAATTTCGGTACGAATGGCCATAGCACCACAAGTTATTCTCCTGGTATATTTACTATGATCGTAATTTTTTTTTTGAAAATGTGAATACTGGTTCTATACTTAAATAAATATGGTGTGTTAATGATGACTTTACAGAAGTCGGTAATAAAAAGAACAAAGCTCTAGATTCCCCTTAAAATTCTCACGTAAACACTTTATGCCACTTAGTAAATTAAATAAAATTTCTCCTCTATCAGTTGAGTTCCTTCACTTCACAAGTATGCATAGAAGCTCTCCTCTAAGCACAGGTACTCTGCAGACACTGGTGGCTGTTCCCAGTAACAGTGTGATGGCCAACTAACTTGACCCAGGTAGTCACCCAAAAAAGATCTGTTTTGGGGGCACCTGGGTAGCTCAGTCAGTTGGGCATCTGCCTTCAGCTCAGGTCATGATCTCAGGGTCCTGGGATCGAGCCCCGTGTGGGGCTCCTTGCTCAGCGGGGAGTCTGTTCTCTCTCTCCCTCTGCCCCTCCTTCCCATGTTCTCTCTTAAATAAATCAATAAAATCTTTAAAAATTTTTTTAAAAAGATCTGTTTCTGGATTTATAGGCCATTTTAAAGTATGAAAACTCTGTATTATATTTTTAAAATTGTGTCAGTTATAATCATATCTTAAAAAAAAAATTAATGCTTCTGAACTACTTAATAGCTATTTCCCTGGTTAACATCATGCTTTAAAAGAGTTTATCCGCCAACATGTTCTTTGTGCGATTATTTTCTCATTAGTATTTACTGAAAACCAAACAAGTAATTGCCAAGAGAATACATGGAGTTGGTATATTGCCAATATCACCACCCCTCTTAAAAAGATACACTTTATTTTCTTTTTTTCTTAGGCTGGGTATCATGACTGTGGACAAATACACAATTTCCAGTATTTTAAAATACAAAACATCTCCATGACCAAATAGGCTTTACCGATCTAATGGAATTCCTTCATTTATTAATATTCTATTAATATGATTTTTTTTCCATTCACCTGCCAGTTTGTAGTCGAACTAGAACTAGCCAGCCTCTTTTCTGAACATCTACTTGGGATAGATGCATGAATGGACATTGTCTCTGGAGGGTAGGAATAGACTCAGAAAAGGAAACAAATTTAGAGCCTTTATAAAGACTCAAGGTGCTTTTCTACTTAACTCAAATTTGTTTCTCAGGCTTGAAGCATTTATTGTATTTGATGACTCTCGATGTTAATTTATGTCCTAAGGGTTGCTAGGCTGACAGTTACTAGGGACGGGGATTGGGGGGGGGGGGCAGCAAGAGCCCCTAAGCCAGAGTGCAGGCAGCTCTCGCTTTGCCCCCACTGACCCTCCCCAGTTCCTACCCAACCTCTTCCCCTCTCCGCTCATGCCAATCAAATCTTTCATCTTTTTTCCCTAAACTGAGATCAAATGATACGTTGCGCTACTTTAAAACCGCTTGATACGATCGTGGGGACATTTGGGTGCTGGGCAGAGTCAGAGAGCCTGGCATGGCAATGCGTGTTTGGCAATAATTTCAGTCCCTCTAGGGAAAACAATGCCTTGAATGTTCACGGTGAAATGATACAGATCATTGCCTGTATTGATGGTTAAATGATAAGTGAGAATCTGGGATATCCATGAACTTGCATAAGAAATGTCCACGATTCGGTTTCCTTAAGCCCACACTTGACATTCCTCCTATAAAGCATGGATCACTCTGACTCTGTTTTAGCGAAGGAGGTGAGATCGCCTCATGTCATGTCCTGTAACTGAAACTAAGTTGTTGATACAGACCTGCTAATATACAGTTACCAATCTGTCATGAAGTTATTGATGAGTTTTGCTTTCTTCATTTGCTTTCTTCATTCTTTTCTGGCTGTATTTCCAGGATTTTACAATACATATACATTTCTTTTTAATCAAGAAATAGTCATTTATAATAGCAGTTACAAAAGTACATGTATGAGAATCCCACAAATATTCTTGCTATCCCTAAGTCAGTTTATTCAGTTTCCTTCAGTATGTCCTGTCCAGCTGAGTACCTGATATTATAATAATGAGCCCTTACATTTGTATAGGTCTTGATGAAGAGTTTCTCACGTGGGACAAATACCAGTACTTAATCAACTCAGTAATGGTGACAGGATAGACAATCATATCACAAGGAGATTGTGGGTTAGCTATTTTTTTTTTTTTGCCAAGAATTATGTAATTAGCAAATAGCAAGGATATAGCAGTATTTCCTAATCCTAACACAGTTTTCCTTTTTTATATGCAGTCATTTTTTTTCCATATGTATAAATTTCTGCTAAGTCCCATGAAGCATATGAAGAAATATAAGTCCTAGCTCCTGTCATCAAGCAGTTTGCAGTATAGTTGGGATACAAAAACATTTGCTCATGGAATTAGCCATTCAATTAATAAGACATAAGTAAAAAGTGCAGTGTGTAAGACAGTGTCTGCACATAGAAGGCACTCAAATGTTGGATGGATGCATGAATGGGTGGCTGGATGGCTAGATGGGCAGAAGCTCAGACAGACGGACAAATTTATTAGAGTTATAGGGACTAGTAAAGAGAAAAGTTCCTTCATGACAGATGGCTGAGTTTCAGTAAACGTCCATTGACTTTCATTGATCAAAGGATATTTCAAGGATAAGATAGGCTAGCGAAGCCTTCTAGAACTTGGGAGTAGAGTGTGACCCTGCAGAGAGCGGGAGGGAGGGAATTCCAGGCCAGGGTTTCAGCATAAGCCAAAGCAGTGAGGCAGAAAAAGCAAGGTATGACTGGGAACGGTAAAGGAATGACCTTCCTAAGCATAGATTTTGGTGAAGAGGTTGTTTTGCAAGTAGAATGGAACTCTATCATCGAGTGTCTTGAATTTCAAGTGGAAGTACTGAAATAATCCATAAGCATGGGCAGTGACAGATATTTTCATGTAAAATAATATCATACAGAAAATGCCTTATAGGCAACAAATCTGGCAGCAATATGACTTTGTGTTAAATACAAAGATATGAGATGGTTTGAGGTGGAGATTTTTAAGTATTTGCTGGGATTTTAGAATATTTTTTAGAAAGAACTACACATATGGATATTGCTGTATCATCATTAAAATGTTCCTATATGCAGGAAACAGAGGGTCACTGGAGGGATGGGGTGGGGGTAACAATAAATTAATTTTAAAAATATTCGAATATGTGACTGAAACTTCTGAGACCATTATGTCAAATGTAGATTTAGATCAATAGGTATTCTTACTGAGAATCACAAGATTACAACATTGGAAGACACATCTAGAGGGCTCCAAATATTGCATGCATAAAGTTTAATCAATTTTTCCTATGCTGGAGGAAAGGTAATAATTGTCTTCTGAGATGTCTGGCCTTACTCCTGGGTATGTCAGAAAACTGCCATTTCTTGCATGTGCATTCTTAGTGTGCCAAGAGAAGGTATAGACACTGTCCTTTTTCCTTAAACCTATTCATTATGTTACAAAATTGATGAGGTCATCGCTTGAAGTGGTTACCAGGTAAGGCCTTGGAGCAAAAGTCAGTGGGTTAGAACCAGCTCAACCACAGCTACTTGGTCTTAGTTCTCTCTCTGTTCCTCAGTGGCCTTGTACCATGAATGACGATCACAATAGCACCAGCATCTTCACATCTTACCTTAACAGCTTAACATCTCCATGATGTTAAGTTACACGGAAAAAGACGGTCTAGTGCCTGCCACATGGTAATAATCCATACACGATAGTCCTGTTACGAGTCCTAATACATCATTGCTGAATAATCGACATCCATTTTATGACCTTGTTAGGTTTGTTCACATGTGTTGTTATATTTGTTTTTTGTTTCTTTTTTTTAATAATGGCTAGAAAGAATGCTAAGATCCCATGGGGATATGTTTGGGCTCTTGGCCAGAACTCAGTATAGACAGCCTAGGTTGATTCTAACTTCCATGAAGCTGACCAGCCTCTTGCCTCCCCTAGTGAGCCACCTGTATGGATTTGGACTGATGGATGCGGAAGCCATGGTGACGGAAGCCGAGAAGTGGACCACCGTTCCCCAGCAGCACGTGTGTGTGGAGAGCACAGACCGGCAAATCAAGTAATACTCGTGGCAAGCAGTCAGCATAGCAATTTCCTGAAAGGGATCAGGCTGGCCCGAGTGCTCTAGACAGCCTTTGTTGTCCATGGAAGCCGAAATCTTGTGTTGTGTGTGTGTGTGCTTTTTTTTCCTAGCGTAATTATAAAATTCTCAAAGAATGTCTAGGATGCTAAGCTGTTAAATCCACATAATAGGATCCAAGGATCCTTGAAAGCATCTCACAACAGGGGATTTGGAGGACCCTTACAAATGGGCATTCTTAAGGTTTCTACTCGGCCAGTATTTCTGTTTCATGCTGCAGATGTTCTCCCTAAGTCAGGGTACTCCAAAATCCTAAAGTTGATATTCTGGAAACTGAACTCTATAACATATAATTGCGAATTATATTTTCAGTATAGTATATAAAGATAACAATAGGTTGGAAGTAAAACGAATAGAAAATAAGAAGTAGGGGGCGTATCTTTCCTATGGTTCAATGACCGCCTCAGAGACAGAGACCATGTCTCTGACCATGAACCTTGACCATGAAGGAAGAGGAAGAGTCCCCATAGGAAGAACAGCCAAAAACAAACAAACAAACTTCAGGCACAGTCTCAGGAATCACCCCCAACTTGAACTGTTGTCAGTATGACCAGAGCCCCGTGTTCAGGGGGAACAGTGACACAGGAGAAAGCTAGTGAAGAAGTCAGGCACGTTCAGGCCAGAGGAAAGGTGTGCCCTGTGAGTTATAGAGCAAGGAAGTGGTAGACCAGGTATTTGAACCAAGGTCACGGTAACCCCCGAGCCTTCCCCATACCGCCATGCCCTCTAGCAGTAGTCCAAAAAGTATATTCCACAGATCGGCAACATCACTGTCACCTGGGAACTTGTGAGAAATGCACATTCTTGGAGCCCCCTCAGCCCCACTCAATCACACATTGCAGGCAGAGGCTCGACTCTCTGCGTTTCAACAAGGGGATACCCTCAGGTTTGAGAGCCCTCCCTGCATGAAGATAAAAGAACCCCACTCCCCCCATTTTCTGTCACTGGCATCTTTCCTACTCTCTGATAACCAGGGTTAATCCTTGAAGGGACCTTGGGTGATGGCACTGTGTCCTTCAGAAATCAGCCACCAGCGGCTCGTGTGACACGGCGTCATCATTCCGGGCCCACAGTTCTACGCAGCCGAGCCCCTCCAGTGCTCTGCTCACACTCAGTCTTTCTCTGTTGCAGGACCATTCGCCCCAACAGTGCGGTGCGCTCCATCTACAAAGCTTCAGGCTGTTCCGATAACCCCAACCACCACGTCAACTACCTGGAGCACGTCGTTGTGCGCATAACCATCACCCATCCCAGGAGGGGAGACCTGGCCATCTACCTGACCTCGCCCTCAGGGACCAGGTCCCAGCTTCTGGCCAACAGGTACTGTGATGGCCTCTGGCCACCGGGGCATACAGGCGACACCAACACTCCACTGTTGTGGAAGGTATAGAGTGTCACCTGCTCTTGACTCAACCCTAAGAACCAGCTTAGGGGGGCACTTAGATATCAAGATGGCACAGTCAGAGCTCTCACTGCCCATACATAATGAAAGGGTATAGGGTGCCCGGGGTTGTGGTGGTGTCCAACTCTTGATTTCCCCTCAGGTCATGATCTCAGGGTCCTGAGATCAAGTCACATGTTGGGCTCTGCACTCAGCGGGGAGTCTGCTGGGGATTCTCTCTCAGCCCCTCTTCCTTCACCCCTCCCCCCCAAAAATAAATAAATAGAATTTTTTTTTTAAATGAGAGATGAAAAACTGCCTAGAATCTGTAGGAATGGGACAGTGTAACATTTAATACTTGGATAATATTGCAGTGATGCCACAGAAAGAAGGCCACCTGTTGTTTACCCTAAGAAAGAATTGCAGAGCACTACCTCCTTAGGCCTTTGAGATTGTCTCCCCGGCCCTTAAACATCTACCAGCGTTTGTTACAGATTAACTGAATTCTCTGGCCCAGTCCTTGTCCAAGGTTAAAGGAAATTCCATGTGATTGATTGATTGATTGATTGATAAGATTTAATTTTTGTTTTGGGGGGTTTTTTCCCCCTAAGATTTTATTTATTTATTTGACAGATCACAAGTAGGCAGAGAGGCAGGCAGAGAGAGAAGGGGAAGCAGACTCGCCATCCAGCAGAGAGCCCAACACAGGGCTCAATCCCAGGACCCTGGGATCATGACCTGAGCCGAAGGCAGAGGCTTTAACCCACTGAGCCACCCAGGCGCCCCATTCCATGTGTTTTAAAACAGGTGTGGGCAAATTTTTTTTTCTGCAAGGAGCCAGTTAGTAAATGTTTTGAGCTTTGCAGGCCATGTTTCTGTGGCAACTGTTCAACTTTGCCTCAGAGCAAAAAAGCACCTAGGCCGAGTGAATGAATGGGTGTGGCTGTTTTCCAATGAAGCTTTATTTACAGAATAAATAAACAGGCAGCAGGCTGGATCTGGCTTGAAGACTGACTGTAAAGGTTAGCCCTTTAATCTTTATTGCCCAAGAGGGTACTCAGTTTCTTGTCTTAGCCTCTTGCCTTTTCCCTGCTCCCTCCAAACACTGATCCAGAAAGTAATTGCACTGCCACGATCCTGCCGAAATTCCAGAATGTTCTAGCAACCAGTTTTCTTTTGATGCATAGGTTTTTGAATGGTTGGGAGCATGGGTAGCAGGTGCTTATCAAAAAGTGGGATGCCTGGGTGGCTCAGTTGGTTGAGCGGCTGCCTTCAGCTCAGGTCATGATCCCAGCGTCCTGGGATCGAGTCCAGCATTGGGCTCTCTGCTCCGCAGGGAGCCTGCTTCTCCCTCTGCCTCTGCCTGCCACTCTGTCTGCCTGTGCTCACGCTCTCTGACAAATAAATAAATAAAATCTCAAAAAAAAAAAGTGGGACCCGAATGGGGCCAAGTCAGGTTGTCTTATACCCTTTGTTCCCTCTGTGGTTCTAAAATGTAAACCACAGCTTCTTTAATTTGATCTTTTTTCCTCTGAGACGAACATTTAATGGGAGCAGAAGTCTTATCATGAATGGCATATATTTGAGAGCCAGTCTTTCATGCAGACATAGCCCCTGCCCACATAGCCAGGTGACCGTAGCAGGGGTGGTCTTTGTTAGGGCTGACCATAGGCCAGCGGGGTTGAGAGGCCTGGGGCTGATGCAGTCCTACAGAACCTAAAGCGAGATTGAGCAAGTGCCAGTTGCTTTGCAAAATCCCCAAATTCATCTGCTCTAGGACTGTGAGAACGAGAGCAGTAGCAGTTCTGGATGATAGTATCTGGGCGTACAGAATCCGAAATCTTCAATTACATTTTGCATCTGTGCTTGGCAGACTTGTGTTCTTTAAAACTTCACATCCTCCATCAGTGCACAGGGAAACGTGGGCTTAGGGCTTGATGCAGCGCAGCTTTGCCAGAATGAGGGGCTGCAGGTGCGAAGAGGGGCAGGCTGCTCTGGCCTCAGATCCCTGGACGTGCCACCCGTGCCCTCCTCCCGCCGCAAACCGGGGTCTCAGCTGCGGCCTGCCACATGCTTCTTTCCAGTGGGCGAGGCCTTCCCCTGCATGGTTCCGTGATTAGGAGGTCACACCAGCTGCTGCTACTGAAGCGAGGGAAGACCTTTTTCCCTGTTTTTCTTTCTTTATCTTTGCCTTTATTCGTCTGCGTTAAACTTGAACGAGTACGCAGGTGAAACACGGGGGCGCAAAGGTTTGCTTCACGCATGTGCGGCTGAGACGCCTCCAGCCTCCTCTGTTGAAGAGAAAACAGCCCCTTCATGGTCGCTGTGGGCTTGGAAAACTCAGGCTTTCTGGGCCTTTCCTGCCTCTGGCGTTATTTCTAGTTGGCCTCAGCCCGGGATGACTTCAGTGTGGAGGCTGATAAGCCAAGGAGCTGTGGACCCCATCACCGGCTTTGGCGGGTTATCCTGCGCAGGCGCAGGCTTCTGTCCAGCACGCATGCGCAGGCTTCAGTCCTGCACGCCTGCGCAGCGGCGGAGCCCCCTGCTTTGCCCTTTGCAAAGTGCGGAACCCAACACTGCTCCTTGGCTTGTGCGGGAGGGAAAAAAAGCAGGTGTTTCAGATACTCAGTGGGGAAATTGACCTCAGTTTCCCCCATCAAGACTCCCTGGGAATACAGTTGCTACTCGACGTGGGTCTTCTCTGTCTGGAACGTTTTCTCCAAGGGCTGGTCTTTTGTGTGTGTGCCATCTCGTTGCTGAAAGGAAGGAGGTGGATGGACCCGGGGGCCAGAGCGCCTGGAGACACCCCAGAGATGGAAAGGAGGTTATGAGTTCATTTGTCCGCGGTTCCCGGATCACATCACTGAGCAGCTGATCCCTGAAGCGTAAAACAGTGGCGCCCAGTCCCAGAAGCACGTCCGGTCTCTGAGGCCAGGCTCTCCTGCCCTTGCTGTGCTTGATGCCCGGAGCATTCCTTCAACTGAGGTGGCTAAGGAGAGAGAGGTCTTTGTGGCATTTTCTTTCCTTCCTGGCATGTTCTGAAGCTCTCCTTTTATGAGACGAAGTGTCTACTCAGAACCTTTTAGTCTCTGACCAAGGGGCCGGGGGTCCTTGTGTCCCCTCACCTTGACCCATGTTTCAAGGCCCATTCCCTGGATTGGTTGCTGAGGACAAGCAGCATAGGAGATGGGTGGGGATGGGCCAAAGGGAAGGCCTGCTCCCCTCCTGGTGGCCTTCACATTGGCCTGCAAGGCAACAATACTTCTACAAGGAAAGGGGGCTAGGTCAAGTTTTGGAAGGAAATTGTGTGTCAGAGGTTATTAATGAGAGCAATAAATGGTACCCCGGTTGGACACTTAGCTTTCTTGCAAAGAAGTCAAGCTTTCTAAGGAGGACCATGTTAAAGCAAAGAATGGCATGTATTTCAAAGAGACCTCTCAATAGTCACAACAGGAACTTTCCAGAGTGAGGGGTCCCTTGAGACGAAGAGGCAGAGCTGAGGTGGTCCAGAGCCATCCCCGCGTGTTTCAGTGCTGTTTATCCCCCCCACACAGCAATTCCTTGGGAATCGATTTTCTGCGAGGTCACTGAGCCCATGTGGGCCGTCTGGAACCCCTCAGTGCCTCCCCCGTCCCAGCTGACGGGCACTTGCTAGAACTCCCGTGGAGAACAGCTGTTGGAGGAAGAACGCTTACCCAAGCACCTGCAGGTGCTGGACCCTGGAAGGCACACAGCAGCGTTCAGAACCAGTCCAACGTGAGCGTGCCCCATTAGCCCAGCATGGGAGCACCCCTGGCAAGCCAGGTTGATAATTTAGGGGGTGGGAGTGACGAGTACACAAAGCAGGCCTGGAATGGGCAAATGGTTAGTTTCTTCTAATCCCTTTGTTTTCTCCTGCCCTCACACCCTCCCGGTCCTCCTCTTGGCCTGCGCACCCTGCCTCGCAAAAAGTCGCCCTGAATAATCAGCACAAATGGTTTATTTCAGGGGAGAATCTGGAGGTCTTGAATTGGGGGGGGGATCTAGGTGGGCTTGGGCTCCTTTAACATGTTTTTAGACAAGCATAACTTTAGATTAGCCTTTTTTTTTTAATACCACCACATATTCAAATTCTGCTTTGCAAAAGTTTTGCAACAAAAGCCAGCTTCATGAGATTCTTCCTTCAGCTGCATTTGTTAGAATTATGAAAAGCAGTCTTTCTCCCCATAAGTCTCCCCTTCCCCCCGAGTCAGTGAGTTGGAGATTTAGTGTAGCTGTATTGGCCCTCTGTTCCAAATTTTGGCTTCTGACTGAAAGCTGAAACTTTGCCTTTCTTTCTAAATTTGATTACAGACGAATATCTCTGCTTCTAATTATGGTCTTAAGTAGAGAGAAGGTACACTTTCGAGTCTGCAAAGCCTATAAGCTTCTATAATTAACTATGTTTAAATGTGGTGTTTATATTTGAGTCATTTCTGTTGCTGCCCAAATGTTCAATGACAGACTATTGACATTCGTAAAGGATCACGCCATGTAAGTGCATTTGTGGCTTGCAGTAAAAATTACACTTTGGCAGTGGAAATTTTGCATTCCAGTAAGGCGTCCCCATACAAATCCTCTTCGTTGCTCCAAAAGAAGATACAGCCTTTGGAGTTAGAGCTGGGCTTGTCTGGATTTCACCAATTTCTATGTTTGACTTTGAAAAGTGAGTCTCTCCACTAGAAAACAGATGCCAAGGTTAGGGTCCACCTCACACAGTTGTCACAAGTGTTGAGTAAGATCACTCACAGCAAGTCCTTAGCACCACTCCTGGAACACACAGTAAGCACTTAGTGAGTGCTAACCCTGATTTACACTGCCCAAAAGTGCTGCCCAAAGCACCTGATGGAGAACTCCATCAGACACAGATGGCTGGGCCCCTCTCCCAGAGTCTGATCCTGTACGTCTGGGTGAGGTCCATGAATCTGCATTTCTAAGAATCTTCCAGGTGATGTGGAAGTTGCCTGTCCACAGACCACATTTTCAATAGTACTGGTTTAAAAGATCACCCAGCTTTTCATACAACATTCTTGTTATGTTCATGTCCTCAAAAGACTTGCAGGCAGAACGCTGCTGGGTGCTGTGTGAGTAATTTACAAAGGCGTCTGTAATCAGAAACAGATACTTAGATAAAAGCTATCCACTCTTAAATGGAATAAATCTGCAAGATTACAAGCATACATCATAGATCCACAACAAGGAATGCGTGTTGGGCCCGGTCAGTAGTAAGTAATAGTATGCAGGTTGAAAGTCTTTTTTCTTAAAAACTCATATTTTTAGTATTTCAGGTCTCTAGAACTAGTCCCTTTCTCTCTCAGCCTTTCTTAAAGAAGTAATTTAGATGAGAAAAAGTACAGAAAAACTTAATAGTGTGTTTTAAACACCCTATTTCAGAAGCAAATCATTTAAAACTTGCAAAAGCCAAACAGCTAAAGAAAATAAAAAACCACATGACAATTAAGCCAAATGAGTGCTTCGAGCACTCTGTAAGTCCTACGTGAAGTTGCGATAAAGCACTAAAAAGAAAATAATAATTAAGTGATTTCAGGGACAGAGAAAGAAAAAAAGGAAACTTCTAAAAATATCTGTCTAAAGTCTAATTCTGTAGTGAACATAAATACTGTTTGGGGAGTAGTAGATGATTCTGAAATTAAGATCCATTTATAACCTGGGCAATAATTATATGATAACACATAGCTGTCAGTACTTATAAAATGTCTTGTTATTTAGTTGCCACAACAGCACTGAAGAATGTTGTAGCCTTGACACATTGGCTAGACTCTTTAAGCGAAAGGGGGAAGAAAGCTTACACTAATTATATGAGTTATTTCCTGAGTTAATTCCTCAAAAGGATGTACTATACTTAATGGCAGTCTTTTCTACCAGCCTTCATCCAAAGTAATTTATTTGAAAGCCACTCACAGGGATCGGGCTGTGGGGCACCATTTTAATAACTGGATGCGTAACTTGTGCTACCACAGGTGTATATCATTTCATAGAGCACACGATTATGAAGTCAACTTTGACGGATAGGCCACGGGGGTAATTAATCCAGGCTTCTGCACACTGGTCCTGCTTTGTGGACATTTCATCCATGCTGATAACATTGGCATGTGTTGGGTTTCTTCACTGTTGGCCCGGCACGGACATTCAGACTGGGCATTGGACTTTTTAGCCGATAAGTGGAGACCACACAGTTAGAATCTCTTTAGCTGGTGTCCAATGTGGTTGGACGCTTGCTTGTCTTGAGCAAGTGTGTTGTTTGCAACACAAATAGAATCTACTACGAGCGTTACCTTTTGTGATACACAGATGAAGCCGGGTTGTTCATTGTCACAATGCCAAAAATTGGGACGAGTTTAAGTGCTGAATCGGAAGACAATAAAGAACGGGGTGAGACTAGAAACGTGAATGGTCAGGCTAGTCGATCCAATAGCAGTCATCAGTGTCTATTTCTTTCCCCATCAACTCTTTCAGCAAAATGCAATGATCGTGTTTGGCTGCATTTTTAATTCCTCTCCTCAACTTTTATGTCCACATGAAATTAATGGGCATTCAGCTCTGTATAAAGGGAAGAGACTGGGGTGGGAAACCGCTGAGCCCGATAGACAAAGCCCATTTATATTCGGGCTTTGAAACACTTATTTGAATGCTGATTATGGGTATTTCTTCTTGGCACCCAGTTTATATTTAATTTGGGTTCCAAATGTGATTTAAAAGTGATTGGCAGCAATGGAATGGTTTTCAAAGGTGGACAGGAAAGGGTGGAAGGGGAGAAGCCCAGGGTCTGCTAATCCAGCAGTCAAATAATTGACCCGTGAGTAATTAGAAGTTGGCTGGGGTTGTGGAAACAAGACTGCCCTTCATGTGATGGCAGCCTCCAGTCTCCTTTGTAGTTTTGGACATGCGGCAGTGAGCCAAATGCTCTGTCTAAACTGTTTGGGAATTGCTTTTAAGTTTGGCACTCTTGGAAAGGTATTATGTGACAAGTTGTTGCTCCGGTGCCCTCAAACGGCACAATGGCTTCAGCGATCTCAAGCCTAAACTCTGTGGGCTGAGAAGTGGTTCTAGACTGGTTTCTGCTTCCACGCATTTCTACATCAACACACTCCCTTTTGTAACATAAGTCTGAGAGGAAAGGCGATTTGAAAAGCCTCCTCCTTCCCCACCGCTGTTTTTCCTTTTCATCCAGCCTACTCCCCCCCCCCTTTAGGTTTATGTGAAGGACTCTCTGTATGTAAGTCAGTTATATAATGGGCCAGCAATTTCTTCCTGGCCAAGTCTAGTTTTAAGCCATCCGCTTATGAAGCAGACCCTGTTGGGGTAGTGCATACATTATAGGATCTCCACAAAATGTACCATCCCTAATCTAGGGAAGCTCTTTAATAGATCTTTCATACTAGGAAGATATTCATCTAAGGAGCTACTATTTCCATCCCTGTTACCATGAGGGTAAGCCACCACATTCAATATGGCTCTCATTGAAATGCCACTCCTCTCTTCAGAACTAACCCTTACACATAGTCTACAGATATTCTAAAAAGAAAAAAAGGGGACTCTCACTCTTAGAAGCTTTGAAAATCACTTCCTACTGTGAACCCCATTATGGAAATTAACAAAACATATCTGAACATCCCAGACATCTGGGATATTCTCCAGTAAAGAGATCTGTTGGACTCTGCCTCAACCTTTCTCAGATTTTCCCCAGTTTTCTGACCACATGACACTTTGAGAATGCTGATAAGTACTTGCCTTTTTTCTTCTTCTAAGGTCTGAGGAACACATGGAGGTGATTTTTCCCATTTATCGTGTTTCTCTAGAGAAAACTGCCAAGTGTCTGCCAATTACATGACATGCTCCCATTATGCCAACCACCCCTTCAGTTTCAGGATCCAGCTGTCATTTTAGAGGGATCCTCAAACATATTGAAAGAATGCTTTTGTATGTAAAGAATTAGAATTCTAGTATATTAAATTATAAGGAGATTAAACTGGTTGTTTTTGGTTTCAGAAGGGCACTTTTCTCCCAATGGGAAGATATACATAGCATGCAGATTATACCCACCAATTCCCTTGGTGAGCATGAAATCAAAGTGAGGAGAGTTGATTGCATGTTCTGAATAGCCATCAACATCCAGTTGCCATGAACTTTGTCTCCATGGAAGGACAGATATGTCCCCAAAACAGGACATGGTTGCTCCTAAGACCATACTAAAGATATTCTTGCTTCCCTGTTTGCCTCTCTAGCTCTCAAGTTCTTTCTCTAGACACACATAATTTTTTAGGTTTTATAAAAAAAAATTTTAAAAACTGTCTCTTGCCCTATCTTTAACTTTTTAACCTTCTATTGTCCCATCTCTATAGAAATCTTTTTCTTCTTCTTCTTCTTCTTTTTTTTTTTTTTTTTAAGGCTCTTGATGGGGTTTCTTTTTTTTTTTTTTTTTAAGATTTTATTTATTTATTTGATAGAGAGAGATCACAAGTAGATGGAGAGGCAGGCAGAGAGAGAGAGAGGGAAGCAGGCTCCCTGCCGAGCAGAGAGCCTGATGTGGGACTCGATCCCAG
This sequence comes from Mustela putorius furo, assembly GCF_011764305.1. Lineage (NCBI taxonomy): Eukaryota > Metazoa > Chordata > Mammalia > Carnivora > Mustelidae > Mustela > Mustela putorius. The sequence goes on along the minus strand of NW_025421496.1, from coordinate 6,231,913 downwards.
GACCCTGAGATCATGACCTGAGCCGAAGGCAGTGGCTTAACCCACTGAGCCACCCAGGTGCCCCAGAAATCTTTTTCTAAAAGTAGGTTGTACACTCCACACAGGGCTTGAACTCATGACCCCAAGATCAAGTGTTACCTGTTCCAATGACTGACCCAGCCAGGCACCCCCTATAGAAATCTTAATATTTCTTTGGGTCATCAATTCTATATAATATGCCTAGATAAGTGACATGCCTCTTTCTTCATGTGCTTGTTTATACATTATCTATTGATGTTTCTTTATTCTTAATGAGGATTCTGTTTTCTTCTTTTCCTTCATGTTTTGTATCTCTCAGGATTACATCACAGGAAATAATGCTAGCTATTTCATATAGAAATAGGGAAATTGGAGCTTAAAAAATCACTGGAAGAGCTAGAAGAGCAGAATGTAGGCTGAACTTACAGGCATGACTCCCTCAACTGGTTAAGATGACTGGACAGGGTCTTTTTACTGAGTCCTAATTTATGAACAATACAGTTCACTTTTTAATGTGAGTAATTCAGTGATGAATAATGCTCTATATCTATACACCATTATTTTCAAGATATAAAACAATTCCGTCACTCCTGGAACTTCCACCATGCCCCTTCTTCCCTCCTAGCCCCTGGCACCCACTGATCTGTTTCTGTTTATGATGCCTTTTCTAGAATGTCCTAGAAATTGAATCCTACAGCACGTAGTCTTTTATGTCTGACTTTTTTCATTTAGCTTCAATGCTTTTGAAATTAATTCATGTTGTTGCATTTATTAGTAGTTCAATAGTTTTTATTGCTGGGTACTATTTTGTCATGTGAATATACCAGAACTTGATTACCCATTCACTAGTTGAGAGACATCTGAGTTGTTAACAGTTTTCAAGAATTACAAATAAAGCTGCTGTGAACATTCATGTGGAGTTCTTTGTATGAACATATGTTTTCACTTCTTGGGTAAATGTCTGGGAGGGGGATTGTTGAGTTACATGGTAGGAACTACCAAACTGTTTTCAGAGCAGCTGTTCTGTTTGGCATTCCCATCAGCAGTGTAAGAGAGTTTCAGTTGTCCCACACCTTTAATACTTGGTATTATCACTCCTATGGGTAGAGTCATAACCTGGTTTTCCCGATACCCAAATGTTTACCCCTTCCAGAGTTGCTATTACAAGGCCACCACTGTGCCTATTTGCCTGTGGTAGAATGATGACATGCATTTGGGTCTACTCATTGTCAGTGTCCAAGAGGAAAATGGCCTCCAGTATTGAGCTGAACCTGCTGATGGATACAAAAAGATCACTTATCATGGTCTTGCCTTGACCTTCATTGGATTCTAAATAATATAGAAAACAATGCTTTCTGGTTATCTCACAGGCTTTTTGATCATTCTATGGAAGGATTTAAAAACTGGGAGTTCATGACCATTCATTGCTGGGGAGAGCGAGCCACCGGTGACTGGATCCTTGAAGTTTATGATACCCCCTCCCAGCTGAGGAACTTCAAGACTCCAGGTAGGAACTCCCTTTACTATCATTTGGTTTACTCTGCAGAAACAAGTGATGGAATCTGTTTTGGCCTGGAAGGTTTTTGCATTTATATATCAACATCATCCTTTCTCATGTGATCCTATAGTTGGAGTATCTGTACATATTCCAGTTCTCAGTATTACCATTTGAGGGGTAATGATTGAAGGCTCAAAGAATAAATGTTTTGATCTAAGTATAAGACAAAATGTGACAGCTATTGATTGACATTTCAGAATCTATGCTCTATCTAACCAGCTTCCCCCAGAAGCAAGCTAGCCTCATCTAGAGATGGTTTCCTTAATTATCTGTTCCTCTGAATTTGTTCTAAAATTAATTTTTAGTGCACACAAGACATTGAGCTTGGCCTGTGCAAGCTATGCTGGTTACCAGTAAAGAAAAATGAATGTTGGTATTCTGCCCCATGTAAGCCTAAGAGCTAAGGGAAAGGAATACTTCCTAGATGAGTAAAATGTGGAAATTACGATGTTAACAGAAACACATGGCCTGCCTCCATCTTCCTGCTAATATATGAAGCTTGTTTGTAACACAAAGTAAGGGAAAGTACAAATGCAGTTTGGGGCGGGAGACTGAAGATTTTCACAGCACCTGTGTTGTCCACAGTGGAGCCCTACGTAGTACTTGGCTCGGGAACAGGTGATCTGTTTCACAACCACCCCAGCTCCCACCCAGCTGTGGACACATCTGCAGTCATCTAAGAAATCCGTGCTTCCCAGTGCTCTCTCTGTGCAGCCCATCTCAAGAAGATCCAGGCCTGAGGGCTTGTTTGGACTAATGGGTATCCAGTTCTAGCCCTCTCCGGATTGCAGAAGAAATTAACCCAGACATTCCATAATTCATTGTAAGGGTGTGTGTTACTCAGAGAATTGTGTGCTGCATAGGGCAAAGGAGACACACAGCAGAACAGAGGAATGGATCAGCCATTTGCCTTACTTTTGCCCACTGATCAGGGAAAGGTACTCATTCCGAGAGGTCCATTTTTGGCCATGCATTTGGCGATCTCTTCTCCCTAATTCTGTGATGGGGTTCCTCTGTGTTGCCCCAGAAGACCCACACTCAGGTGGCAGGTCACAACGAATAGGGGTAGAAGATTCATTAAAGGGTATCCAGTTCCAGCTCTCTTCCAGCGTGCGTCATGAATAGAGTGTTGCCAAAGTGTGATCGAGAAATCAAATGTTGGTCAACAAGGCAGGATTGAAGGAAACCATTAAAATAAACTAGCCCCTGGTTTCTAGATGCTTTCATTGGTTCCTAACCTACTTAGTCCCCAGGAAATTCCTTTCCCCTCCCTTCCTCCTTCTGGGCCTTGCTCAGTGCTCATGTGATAGAGATACACTGGGTTGTGGCATTCAGGGGCAATGGTGGCTTGGTGACTTGGCTGTGCTGCCCGACCCCAGTGGATCCATTGGCAGGTGACAGTTGAGGGCTCTTACATCTCAAGAGATCCCAGGGAAATCATCACTGTCCAAATTCAATAGCTGTGTACCAAGGGCTGTGAAGCCTTAAGGCACAGACATAGGGGTACACTATCGAGAATATAAGACTAAAAGTGACAGTTCTTTACTGTCACAACTCTAAAGAATGTTGGTGATAAAATGCTTCTCCCCACAACAGCAAACTCCCCCTAGGGGCACACTCCTGGTAGACCTGGTAGACCTGGTATTTATGTGCAAGGGTCAGAGGCTGTGAATGTAAATCTCTCTGCCCTCCAGGAGTTCAGACTTCCTCCAGAGTTGGTGACGATCATCTGTGTTAGAGGCTGTCAGCAGTAGCCCAGATAACCTAGAGTTGTCTCTTTCCCAGCACTGGCTTCCACTTACACCGTTTAAATGTTCATGTGTAGTTCTAGTCACCTCTAGGCATTTTACTGATGTCCTTTTCTGCCAGAAGAGAGATAGCCTAATGCTATTACTGACCTGGAGTCAGGAGGCTTTAATAAATTCACACAGTCTTTGGATATCCTTCCTTTAACCAACCTTCCTGTTTAGGATTAGTCACAATATTGAAAAGGGACTTGTACTTCTATGTGTGGGCATGTTTCTTTCCGTGTGTGGGCATCATTGTTTCTCTGGTGTACAGTCCTAGGGAAGGCTTCTCTAATTAGTGAGGGATTTTTTTTTAGTAAGCTGATAGAAATTCACTTAGAGACTTAGAATTTTCTAGCCCAATTAAATGGTAGAAATCATTCCCAAGTACATAGGTTCCTAATTCCGAACTGAGCTTCTATCTCTTTGTTTCTTCCCACTTGCTTATTATTAAAGCACATATTAAGGATTTTTTTTTATTGAAGTGTAGTTGACACACAACTTTACATTAGTTCGGGGTGTACAACATGGTGACTCGACAAGTCTGTGTTAGCCACACAGGTGTGGCTACCACCTGCACCACACAGCGCTATTACAGGACCCTTGACTCTTGTTTCCCGTGCTGTGCCTTTCATCCCTGTGACCCATTCATTCCATAACGGTAAGCCTGTACCTCCTACTCTCCTTCTCTGATGTTGCTTCCTTCCCTTTCCTCTCTGGCAACCAGCAGTTTGTTCTCTGTGTTTATGAATGAAATCGTATGGTATTTGCATTTCTCTGTTTCACTTTTCTCACTTAGCATAATCCCTTCTGGATTCATCCATGTTGTTACAGATGGCAAGATCTCATTCCTTTTTATGGTTGAGTAGTACTCCACTGTGTGTGTGTGTGTGTGTGTGTGTGTGTGTGTGTAACTATGTATATACAGCATTTCTTCTTTATCCATCCATCTCTCAGTGGACACATAAGTTGCTTCTACATCTTGGCTATTGTAAATAATGCTGCAATAAACATAGGGGTACATGTATCTTTTTAAAAAAGATTTATTTATGTACTAGAGACAGAGCACACTACTGTGGGGACAGTCAAAAGAAAGAGAGAAACTCAAGCCGACTTCCCGTTGAACATGGAGCCCAATACAGGGCTTGATTCCAGGACCCTGACATCATGACTCAAGCCAAAATTAAGAGTCAAATGCTCAACCAGCTAGGCCACCCTGGCGCCCCTGCATCTGTCTTTTTGAATCTGTGTTCTTGGTTTTGTGGGTAAATATCCAGTAATGAAATTTCTGGATCCTTCGGTATTTCTGTTTTTAATTTTCTGAGGAACCCCCATTCTGTTTTCCAGAGTGCAGAATGCTCCAGTTTGCATTCCCACGACCAGTGCATGAGGCTTCCTTTCTCTTCACATCCTCGACAACACTTGTATCTTGTCTCTTTTATTTTAGCCAATCTGAATGGCGTGCAGTGATACCTCATTGTAGTTTTGATTTGTGTTTCCATGATGATTAGTGATGTTGAGCATCTTTTCGTGTGTCTGTTGGTCATATCTGCGTCTTTGGAAAAATATCTATCCAGGTTCTCTGCTCATTTCTCATCAGATTTTTGTGTGTGTGTGCCAGGCTGTGTAAGTTCTGATACATTTTGGATATTAACCCCTTATCAGATATTTCATTTGCAAGTATCTTCTATCCACTAGGTTGTTTTGTTTTGACGATGGTTTCCTTTACTGTGCAAAAGCTTTTTAGTTTCGTGTAGTCCCAGTAGTATATTTTTGCTGTTGCCTCTTTTTCCTAAAGAGACATATCCATAAGTATGTTACTAAGGGCAATGTTTGAGAAATTACTGGCTGTGTTTTCTTTTAGGAGTTTTATGGTTTCAGGTCTCATATTTTATGTCTTTCATCTTTTTGTGGTTTATTTTTGTGTCTGGCATAAGAAAGTGACCCAGTTTCATTCTTTAGCATGCAGCTGTCCACTTATCCCAATACCATTTATTGAAGAGACCATCTTTACCCCATTATGTATTCTTGACTTCTTTGTTGTAGATTAATTGACTATAGAAGTGTGGGTTTATTTCTAGGCCCTCTATTATCTTCCACTGATGGATGTGTCTCTTTTAGTGCCAGGACCGTAGTGTTTTGATTACTCCAGTTTTGTAGTAGATCTTGAAATCTGGCATTGTGATACCTCCAGCTTTATTGTTCTTTTCTCAAGACTGCTTTGGCTGTTCGGGGCCTTCAGTAGTTTCACACCAGTTTTAGTATTCTCTTTCTGGACATTTTAACAATATGTGAGCGTGGACTCTTTTGCCATTTGTTCTGTTGTCTTCAATTTCTTTCATCAGTGTTCTACTTTTTAGACTCTAAGTCTTTCACCTACTTGGTTAAGTTTATCCATAGGTGTTTTATTCTTTGTGGTGCAATTGTCAGTGGGATTGTTTTCTTAATTTCTTCCTGCTACTTCATCGTTAATGTATAGAAATGCAGCAGATTTCCAAATATTAATTTTGTATCCTGCAACATTACTGAATTCATTTATTCTAGAGTTTTGATGGAGTCTTTAGGGTTTTATATTTATAATGTCATGTCATCTGCAAATAGTGACACTTTTACTTCTTCCTTACCAATTTGTATGTCTTTTATTTCTTTTTCTTGTCTGTTTGCTACAGCTAAAACATCCCAGTACCATGTGTTGACTAAAAATGGCAAGAGTGGGCATCTTTGTCTTATTTCTGATCTTAAAGGAAAAGCTTTCAGTTTTTCACCATTGAGTATGACATTAGCTATGGGTTTGTCATATACGGCCTTTATTATGTTGAGATATGTCGTTCTAACCCCACTTTGTTGAGAGTTTTTATTATGAATGGATGTTGAATTTTGTCAAATGCTTGTTCTGCATTACTGAGACAATCCTGTGATTCTTATCTCATGTTATTATTGTGGTATAGAACAGTGATTGATTTACAGATACTAAACCACCATTGTATCCGTAGATTCAATATCACCATGAATGTCCTTTCACTGTATGATTGAATTTGGTTTCCTAGTATTTTATTGAGGATTTTTACATCTGTGTTCATCGGGGATTTAGGCCTGTAGTTTTCCTTTTTTGTAGTGCCTTTGGTTTTGGTATCAGGGTAACATTAGTCTCATAGGATGTATTTAGAAGCTTTCCTTCCTCTTCTTCTTTTTTTTTAATAGTTTGAGGAAAATAGGTATTAACTCTTGTTTAAATGTTCGGTGGAATTCACCTGTGAATCCATCTATACTGGCTCCATAAGTGATGGTTCTACTACCTTTACTGTATGTTTGTTTCTACTCGTGAAATTTTTCCCTTTCATAATTTTCTTCTGATTATGGCCTTTTCAACTAAAAAAGTCCCTTTTAACATTTCTTGTAAGACTGGCTTAATGGTTATGTTTTGTTTGGGGAAACTCTATCTCACTTTCAATTCTAATGATAATCTTGCTAGGTAGAGTACTTTTGGATGTGGAGTTTTGTTTTGTTTTGCACTTCAGATATACCATGCCACTCTATTCTGGCATGCAATTTTCTGCTGAAAATCAGCTGAAAGCCTTATGAGGTTTACCTTTTGCATAACTAACTATTTCTCTCTTGCTGCTTTTAATATTCTCTATCTTTTATCTTTGCCATTTTAATTGTTCTCTGTCTTAGTGTAAATCTCATTGATTTCCTCTTGTTTTGAACTCTCTCTGCTTCTTAAACCTAGATATCTGTTTCCTTCCCAAGGCTAGGGAGTTTTCAGATATTATTTCTTCAAATGAGTTTGCTGTCCCTTTCTCTCTCTCTTTTCCCTCTAGGATCCCTATAATGTGAATGATTGATTGCTTTATGTTTTCCTAGAGTTCCCTTAGCCTATCCTCATTCTTAAGTTTTTTGTTTTCTATCTGCTGTTCAGCTCAGATGCTTTCTGTTACCCTGTCTTCCAGATCACTGATCCATTCTTCTGTATCCTCTAATCTACTATTGATTCCTTATAGTGTATTTTTAATTTCAGTTAGTGTTCTTCAACTGATTGATTTTTCTATATATTTCCTGCCTCTTTGTTGAAGTTCTGAGCTCTTCCACTCCTCTTTAGTCCCCTGAGCATCTTTATGACCGTTATTTTGAACTGTTTATCAAGCATATTGCTTATGTACATTTCACTTTGTTATTTTTATGAGGCTTGTCTGTTCTTTCACTCTTTTCATTTGTCTACTCATTTTGTTTGGGTTTCTGCATTTGTTTCTAAGAATTAGACGAAGAGCTACTTATCCTAAACTAGAAGGACTGATCTTGTGTATGGTCATCTGCTTTGCAGACTGTATGTGCCTGGTGACTTTAGCTGGCGGCTGGAAGTCTCAGGTCACTCCATGCTGGGACCACCCTAGTGGACTGGCCTGAGCTGTGTCAGGGTGGTCCTGAGGCAATCTGTGCAGGAGGCACCACAGTCTAATAGCTGAAGCTGAAATGGGTACCAGCCTGGGAATCATAACACTCTGTGCAGAGGGTATCCTGGCAAGATAGCTAATACTGAAGTGGACATGGGCTGGGGTAGTCCCAGTTCTCTCCACGCAGAGAGTTCCCCAACAGAGCAGATGAAACTAAAGTACATGTAAGCTGGAGGGGTCACAGTCTTTGAGCAGAGAAGCTGAAGTGGCTACAAGCTATCAGGTCCCAGGGGTCCTTGTGCTGAGGGGCACCTTGGGAGGACAGTTGAAGCTAAAGTAGATCCAAGCTCCATCTGAAGCCCAGAAGGCTCAGACCAGGAGATCATGGGGCACCCTGCATCAGGGAAGTCCTGGCAAGTTGTAAGCCAATTTGTGGGTCTAGAGTATTCCTGGATACTTGGCACATGTGTCACCTTGGTGAGATGGCTAGAGCTATCGTGAGCACTGATCCAGGTATCCCAATGTGCACCACGCTGGGACTGCCTTGGTAGGACAGCTGGGGCTGATGTGGGCTAGGGGTTTGGGATTTATGGAGGTTGTAACTGACAAGGGCAACCAGACCATGTTCCTGTCTATGCTATCAAGGTGGAAGAGAAACACAGACCATGGCACTCACCAGCCTCTTGGAGCCAGAGGGAGTTCCAGCAGCTCCCACAATTTGGCTGAGTTTCAGCTGGATCCTTTATATTCCAGTTCCTCTTTTAAATGTTTAAAAGTGTGGGCTAAGGGCCCAGAGCTCACTAAGGCAGCAGAACAGCATTGGCTCTAGACCCTGCTCCTCTCTGTGCTATCACGGTGGAGGGGGGAATGCAAACCGTGGCACTCACCAGCCCCTCCAACCTGGAGATACTTCCACAGCTGCCCCTGCGTTTGGTGGAGTTCTAGGGCTGGATCTTACATGTTCTAGTTGCACTTTTAAACTGCTGCAATTCATGGTGTTGGGGGAGGGCAAAGTCCCTTCATGACTCTGTCTCCATCTTTTTTGCCATTCTCTATGTGGTCTATCTTTTCTTGTATGGAACGTGTTCAGTCAGCACTTAGTTCTACTTCAGGAGGAAGAGATTGAGTGTGTCTGTGGAGCTAGTGAATTCAGGGTCTTCCCACATCTTGAATTAGAAGTCCATAGGAAGGATTTTTTTTAATCATTGTCTTTGTTTTGTTAGACATTAGACCTATCTTGGGTTTTCATCCTTGGGCAGATTGCACTTTTATACCAACATATAACAATAGATTTTTCTCATTCTGTATTTACACAGTGATTTCTTAACAGAAAGTTGCATCATCAACTGCAAAATCTCCTGAGTAATTTAGCAAATGGAAAACATTATGATAAGGGAAACATGATGGCCCAAATATGGCAATATCTGATGTGAACTGTGCTAGATTCTAAGGAAATAAGATTACATAATAAGTGAAACATAAAGGGATGAATTGCCCAACAAGTATGTCCCCAGTGGGCTTACGAGACATTTCAGAACGGACACAAATGGAAATAATCAATTATGAGTCAGCATTCTTACAAGTATTATACAAGGGTAAATTTTAGATCCAAACTGATCTTAAGTTAAATGAGCCAGGTTTTAGGGTGACTGGTGGATTGGATTTCCGATAGTGTCCTTGCATTATATGCTCCATTTGTATACCTGAGAGTTGCCAAAGAAAAATGTGTTCTCTTTTGCATTGTTATGAAAAAGCAAGCGGGTCATGAATTTCAGTTAGACATTCATTTCTTGCCACTACTTGGAATTCTGAGACTGAACGGCACCCTAATTATGAAAAGCATAGTCATTAACATGTAAATCCAAGGAAAAGCTGGCAGAGGGCAAACACATATAAAGCAATGGTCTGGCCCAGTGCAAATGTCAAACAACAATGAATGTGGCATAGAGTATGTTGATTTTTAAACTTAAAGGTTCTAAACTCTTGGAAATAAACAGGAAGGTTGCTTCTTATAATGGTTTAAGAACACTGCATTTGGGGCACCTGAGTAGCTCAGTCAGTTAGGCATTTGACTCTTAATTTCAGTGCAGGTCATGATCTCAGGGTCATGAGATCAAGTCCCACTTTGGGCTCCACACTGGGCATGCAGCCTGCTTAAGATTCTCTCTCCCCCCCATCACCCACCCCTACTCGTGTACTCAGTCTAACAACAACAAAAAAAACCAGCATTTGGCTTCTGAATGGCTTTTCTTTTTTTTAAAGTGAGATATAATTGATATGTAACATTAGTTTCAAGCATATAACCTAATAATTTGATATTTATACGTATTGCAAAATGATCACCATAGTAATTCTGGGTTATCTTTAGATTCAGCATACAAGTGAAATCATATAGTATTGTCTTTTTGACATTTCAGTTCACAGAAGGCCTCAAGATCCATCCATGTTTTCACAAATGGCAGTATTTCCTTCCTTTTTATGATATGATTCTACTGTATTATTACCACTGGTAAAAATACCACATTTTTATTATTTATACATCAATGGACACCTAGGCTGTTTCCACATCTTGACTATTTTGAATACCATGGGAGTACATATACTTTTACAAGTTAATGCTTTTGTTTTCTTCAGATATACCCATAAGTGGAATAACTGAATCATATGGTAGTTCTATTGTTAATGTTTTGAAAAACTTCCATATTGGTTTCCATCACAGCTGCACTGATTGACGTGTCCACCAAGAGTGCACAAGGGCTCCCTTTGCTCCACATCTTCACCAACACTTGCTAGATCTCATCTTTTTAGTAATAGCCATTTTAATAGGGGCAAGGTATATTGTGGTTTTCATTTTTATTTCCTTAAGTGGTGATGTTGAACATCTCTTCACATACCTGCTGGCCTCATGTATGTCATCTTTGGAAAAATGTCTGTTCATATTCCCAACCCATGTTTTAATCAGATTATTTTTCTGATACTGAGTTGTAGGAGTTTTTTGTATGTTTTGGGTAGTAACCTCTCATGAGATACATGATTTGCAGATATTCTCTCCCATTCGGTAGGCTGGTTGCCTTTTCATCTTGATGGCTTCCGTTGCCATGCAGAGCTTTTTAGTTTGATATAGTCTGACTTATTTTCCTTTTTTTGGTTTTTGCATTTGGTCAGATCCGAAAAAATTATCACCAAGACCAATGGCAAGGAGCTTCTGACCTTTTATTATCATCATCATCATCATTATTATTATTATTATTACTGATTCCATCTCTTTACTAGTAATTTCTGATTAGATTTTGTTTCTTAATGCTTCAGTCTTAAGTGGGTTATATAAGTCTAAAAATTTACCCATTTCTTCTAGATCGTTCATTTTGTTGGTGTGTAATTGATGATAGTCTAATACTTTATATTTTCATGGTTTTATTTTTATTTTGGTTATAACTTCACATCTTTTTTGTTTGTTTTTTTAGAGCGGGTGTATGACCTGGGGGGTAGGGCAGAGAGAGACAGAAAATCTTAAGCAAGGTTCATGCTCAGCATGAAGCCCAAAGTAGGGCTTGATCTCACCATCCTGAGATCATGACCTGAGCTGAAATCAAGACTTAGATGCTTTTGATTCTTTCTCTTCTGGGTGAGCTGAAGTATAGATCTGTCCATTTTGTTTACAGTCCTATGTTACCAGTAAACCTAAGTCCTGCGGGCCACCAGTGCCAGCAACCAAGAGGTGTCCCCTGGTAGGCAGCTATAAAAATTTGGGTCCCAGATGAGTACAGGTTCCTTCTGGGAGATATTAGTGAGTTGGAGCAAGACTGAGGGAGAGAGCCAAGATGGTGCCCACTGGAGAGTATTTCCGTAGGACCCTAGCTGTATGTAAAGATAACCAAATAAGCCTCTTTCACAGAAAGCCGTGCTTTTCAATTGGCTACCTCTGCCTTGAGCCTTGGAGCTGGCGGGTCCACACAGGCAAGCTCTTTAAAAACTAGTCCATTCACTATAGCCTTGCAGGTCTCAAGCCCTATTCATTTTCAAAGCTCGAGGTCTTGGGGACTCATCTCAGGTGCAGATCTTAAAAATTATGGTGGCTGATATGGGATTCAAACCTTCTTGCTTCTTGCAGAGAAACTTTGTGGGGTTTTGAGTCCTGATTGTGGGTCACAATGCCTGGGGTGGGGTTTATTGCAAGATTGTGTCTTGTCCTCTCTTACGTGCTTTCATGTGGGTTTTTTGTTTGCCTCTTGTGTGGGAGCCACTCAGCCTGTTGGTTTTGTTTTCTTTTTCAGAGATTGTTCCCTATATAGCTGTAGTCTCAGTGAGTCTGGAGGAAGAGGTGCCTTCAGGATCTTTCTACACTGTCATCTTAAACTGGAACCCCCAGATGGGTTTTAATAGCCATCTGTACTCTAAGTGCCTTTGAGAAAATTATCAACCTCTATGCCTATTTCCTCACCTCTGTACTGGGAATTCAAGTGCCTACTCCCAATTGTTGTGAACATTGAATAGATTCAAGCTTAATAAATGGATCAGCTGACACCTCAAGTTCACCAGTCTTGGGGCTGTGGCAGAACCCTGTCCCCCACCGTGCCTGGATTCTCTGTATCTGGCTGAGTGGAAGAGGGACATTCAGGGAGGTCCTGCTTCCTCCTAGCACTCTTCCATGTTTTTAATGGTTTTTGTCTTAATCACTTTGGCTTATGGTTGATTCTTTATGTGAATCTTATTAAGCTTAGTGACCTGTAAGCAGTTTTTATAAGAAGTAAGTACTAAAGCAAAATGTTCCTTGAGAACCTTCTCTGCAAAGGAGTTAAAACCTGTGGCTCCTGTCTCAAGGCACTCTTGACCAGAAAATGGTTCATTGCAGCACGGTCTGCTAGAACATTCTGCAGTGGTGGAAATACTCTGTCTTTGCGCTATCCATTGTAGTGGCCATTGGCCACATATGGCTGTTGAGCACTTGAAATGTGGTTAGTATGACTAAGGAATTAAATTTTTATATTTTAAGTAGCCAAATGTCTAGAGGGTATCAGTGGACAGCTCAGGTCTATAGCTTAGTATAGTGAAGTATTATTAAGATTAAATGACTAATTCAGTTAAATGGAACAAAGTTGTTTTGTCTTTTCTATAAAATTTTTTTAAAATTTAAATATGGTATTTATATGTAGAAAGACAAAGGCCTCTGTAAAAATCTGGGGTTCTCTTTTAAAACACCCGTAATTTGAAATCAGCCCTTGGTCCAGCTATCTGAGAGGCATTCACTTCTCAGTCTTATAAATGCTGATTAAATGAAGGCTTATCCTATAGTCAGTACATATGTGATATATCAGTTATTCTTCAACTGGTGGAAAATGTGCAATCCTAGCTATGCACCTCATGCTAGGATTCATATGAAAATGCTTAGCACAACTCTTTTACTTTTAAAAAAAAAAAAAAAAAAAAGAAAGAAAAAACAGTGGGGAAGAGAATTTTTTTTTTAAAGATTTTATTTATTTATTTGACAGAGAGAGATCAGAAGTAGGCAGAGAGGCAGGCAGAGAGAGAGAGGAGGAAGCAGGCTCCATGCTGAGCAGAGAACCCGATGTGGGACTCGATCCCAGGACCCTGAGATCATGACCTGAGCCGAAGGCAGTGGCTTGACCCACTAAGCCACCCAGGCGCCCCTCTTTTACTTTTTCTTAATGAGAAGGAATGAAATTGTAAAGCTCAAGAGTGAGTATGGGGTCATGCTATGATTTCATTTTTGTTTCTCAAGGCAAATTGAAAGAATGGTCTTTGGTCCTCTATGGTACCTCCGTGCAGCCATACTCCCCAACCAACGAGTTTCCTAAAGTAGAACGTGTCCGCTACAGCCGAGTCGAAGACCCCACCGATGACTACGGCACAGACGATTATGCAGGTGAGCTGGCTTCCAGCAGGGACAGAGGCTAAGGAAATAACTCTCGTACATCACCCCACCATGCACAGATAAGCTTCTAGCGATACTCTGATACATTTTCTTCCATCTTCTTTTCTAGTCCTCCCCAAATATTTGCACGTGTATATTCACACAGCACTGTTGTTTTCTTCAAAGCAAAACGCACACTGTAGAGAGTTTTCATATTCTTTTTCTTTCTCTTGTGATTATTAAGAGCATATTTCCCTGGTGTCACATATCCTCACAACAAATATTTAAAAGACAGCATAACATCACACGATTGTACTACATTTAATACATAATCTGGGATGTGTAGTTTGCCGGGAGTTTTACATTCTTTTAAATAAGGTTTGGATGAACATCATTATTTTATCAGTCCTTGTTTATATCTTTAATTATTTCCTTAGAATGGAGTTCTGAGAATTACTGCATCAAAGGGAATAATCGGTTTGAGAGCTTGGATACATTTTGTCACATTCCTTTCCAGACAAGATGTACCAGTCTATGCTGGGACCAGCTGTGCCTTTATTATACTCCTTCCTGCCAAAATGGAGTAGAAAGAAAAAAGTAAAAAACAAAACAAACAAAAGAACATTTTAAAAGTTTTATAGCTTTATTAGTAAATCATTTTTCCTCCTTAGTTCTAGGAATTAAACATAATTGTATTGTACCCATTTTTCTATTCAAATTGGCCCCAGTTTTCTTATCTCTCACATTTTTCCATACAGTAGTTCCCTCTTATTTGTTGTTTCCTAGTAGTATTACCACTACTACTAAGTAGTATCCCATTACTAATGGTCAGGAAGCCGACGATCTTCTGATAGATCATCAGGTCAGTAATAGCTTCATGCTACATTACCATGCCTCTACGTTGCCCACACTTCATTTCATCATGCAGGCATTGTATCATCTCACATTGTCACAAGAAGATGGATAAATACAAGATTTTATAGCATATTGATATAATTGTTCTCAGTTTCTCACTGTGCCTAATTTAAAAATTTAATGTTATCACGGGTTTGGATGTATAGGAAAAAAGCATGGTATATATAGGGATTGGTACTATCCGTGGTTTCAAGCATCCACTGGAGGGCTTAGACGCTATCTCCTGCAGATAAGTGGGGGGAGGAACTATTATTTTTCCTAAAAACATTTCCTCATTTATTGCTTGCTTCCAAAATGTAGTTTTTTGTTCGATGTTCTGTTCTGTTGTTTTGACAAAAAAAAAAAAAATTGGAGGGTAAGGTTTATAGTTTCAGATCTCACTTGTATTTTTTTAAAGATGTTAATCTTTAAAATCAACTGAATATCCACATGCATTTTTTTCTAATCTCTGCTTTTTACATTTGGCCATTAATTCATCTGGAACTTATTTTGGTTTATGATATATAGTATGAGATAAAATTGTCTTTATTTTCCACATAGACTAACATTATTGGCTGGGTTATCATCCCATTTTTAAATATTTATTGGAGAGGGAAAAGCAAACTCCCCACTGAGCAAGGAGCCCGACACTGGGCTCCATCCCAGGACCCTGAGATCATGACCTGAGCTGAAGACAGATGCTTAACTGAGCCACCCAGGCACCCCAGGGTCTTTCCTTTATAATAGTAGAATAAATTCTTAAACCAGGGTCTCTTCTGGTACCCCCGTTTCTGATTTTTTAAACTTAATCCAGTAACACCCACGCTATATTTTACTCCCTGTTGAATAGTTTGTTCTCATAATAATTCTTAAGTCCATCTCTAAAGATTCCATTGGAATTTAATGTGAATTTAATGCAATCCCATGGGAAGAATTGTTTAGGTAAGAATTATTTTTATAATATACAAGTTTTTCCATCCAAAACACAGACCGTGTCCCATTTTGCCAAAATCTTTTAATTTTATGTTCTATTCTTCTTTTTAGTGTTATTCCTACATATTTTGGGGGTCTTGTTGCTGTGATAATGGAAAAGATGCCATATTCTCTAACTAGTATCTGTTGGTATCTAGGTAATCTATTGGCCATTGCATATTTATCTTCTATCAGGCCATTCTGCTCAACTTTTATTAATTATGTTTTAGAGTTGATTTTCAGGGGCAGTTATAGGTATTACAGCCATTTCATCTGTTTTTTTTTTTTTTTTTAAAGATTTGATGTATTTGAGAGTGGGAGCACAAAGCAGACTCCCTGCTGAGCAGGGAGCCCCACGAGATCATAACCTGAGCCGAAGGCAGACACTAATCCAATTGAGCCACCCAGGCGCCCCTCTGATTCCTGTCTTGCTGCATTGACTACCACTTAAAGGAGCATTCAGTGCTCCTGGGATATGACATAACACTTAATGAACTAAAGATAGAAGTACTTCATTAATCACCTTAGCAGAATATCGTAAACATGCACATAGTTCCTTTTATTCTTGACAGGTACTATCCCAGAGCCCATCATAAGCTGGAATAATTCAAGCAAGCTGAGCTAATCGGAGCTCGGTCATGTTAGATTATCTCATTTTGTTTTGAGCTTGTAACATTACTATTCCCGTGATAACTAGCAAACCATTTCATCTTCTCTGTTAGGAGAAAGGACATCCAAAAACATAAACTGAGCCTAATAACCTGTTGCTATATGCCTTCTGGTAGGTTTCCAATTCACATTCTGGGAATCTCAAAATTCTGAACAAACGGTTCTCTATCTCTGTGGTTTTTCTCATTACCTCTCCGAAATATCCACATTGGCACTTGAGAGAGAACAAAGACAATTATTTCATTATTACCCTGCAACCTAAAATGCTAAACTGCATCTGGGACAGTTTAAGATTACAAAAGAAACAGCACAGCCTCTGAACTGGCCATACAGAGCCCTTTGGCACGTATAAAGCGTAAGTTTAGTGGGGGGCTGGTTAATTGCAGAAATCATCTGGTGAAAATTTAGGGCCACCCATGTTTCCTTTTCTTCAGAGCTGTGACTTCCACCTTCATGAAGAAGTCATCCTGGCTAAAGGCACAGATGGCATTATCATAACCAGATCCCTAGTACTGTTTCATCAAATTCCAGGGGCTGTAGGACCCACAGCTGGCTGAGTTCCAACCCTTACGTAGAGACCCTCTCTCCTGCTGTATCATAGCAGAGAGCTCATAGGTCCTAAGTTACACTAGCTCTAGAATTCAATTTAGAGATCAGTTTTAAGGCTTGGGAGAACACAGGGGAGCTGGATTAAGAAGGCGGACCCATGTTGATGATGTTGGACAAGCCACTCTAATTCTTAAAAAGTCTGTTTTCTCACCAGGTAAATGAGGGTGTTTGAATACTAGATTTTTCTCTAAGTCATTCCTCCAAGGTTCTAACATTTCAGTAACCATAGACCAGAGCCCTGTAATGACCAAAGGAGATCAAGGTTCAACAGTAAATCCTTTTGATTTAAATAAGTATGGTTCAGACATTTCCGACCTACCAACTTACTGTTTGTGCATGTTTATTACTAGTTAAAATCATGTGAATTTTTAACCGGAAAGTGCTTGAAGATTACAAGCCCAAATGTCTCCTAAAGTACGGACAACAAGGAAAAAGGGGGTTCATTCAAGCAAGCAAAAGGTCTAGCTCATGTCATTAGGAAGCTTTTCATCAGTTATAAAAATCTCCCATCTTTTTGGCATTTTTTCTTCCTGTGAATTCTAACTCTAGACCAAAGAATATGCCATGAAAGATTAGCAACCTTCATCCTAGGTCTGGAATTCTTTAAGCTTGCTTGCATTTTTTAAAATGTATGTCTAGTTTTCTTTTGTGGAGTTGCCCACCCGCCTGTGGGTAGGACACAATTTTAAATCTGGGCCTCAAGTACCTGCTTAGTAATCCCAGACCAGACACTGATAACCTCGCACCAGATGCCATAATGATGTTTCTTGCTGGCTACAGCGTCTCAGAGGTATTCTGTGATTTTAATGACCATGGGCAAGCCAGACAATCTGGTCCAGGCGTGGAATAATCAGCTTTTTTTCTTTTTTCTGTCAACAGCTTAACTTCTCATTTTTCTGTAAATCTAACATTTTTAGCATGATGCATATTTAATTGCCATCAGCTCTCTTCCAGTTGCCACAATGACACTGTTCATTGGAATTCTGAGATATGTGTTCTCTCCCACAAGGCAGCCATATGTGCTTTTTCGAAGCCCAGGCCATGACTGGATTTTCACTCCTGATACTTAGGTAATTGAGGTTTTCCCCCCTAAAACACCAGGAGTTCATCTCCATGCACAGAGCCATGGTACACATTATTCCTCCTCCTTAAAAGCTCTCACTGCATAAGGAAGAAGTAAAAAGTCTCCTTTTATACCAAATTCAAGGTAAAGCAGACCTGTTTTAAAATCATGTTTTCCCAGTTTTTTGTTTTGTTTTGTTTTGTTTTTCTAAAGGTCCCTGTGACCCTGAGTGCAGTGAGGTGGGCTGTGACGGGCCAGGACCAGACCACTGCAATGACTGCTTAAACTACTATTACAAGCTGAAGAACAACACGAGGTAAGAATCAGCCCGAGTCCGCTCCCCCTGCTGTGTGCTCCCAGCCGTCCCCCCGGCTGCCCTGCAGCCACAGCTGCTGACGTTCTCCGCCCAGGACCTAAGCTCAGAACAGAGGCCGCTGCCCTAGCCACCGCCTCCTGGTCTCATTCCAAACGCTGAAACCATACTGTGTCCCTGTATGCTGTCAAGCTGCAAAGATCTTTACTCACATTTGGAAGGGCAGTAGGGGAGCGACTAGCTCCACACAGGACTGCTCTTCCCTCTAGACCTTTCCATCCATGGACGCCTGACGCTAGAGCTCTGTTGGCCTTTCCTGAAAGCGCCAGCATGCAGCCCAACAGATGCGTTCCTGCCTTCCTGTGTGGCGGAGGGGCGGGGCCCTGCTCATCCCTCCCTATTCTACTCTGGGCACTGAGGCGGACCTGCTTGGTTACCGGAACTCTGGGCCCCTAGTTTCTGCCTTGAGGTGTGCAGATCTGTCCACAGGGAGGCTCCTGGGGCAGTCACGGCCCGTCAGAGGCTATCTGCTTCAGAGCCCTGCCCCCCTTTCCT
This sequence comes from Mustela putorius furo, assembly GCF_011764305.1. Taxonomy (NCBI): domain Eukaryota; kingdom Metazoa; phylum Chordata; class Mammalia; order Carnivora; family Mustelidae; genus Mustela; species Mustela putorius. The sequence goes on along the minus strand of NW_025421496.1, from coordinate 6,213,212 downwards.
CCTCCTTCAGGGAAGACTTACTACAGGAGCTGACTTGCCCTGAGTCCACACTTCAGCCATCCAGACAGACCCAGACACGTTCTAGTTCCTGTTGACACGCATGCTGGCATTTCAGTTCCTTAAAGGAAGGGCCCTTGGCTACTGCAGGACCTCTCATTGCTGAGACCAGCAAAATGCCTGACATTTTACTTGGTACTCAGTAGTAAATATTTGTTGAATGAATAAACAAAGAGCTGTCCTTCAGTTAAGGAAGTTCTTTTTTTTTAAATGTATCATAACCAACCAAGTTTAAATATATTTAGATTAATGTAGACAATAACCCACAGCCACTGCCCCTAGCTCAGAGGATCCGTAGGACAGCACACACAAAGAAGATACCCCTTATTAGCAACCTTTTTTGTATAAAATGGTGGTTCCCACATAGTTTCCCTCAACCCCATGCCACGACCTTCCTCTTGAGCCTCTAGTTTCTAACCATCATCCCCTTTAAAGAGCTAGTCCTGAACCTGAAAGTGGTTTGGACCAAGACATTCCTTCCTTAGCGGACTTGGTATTGCTGCCTGAGCACCCTACACAGGAAAGAGCTTCGACCAGCAGAATTTGGCTCTTTGGATATGGTATTACCGTCGTGTTTTAAAAAGGATTTTTGAGATCAAGGCAGCTGCTGGTTGAGCATCTCCCAGAGTGCCTAGGACTCCGTCTCTGGTGACGCGCCCTTCTTTCCTATCCTCCTACAATGCAGGATCTGTGTCTCCAGCTGCCCCTCTGGCCACTACCATGCTGACAAGAAGCGATGCAGAAAGTGCGCCCCCAACTGTGAGTCCTGCTTTGGGAGCCACGGTGACCAATGCCTGTCCTGTAAATACGGATACTTCCTAAATGAAGAAATCAACAGCTGTGTTCTCCACTGCCCCGATGGATCATACCCAGACCCCAGTGAGTCAATTTCAAATATCTGGGTTTTAGAGAGGAAATAGAAGGGTTTCATTTGAATGACATTAAGAGGGGAAATTGAGGCCTTGCTTATATCTAATAGGATCTAACCAGGTTTTAAGAGAACACGTTAGAGTTGTAAAAAAAAAAAAAAAAAAAAAAAAAAAATCATTTGTGTAAAAATGCTTATAACTAACTGTCCGGGAGTCCTCGGGCCCCTCCCCTGATTCAGTGATTTGCTAGGAAGACCCACAAGACTTACCATGTTGTTGTACCCACGAGCTCATAGTTACCATGTAAGATCAGGAAGAGATATATAGGACAACGGACGCAGAAAACCAGCACTAGCTTCTGAGTTTTCTCCGAGGACGGATTTAAAATCCCCCAGCAACAACTGGTTACAACATGTGTGAAATGTAGGCTACCTTTCAGTGTGGGAACCTCCTTAGAGCCTCACGCCCCGGGTTGTCGTCACGAAGACACGGTCTAGCTGGCACATACCCAAATTCCAGGCTCCTACAAGGAAAGCAGATGTTCAGCATAAACCATATTGTTTGTACAGTTTAGGCACCCTGAGCCACTCTTACCAGTTAGGATGGTGGAAACCCTCCTGAAATCCAACTCCCAGATGCTAGCCATGGGCCAGCTTCAGATGCAGGCTTTCAAAAGATAGCAGGCGAGCCTACTCTTTTCTATACGGTAACCAAAGGAACCAGGCCGGTATGGTATCAGTGTTATATTTCAGAAAGTTTAGAATTAGACATGTGTCAAAAACTACTAATGAAGGGCCATTAAGAAGGAAACCTTTAAAGTGATAAATGGAGTCAAATGCTATCAGGCATCCCAGCCCACCAGGAAAGGCAAAATGAAATCCATTTGCTGAGTTAGAGACAAAACTGAAGAATTTCCAGAGCGAGTAGAGTAGGAGGATCCTGAACTCACCCCGTCCCTCAGACATACTGAGATAACAGCTACGTTTTTCCCCTAATTGAAAGGCACCTGGAGTCTGGCAGACCAGACTGGCCACGGTTAACGGTAGAGAGAAGGCCACCTTGAAAAGGGTAGGCAGGATGGAGACAGAGTTGGAAATCACACCCCGGGTGCCACTAACTACGGACAGGATGGGGCATCACGGGTGTGCGATCTGACTCCACACCGGGCACGCCCAGCACTAGGAAGGAGTCCCCCCTCCCACCATGTCTGGCTTTAGAAACCAGGAGAGCTTAACTCTAGTGGGCCTTAGTTCCAGGAGAGCCTGAAGGCAATAGGAAATGGAGTCTCCATCATCCTTAAAGATCCAGCATACTAAATAACTCAGCCCAGACGGCACTGCAGAAGCAGTTTGAGAAGTGTCTGCGGTTATGTGTGAAGGAGATACATTGACTAATCTGTCCTGAGTGGATGAGATCTGTCCCCGGGCAGGGAGGCACAAAATATTTCTCTAGAAAGAAAGTGCTGGTAGATGGCCTTCATGTCCCCAAGGCCTAGCCAGCTGGATGCTGGTGAAAGGTAGCACTGACACGCTCTGTCTACTTTGCTATAGCGCTGTGTGCTCTTCCCCATCCACGCCAACTGGCAGTCCTCCCTTCAAAGGCCTCCTGCCCCACCATACGCACTTGGAGGGTGCCACTCCGCACTGCCTCACGCCCTGGGGAGTGGGAGAGAAGCCGCTCTCACAGCAGTCCCCGCAGTGGAGCTCACAGTTGGCTGCGTAAGAAACAAGCCCTGCCCACGAGTGTACCCGTCACGGAGCCAGAGGGACTACATGCAGACAGCTGGGCTCCCTGCTGGCCCAACTCACCAAGCCTGTCGCTGTTTTAGACCGCGCTCAGCCCTACCCAGGACACTGAGAGCAGGCAAACGGCATCACTGCGGCGGGCTGGGCTGAAGGCAGTTGCAACTTAGCCACAATAGGGAGGCGCACAGAGGACACCCCTGGAATGCCTGGTTTTCTGGTAACCAGGGTGTGGCTGCACTATAGGCACCACAGGAGCTCTTTTGAAAACAAGGCCACTACTTTCAAGACCAAGAGACATAGCTGACCATCCTACTACATTAAAAACAAACACCCAGAGACAAAATGAGACGGAGGAATATGTCCCAGATGAAAAAGATCAAAAATCACAGTACAACAGCCAAATGAAATGGAAATACACAATATGTATGATAAAGGATTCAAAGTAATTATCACTGAGATACTCACTAAACTTGAGAAAAGAGCCAAGGATCTCAGTGAGACCTTCAAGAAAGAGACAGAAAATGTAAAAACAAAAACAAAAACAAAAAAAAAACCAGAGCTGATAAATTTAATAACTGAAATAAAAATACACTAAATGGCATCCACAGTAGCTCAGAAGATGCAAAGGACAGATCGGTGGTATGGAAGACGGTAATGGAAAACAACCCAGCTGACAGCAAGAAAAAAAAATAAAAAATGAGAATTGGTTAAGGGAACTCTGTGGCGTCATCAAGCATAATAACATGCACATTTGGGGGATCCCAGAAGGAGAAGAGAGAAGAAGGGGCAAAAAACGTTTTTGAAGAAATAATAGCTGAAAACCTTCTTTCCCGAACCTGGAGAAAGAAGCAACATCCAGGTCCAGGAAGAAGAACCCCTACCAAAATGAACCCACAGAGGTCCACAGCAAGACACACAATAATTAAAATGGCAAAAAGTGAGGATACAAGGGAAGGCAAATAAGGCTCTCAGTTGACTTTCAGCAGAAACTTTGTAGGCCAGAGAGGAGTAGCATGCTTTATTCCAAGTGCTAAAACAAACAAAAAAACCTACAACCAAGAATACTCTACCCAGAAAGTACCGAATTCAAAACAGAAGGAGAGAATAGTGTTTTCCTGAAGAAGAAAAGTTAAAGGAGTTCATCCCACTAAATCAGGCTTACAAGAAATGTTAAAGGGACTTCCTTAAATGGACAGAATAGGCCATCGTATAAAGAAAAAATTATAAAAGCAGAAAAATTTTAGAGGTAAAAGCTAAACAGAGTAAAAATAATCACTTATAAAGCCACTGTGGAGTTTAAAACACAAAGTAGTATAATCAATATCTAGAAAAATTAGACAAAGGAGATATAAAATAAAACCTCACATACATAAAACATGGAAGTGGGAATTAATTTTAGTAGTTTTACAATGTGTTGAACTCAAGCAACCCTCAACTCAATATAGAACCCAGTGGAAACTACAACTCAGAAACCTGTGATATACACAAAGAAACAGAGAAAGAATCCAACCATATCACTAAGGAAAACTGTCAACTCACAAGGAAAGTAAGCAAGGGAAAAAGGAAGGAATCAGGAAGAACTCCAAAAACTATTTTCAATGTAAGTAAACTAAATACTTCAATCAAAAGACATACAGTGAATGAATAAGAATGAATGAGAAAATATTACTCATCTATATGCTGCCTACAAGAGACTCACTTCACACGTAATGACACATACTACAAGTGAAGAGATGAGAAAACATAAGCTGTGCAAATTGAAGTGGAAAAAAGAACCCAGGGTAGCAATACACATTCTTTTCAAGTGCACATGAAACATTCTCTGGTATATATAACATGTTAAGCCATAAAACAAGTCTCACTGTATTTAAGAAGACTGAAATCATATCAAGCATGTTTCCCAACTTAAATGGTATGAAAGTAGAAATCAATTTTACAAGAGAAAAATGGAAGAAAAAAAAAATACATGGAGGTTAAACAACATGCTAATTAACCAAAGTCAATGAAAAAAAAAAAAGATGAAGTCAAAAATGCATGGAAAAAAATGAAAAGACAATAGTCTATAAACTCTTTGGGAATTAGCAAAAGCAGTTCTGAGAGGGAAATTTATAGTGCTATTAGGGGACTCGAAAAAACAGGAAAAATGGGGCGCCTGGGTGGCTCAGTGGGTTAAAGCCTCTGCCTTCGGCTCAGGTCATGATCCCAGGGTCCTGGGATTGAGCCCCATATCGAGCTTTCTGCTCAGCAGGGAACCTGCTTTCTCCCCTCTCTCTCTGCCCGCCTCTCTGCCTACTTGTGATCTCTGTCTGTCAAATAAATTTAAAAAAAAAAAAAAACGGGAAAAATATCATGTAAAGAACCTAACCTTAGGCCTAAAGGAACTAGGGAAAGGAGAAAGGAACTAGAAAAAGAACAAATTCCAAAGCCAGTAGAAGGAAATAATAAAGATTAGAGCAGATTTAAATGAAATAGAGACCAAAAAAAAAGATAAATGAAACCAACAACTGGTTCTTCAGGAAGAAAACAAAACTGATAAATCTTTAAACAGACTTATCAAGAAAAGAGAGACGACTCAAAGAAATGGAGGAGGAGAAATAATATCACAGAAATGCAAAGAATTACAAGAAAACATTGAAAAATTATCTGCCAAACAATTGGCCAATCTAGAAGAAATGGATAAATTCCCAGAAACCTACAATTTTCCAAAACTAAATCAGGAAGAAATAGAAGATCGGAGGAGACCAATTACTAGTAATGAAATTGAATCAACAGTCAAAAACTCCCAACAAACAAAAATTAAGGACCAGATGAATTCACAGGTGAATTCTACAAAACATTTAAACACGAGTTAATACCTATTCTCAAATGATTCCAAAAAACAGAAGTGGAAGTAAAACTTCTAAAATCATCTATGAGGCCAGCATTCCCTTGATCCCAGAGCCAGAAAAAGACATTATATAAAAAGAAAACTATGGGCCAGGATCTCTGATGATAACAGATGCAAAAATCCTTAACAAAAGAATAACAAACCAAATTGAATAGTACCTTTAAAGAAAAACATTTAGGACGATCAAGTGGGATCTATTCCAGAGAGGGAAGTGTGGTTCAATATTCACTAATCAATATGACATCACATAAACGAGGAAGAATAAAAAAATATATGATCATCTAAACAGATGCAGAAAAAGGATCTGACAAGATACAACATGCATTCGTGTTAAAACTTCTCAAAAATGTGGGGTTCAGGGGAACATACCTCAACATAATAAAAGCTGTATTTGATGAACCCACAACTGACATCATATTCCATAATGAAAACTGAGAACTCTTCCTCTAACACAAAAACAAGACAAGGATGTCCACTCTCCCCACTTTTATTCAACATAATATTGGAAATTCTAGCTTCAGCAGACAAGAAAAAGAAATCAAAGACATATGAATTGGTAAGGAGGAAGTAAAACTGTGACTATTTGCAGATAACATGATACTATACATAGAAAATGCTTAAGGACTTCACCAAAATACTACTGGAACTGATAAATGAATTCAGTGAAGTTTCAGGATACAAAATAATGAAGTAGCAAAAAGAAATGAAGGTAACAATCCCATTTGTAAATTGCACCAGAAAGAATAAGATACCTAGAAATAAATTTAATCAAGGAGGTAACAGACCTGTATTCTGAAAACTGTAAGACACTGATGAAAGAAATTGAAGATGACACGATCAAGTAGATAGATACACCATGCTCATGGATTGGAAGAATATTGTTAAAATATTCATACTACCCAAAGCAATCTTCAGATTCATTGCAATCTCTATCAAAATACCAAAAGCATTTTTTACAGAACTACAGCAAATAATCCTCAATTCTGTATAGAACCACTAAAGACTTTGAGTAGCCAAAACAATACTGAGAGAGAAGAACAAAGCTGAAGGTATCACAATCCCAGATTTCAAGATCACCTACAAAGGTATAGTAATCAAAACAGCATAGTGCTGGCACAAAAATTAGACACAGATCAATGGAGCAAGATAGAAACCCCGGAAATAAACCAACATCTATTTGGTCAATTACTCTATGACAAAGGAAGCAAGAATACACAATGGAGAAAAGATGGTCTTTTCAGCGCATGGTGCTGGGAAAACTGGACGGCTGAATGCAAGAGAAGGAAACAGCACCACTTCCTTACCCCATACACAAAAATAAATTACAGAATAAATACCTAAATGGGAGACCTGAAGCCATAAAAGTCGTAAAAGAAAGCATAGGCAGTAATTTCTGGAACACTGCCCTTAGCAATGTATGTATGAATAGGTCTCTTCAGGCCCAGGAAGCAACAGCCACTATATAGGAACTTCACCAAAATGAAAAGCTTTTTCACACTAAAGAAAACTATCAACAAAATAAAAAAGCAACCTAGTGAATGGGAGAAGATACTTGCAAATGATGTATCTGATAAGGGGTTAATATCTAAAACCTATAAAGAACGTATATGACTCAACACCCAAAATACAATGCAATAAAAAAAAAAAAAATGAGCAGAGGATCTGAAAAGAAGTTTTTCCAAAGAAGATACACAGATGGCCAACAGACATATGAGATGTTTAGCATCACTCATCATCAGGGAAGTGCAAATCAAAAGCACAATGAGAGACCCCTCACACATTTTAGAACAGCTCTCAAGAAAGGACACTAGTCAGTATCAAGAAACAAATGGCAACAAGTGTTGGCAAGGACGGAAAGAAAAGAGAACCTTTATGCACTGCAGTGGGAATGTAAACTGGTGCGGCCACTGTGGAAAACAGGGTGGCAGCTCCTCAAAAGATTCAGATCAAACGCCGTAAAATCCAGGAATCCCACTATGGGAATTTGCCCAAAGAATACAAAAATGCCAGTTAAAAATAATATATGCACCCCTATGTTTATTGCAAACATTATTTTCAATAGGCAAGGTGTGCAAGAAACCCAAGTGTTCACTGATGGATAAAGGATTATCCATTCATCATACACACACATATACACAATGGAATATTCAGCCATGAAAAAGAATGAAACTTTGCCATTTGCAACAACATGCATGAAGCTAGACAGTATAATGCTCAGTCAGAGGAAGAGAAACACCACAGGATTTCACTCTAAGAAGCAAAACAAATGATCCAAGGGGAAAGAGCCAAACCCAAGAAGCAGACTCTTAACTATAGAGAGCAAAGTGATAGTTACCAGAGGGGGTGGGAGGAAGAGTGAAACAGGTGATGGGGATTAGGGAGTACACTTGTCCTGATGAGCCCTGAGTGGTATATGGAAGTGCTGAATCACTGTATTGTACACCTGAAACTAATACAATACTGTCTATTAACTACACTGGAATTAAAAACTTGTAAAAAAAAAATGTGATACACATACATACATACATACATACATACATAGTGGACTATTACCCAGCCATATAGGAGAGTGAGATTTTGCCATTTGTTGACAACATGGATGGAGCTATAGGGTATTATGCTAAGTGAAATAAATCAGACTGAGAAAGACAAATACCGTAGGATTTCACTTGTATGTGGAAGCAAACAAACAAAAATAAAGACCCTTAAATACGGAGAACTACTGGTGGTGGCCAGAGCAGAGGTGGATGGAGGGATGGGCAGAAAAGCTAAAGGGGAGGTAGAAGTTCCAGTTATCAAATAAGGAAGTCACGAGGTGAAAAGTACAGCTAGGCAGGATCGTCCCTAATACTATAATATCCCTGCACGGTGACAGATGGGGACTGCAGTTACCGCGGTCAACAGTGAGTAATATGTGGAATCATCAAATCAGTCTATTCTATATCTGCAACTAATATAACATTGTTAATTAGACTTCAATTAAGAAATGAATAATTTCCTACCAGGCAATACAAATCGAATTTGAGGGGCTTCTTCCACACAGAAATCTTTTGCAACAAACAAAAATCTATAAATGAACACAACACTTCACTTCAGGAGTCTGGGCCCTAATCAGTCATCATTAGGAAACAAACAAAGGTACATTCACTGGAGAATTAAGTAATCCTTGGGCTTTCCTACCTATTAGTGCTCTGGTAGCGCCCTTCTGCTTTATTTCTGAATTCTCGGTAACTAACAAGCATGTCGCACCATGGTGCATGACGACGCTGATTATCTCCTATTTCTGCACAACCTGAGAAAGAAGAAGACCCAAGTGTAAATGAGTAAGAGTTGTGTTTCAGAAATCAGGCAACAATTTTCTTAAGAAGTCAGAGTCCCTTGACTCAAAGGCAAGCATTTTTTCCAGAAGGCAAATGGAGTCTCACCTTACCCTATAGAATGGTGGGTAGGATTTCCGCGTAGTTCCTTTTCTCCCAAATTTGGAACATGCGCGTCATCCTGATAGAGAAAGGAAAAATAAGAGTGGGGAGGGGAGTGTGAGGGATCCCCAGAAATAAGCAGTATTTCTTGTAGAAAAAATTCAAAATTCTATCTAGAAGGCAGAATCTTGGCAAAGAAATTTGGTCTGAGATGGTGCATAACAGGATAGAGATACTGAGAGTCAGTCGTGTCCCCAGAGCCTGGGATGTTTGTAGTGAAGGAAGACTGTTCAGACAGTGGCTTTGCTGATACGAGTGGTCTCTGCCTCTCTCTCCTTCTGTGTAACTGACTTTTGTTATATTTTCCTCCTGAAGACACAGTGATCAGATATGATCATGATTGGTAATAATTACTGCCGACACATTTACAGTGCTTTCCAATTCATACAGTTCCCCTGAGTAATTTCATTATCCCCTCAAGATAGTTACCTGAAAGGTCAGCATCACTGTAATGTCTGTGGAGCAGAGAACAGAGACCCTGAACTTGCTCACTGGAAATATTAAAAGCAGAATTCAAATCTAGGTCCTTGGACTTCAGATCCTGTGCCATGTCCAGGAATCTCAACGGCAGAGTGAAGAGAAGACCATGTGGGGACTACCATAAGATTATAAAGCACTTCGTATTTCATGGGGAAGGGTAGGGGAGGCTCAGACTGGAGAAAGGAAGTGGACCTTCGGGAGGTCCTTATAAGAATCCATTAAAGTAATATTCCTCCATGGAACCTTGAAGAACACCAACATTTAAGGAGTAGGTGGAGGACAAGAAGCCTGTGAACAAAGCTCACTCAATCCTACACATACACGTGGTTATAATTCACTTGCAGCTCAGAGATGGTATTGAGAATCACCGTTTTTCACTATTGCATAAGCATACATTTGCCATTTTTTTCCAATGGGGATCGATCGGTCTTTGGGATTAAACAGGAGAACCATATTCATGGTGTATTTGCTCTAATCCAGTATATTTCTATTCTCCAGAACGGAGATGTATCTGAACTATAATAACATATCAATGTCACAGCCATTATAAAGTATGCAACACTATTCTAGACAATACAAGAAATACATCATCAACCCTCATCACCCTGCCGTCTTTAACGCAGATTCCCTTTTCTGGCGGCGTTCTTCAGAGCGGTCCTACACGCTGTGAGCATGGGGGCCCACCTCTCCATCCCACAGCCCCAAACACTGCTTCTCAAGCCTCATCCTAGCGTTGCCCCAGCGTCTTCGTTAGTGTGCTTGTCCTTGTCAGAAATTAGGCAACTTTTGTAGCAACATGGACGGGACTGGAAGAGATTATGCTGAGTGAAATAAGTCAAGCAGAGAGAGTCAAGTATCCTATGGTTTCACTTATTTGTGGAGCATAACAAATAGCATGGAGGACACGGGGAGATGGAGAGGAGAAGGGAGTTGAGAAGGGAAATTGGAAGGGGAGGTGAACCATGAGAGACTGTGGACTCTGAAAAACAAACTGAGGGTTTTGAAAGGGCTGGCCGGGGGAGGGGGGGGGGAGAGGTTGGGGGAACCAGGTGGTGGGTATTATAGAGGGCACGGATTGCATGGAGCACTGGGTGTGGTACAAAAAAAAAAAATCAATACTATTAGGCTGAAAAGAAATTTTTAAAAAAATAGAAATTAAAAAAGAAGAAGAAGAAGTTAGGCAACCCCGCTTGGGAAAGAGAAAAAGAAGAGGGGAAAAGCCCAATCAGCTATTCAACTAAGAAGGCAATGGGCTGTGGTTCCTTCGTCTGCAAAATGGAAGATGTGAGGCATGTCTGATTCTGCATTTTCCTACCTTTGTTCGCTTTGCTGGAAAGTGAGAGCAAACGTCCAGTGTGGGGCTGTTCATGAAATATTCGGCTCAAGGCCACGTATGTCTACTGTCGTGTACATTAGCAAACATCAGAACGTCTCCACCTGCTTTTATAGAGTCCAATGACCAACTGATTTATAACCGTTACTTTTGTGTGTATGTGTTGTGTTGTTTTGTTCTGTTTTTAACAGAGAAAAATCTTTGCCGGAAATGCAGTGAAAACTGCAAGACATGTACTGAATTCCACAACTGTACAGAATGCAGGGATGGGTTAAGGTAAGAGAGTGAAGGATCTTGTTAAGTCACACAGCCCAAGGAGTTTCTCAGTATAAACACAATATGTAAAAAAGTAATCCTCTTACCATCACCCTTGGTTTGACTCCCATTCAAACACCTGATTTGCTATTTGCATTATCTTTACCGATATATGTGACAAATTGGATGCCATCTTCGCTAACGGAGGTTCACACACCAAGGAAAATTCTCTTCAGAAAAGATGGCTCTGATACACATAAATAAAAACGGCTTTTTGAGAGGCTTTCTCAGTGCTTTTTGGCCAGCACAGCGCCCCCGTCAAGGATTAATGTGTAGGTAATACCAATGAATTATATTTAATCCTCCTGACTCATTCCTTTGATGGTCAGAGACTCTTCCCTTATCTGTATTATTCTCTCCATATAGCCAATCATGCTCTTATCTTAAGTACCTCAGGCTTGGTTCCATTATGCTCCGGTATGCACATAGATTTAACACCTGGCGATGTTTTTCTGAACTGGATGACTTGCTCATTGCTAAAGCCAGATATCTGATAGCTTCCGCAAGAGAACAAGACACAGCTCACAGCTTCTTCCTAGTTCCTAGTTGTAGGAACTAGGTAGCCCCTGGATTTCCACAGAGAAGGTCAGACCATCTTCTGCTGGGTAAGGAGTTAGACCCTGAGTTTATAGAGTACCTGAGATCTGCTGCATGCAGATCTTTTTTAAGTATTGAGAATACCTCTGGTTCTGCCATTAATTGGTGAGTGAACTCAGCAGGCTCCGAGCAGGTGATTATTTATATTTAATATCAGAGCATCGGGGCACACGGATGGCTCAGTCAGTTAAGCATCTGCCTTCGGCTCAGGTCATCACCTTGGGGGTCCTGGGGTTGAACCAGAGGAGTCTGCTTCTCCTTCTCCCTCTGTCCCTCCCCACACTCCTGCTCTCTTTCTCAAATAAATAAATGAAACCTTAATCTAAATAAAAATGATATTCTAATATATATATTTTTTAACTCTGGGGTTTTTTTTCATAAATGCATTCAGTAGTAATTGGCTTAGTACCTTTCATCTCAAGACTTCAGGTCTTGAGAAATATCAGTCTAGTCAGCCCCCTAATTCTTTTTGGACAAGGAGCAGAGACAAGAAGGGAGACAAGGTAGATGTGCTCAAACCCTCTTGTATTAGTCAGCTGTGGGATCCTGGCCAAGTCACTGAGCCACTCTGAACTTTAGTTTTGTCATCTATAAAATGAGATACTAACCCCTACATTGCTGAATGATGAAAAGCACTAACTGTGATAATATTTGTGAAATACTTATTCCAGTAATAGACACATAATTGGTCCGTGAGAAATAAAAGATTATTTACAATTATTTTCTATACAGCTGACCCTTGCACAACTCAGGGATTAGGGGCCCCAACCTCATGCAGACGAAAACCGCATATAAGTCTTAAGTCCTTAAGTTAGTTACTCTTAACTACGTAACTACCAATTACTACGGTTGAAAAGAAATCTTACAAATAACAGTTAATTAACACATTTGTGTTCTATGTATTCTACACTGTACTCTTACAAGAAAGTAAGCCTAGAGAAGAAAAATGTTAGGAAAATTATAAAGAAAATATATTGGAAGGGGAGGTGAACCATGAGAGACTATGGACTCTGAAAAACAACCTGAGGGTTTTGAATGGGGGGGTGGTTAGAGGTTGGGGGTGGTGCCAGGTGGTGGGTATTATGGAGGGCATGGATTGCATTGAGCACTGGGTGTGGTGCAAAAACAATGAATACTGTTATGCTGAAAAGAAATTTTAAAAATAAATAAATCACCAAGTGGTTAAAGAAGAAGAAGAAAATACATTTAGAGTACTGTATTGTATTTATAAAAAAAAAAAATCCACTTAGAAGTGGGCTCATGCAATTCAAACCCATGTTGTTCAAGAGTTCAGTCAACTGTGGTTCTTAGGGAACATTTTACAGAGTTCATTAACCAGCGCTCTCCAGTGGAAATACGAGAGCCTTATATGTTCATTTTATTTCATATATGCCCATAGCCACATTAAAGGAAGTAAAAAGATATGGGTAACATTTAAAAAAATATTAATCAAATCCAAAATATTACTGTTTCAATATGTAATCAATAGAAAAGACCTAGCGAGATGTTTTACGTTCTTTTTTGTTGTTATACCAAAATCTGGGGTGCATTTGATCCCAGAAAGCACAATGCACATCTCAACTTGGACAGTAATTTTTTATGAGAAATACTTGCTCTGTACTTGGATTTTACAAAATTTAGTCAAAGGAGATTTTATATAGCCAGCTTTGTGCCAAACTTACTCAGTTTTGCCAGTAACTGAACCGAGGGCCAATTTGTAAAACGTAGACTGAAATTAACTAAAAATAAATAAAGTTTAAAGTCCCATTCCTGGGCCATACTAACCACATTTTTAAGTGCTCAGAAGCCACAGGCACCGAAGCGTGTGGGACAGAATGATTCCAACCCAGCTAATGGATCATAGAAAGAACCCAGGTGTCTCCTGTACCAGGCAGGTTAGCCACACCACCGCTGTATTTTGGAAGCACCAGAGAGCTTCAGGGTACACACAGTGCCTGCTCTCTATTGCACAGCCCACTTACATTCATTCCCTCCTCACACAACGCAGCCTCTCTCTCAACACAGGCCAACCTCAGAAGGAATGCCCTTTACTAGAAAAATGAGGCAGCTTTTTTTTTTTTCAACTTTGTTAAGTTTTTTGGTGATCCTACTGCCTTCCACAAAAGGATACATTTGATACAATGTCCTTTTTTCCAGTTCCATGGGAAGGGCAGAGATTTCCTCTTACTGGCTCTTTAAATGACATGGCTCCCTAGCCAGTCAGGTCTGTAAAAGGAGTACACTTTGAGTTACGCTCGAGACTCCCTGCCCTTTCCTTAGAGGCTTTGAGGGTTGACCATTTTGCCTCAAGAGACCTATTACTTAAATTATTATTACTATCATCATTGTTTAAAGAGTGGCTAAGAACAAATAGAAATACATACACATAAAATACTGGAAGGAAGTGTATTAAAATGTTAACAGGACTGTTTGGGATCTGTTTTTTTATCTGTTTTTGTTCATTCCAATAGAGAAAAATAAATTCTACTTGTCCAAGTTAGTGTGATCCAAATACAAAGCACAGTCAACTAAGGTGTGCACTGGAATAATACAGAGTCTCGGAGAGTAAAAACCATTTGAACCTGTTGCTTAGATAAAAACCACTGAACCTGTTGCTTAGATACCCACCTTGTAGGATCATCTCTTTGGTGACATAGGATTACAGGTGCTAATCTGTAGCTGCAATCACACTATTGATTCAGTGAGCAATATTTATAGATTAAAGGTCCTAAATTCTGGTTTTTTTTTAATTTTAAGAACTGATCTATTGACTATGAAAACTATCATAATCGATATTAGCAAAGAGAAAAAATACGCATTCCTCATTCAACATTCTGGCAACTGTAATAGATACCAAGAGCGCCAGAAAGAAAAATAGGGTAAAGAGAACACCTGGAAACAATAATACAATTAAGAAGAGTTGGGATGTTTGGGGAATCAACTATATAGGCAGGTCATTTTACAACGTTATTCATTAGCATTTAAAATAAATCAGGAAATAGAGGCAAAGTGTATTGCAGTCGTGTGGTTCTGAGGGGAACCAGTAGAAGAACTAAAACCAGAAATAGAAACAAAAGTAGCTACTTGCAGGAGACCAGCTAGCTAGAGATCACTGTGCCCTTTATTCAGTTGGAACTCATGTTACCCCATGATCCTACTGCATTTTATAACAAAACAACTTTTAAGTTTATTACATCATAGGGCTGGCTATCAGAGTTGTCAGACGTATTGCTAGGTAATGAGTTTTGTGAGTAAGATCCTTTTAAGCACCCCCAGGGTGGGGGGGGGGGCAGTCAAGGTGCAGAGCAAAGAAGAGAGGCGCCGGCCAGCCTGACGATGGAGAGAACGGTCCACGGAGCTCGGAGCACGCATACGGGCTTGAGACATCACCACAGGCGCAGAGAAGCAGGATAGGCATCGGGAAGGAGAACAGAAGGGGTGCGCGGTGATTTCCCCTGCTTGGAAGCTTGGCCAAGCCATGGGTCTCGGGGAGGTGCGGCAGCATTGCACGGGGAGCCGGGGCGTCATGACCTCATTGCTTCGATCACAGCGTCCGTGTGTCTGTCTTCAGCCTGCAGGGGTCCCAGTGCTCCGTCGCCTGCGAGGACGGCCAGTACTTCAATGGCCACGACTGCCAGCCCTGTCACCGCTTCTGTGCCGCCTGTGCTGGTATCGTGTCCCCCGTCCTGTGGTTTGTTCCTCTGGCTCTGGTTTGGCGCCTGTTGCCCTGGCGTCAGCCGTCACTCCCGCGGCCCCACCGGATAGTGTTCAAGTAAATGCCAGAGAAACGCAGTTCTCCTCCAGGACTCCTGCCTGGATTCTCAGAACGCCTGCCACAGGCAGTCCCTCCCTGGCGCAACACGGACACATGCCGGGGAGACCGCCGCCGCCTCCTCCCGAGGGCATTTGATGGTTTTGGCAAATGGGTTCAATTTAAACGGGGAGTGAGTGGTGTTTTGTTTCTTCCCCACAGAATGTGAGGGAAAGCACAATACGAAATGGTGGCTCTTAAAATAATAGATCCATGTCCTTGTCACCAACCACGCAGGCCACACAGCCCATCGTGCGAGCTGTTCTGAGATTTTGTCTGTTTCCCGCCTCTGTCTTGCTTTCAAGGGCCGGGCGCCGACGCGTGTAGCAGCTGCGCCGAAGCCTACTTCATGGAGGACGGGCGCTGCGTGCAGACCTGTAGCCTCAGCTACTACTTGGACCGCTCGGCAGAGAACGGACACAAATCCTGCAAGAAGTAAGTGCCCCACGCCTTCTGCTCAGCCGCCTCCTTGCCGGACCCAAATAGGTACTATGCTGACAGGACTTCCCAGATTTGTCCTGCGGACTGTGCCCTGCAGCTTCCACCCAGCGTCTCTCGAATGCTTCATTTCTGTCCCAGGAGCACTTTAAAACCTTTCAAGTTGGGGCGCCGGGGTGGCTCAGTGGGTTAAAGCCTCTGCCTTCCGCTCGGGTCATGATCCAGGGTCCTGGGATCGAGCCCCGCATCGGGCTCTCTGCTCAGCGGGGAGCCTGCTTCCAACCCCCCCCCACCCCCGCCTGCCTCTCTGCCTACTTGTGATCTCTGTCAAATAAATAAATAAACTCTTTTAAAAAAAAAAATAAAATAAAACCTTTAAAGTAATATTTAGGTTTCAAGTACAGTGCATTCTGCCGTTTAAAATCCGTCTACCTGCTGGGCTTTAATGTCGGCAAAGGTAGCAATTACGGTAACCAGACGCTTCTGGGCCATCTTCCAAGGGGGAATGGAGTTTAAAACGTCCGTTAAGAGGTGGGTAGCGAACATCTTTTCTGGAGCCTGACGGGAAAGCACGAACTGTACGTTCTCCCCTAGATGTGATGCTAGCTGCCTGACGTGCAGCGGTCCGGGCTTCAAGAACTGTACGAGCTGCCTCGGCGGGTACCTCTTAGACTCAGGGACGTGTCAGATGGGAGCCGTTTGCAAGGACGGTGAGTACAGGCCGCTCCTTCCCGGCCTCGCCTTCTCTTCGGATCCGCTCGATTGCCACAGACACGCTCAAGCGCGAGTCAGCTAGAATGTGCCCAGTATCTCGCTGGCATTCACTCATCTTGAACTCCTACCCTCGGTGGGTTTTGGTTTGGGTTTATTTTTTTTTTTTTTTAATTAAAAGAAATCACCTGTAGTTCCACTGGCCAAGATGGCCCTAGTTATGTTTGTTTGTTTAATTAGCAAACTTTGTGGGTCTAGAGTTTTAGGGGTCACAGCAAAATTGAGCAGCAAGTAGAGAGATCTCCTCTATATGCCGGCTGACCCCCTGCAGCACACACCCTCCCCCACTACTAGCGTCCTACACCAGACTAGTTACATTTGTTATCATCAGTGAACCTTCACTGACACCCCATTATCACCCAAAGCTCATGGTTCACATCAAGGTTCCCTCTTGGTGATGTACATTCTAGGAGTTTGGACAAATGAAGAAGGATACATATCCACCACTGTAATAATCCTACAGGACACTTTCACTGCCCTAAAAAGCCTATGTGCTCCGCCTTTCCCTCCTTCCCATCCCCCGCCCCAGAACCTACTAATTTTTTTACTGTCTCCATAGATTTACCTTTTCCACAATGCTATATCCTTGGAATATAATAGGCAATATTTTCTAATTAGCTTTTTCATGTGTGTCTCACCATATGTACTTTTGACCAGATGTTTTAAAATACCAGGTACACGGAGGTTTGTATCCTGCTTTTTGTACTAAGTGTTAGACATAAACATCACCCTATGTTTAAAAAGTCCTCAGAACCTTCATTTTTAATTACAGCATAAAATTCTATCATGTGAAGAAGCCGGTTTATTACCACTCCTTTTTGGATTAAATTTTTGACAAGTAAATTATAATCAAATGGTACCTGAATCTTTTATTCGACCGGAGAGGCAAGGAATTAATGATAGACCCAATGTAGAACTTCAGACTTCTAAGTGTTGGTCCATTTTTTTTTTCTCTTTGCATATGTGGTTCTCAACTAAAAATGCCAGGACCGCACACCTTTCCTGAAGATTCCTGGGAAATTGGTCTGAGGGTGCTATCTGCTATCTAAGTATGGATATTTTTAGAAACTTCAAGTGTTTCTGATGTGCAGCCAGATTTGGGAATCTCTGGCTTACTCCATTCCCCCTGACAACCCAACAAATGCCAAGTTCTGTCAGTTTTCTAGCCTCAGCTTCCTGAATGAAGCTAAATTATTCCAACTTTAACATTCTGTGAACTTTGAGTCTCGGTATAATTCACATACAGCGGGCCCTAAAATTTGAGTCTAGACTTTATGCAGACACACATCTCAGTGACCTAGAAAGGCATCATTTTGAACCACTGTTATTTTTAAGTACCTTCGGATTGTTTGAAAATAGAGTAATAAAAAACTCTGTACTTGGAATAGTCTTCCTGGACAAGGGCATTTCCCTTGTTTTATTCTCTGCCTTCCTTTGAATGGGCCCTCTTCTAGAAATTTCACAAGAGGCAGAACAGTGCTGTAGTTGGGAGAGTGTGGATTCAAGAGTCAGAGTACTGCCGTTCCTTTCTGGGCTCCAGGTCTTGGACAGGTGATAAACTTCTCTGGGGCTCACTTCCCTCACCTGCAAAAATGAGGCGGCTAGTATCATTGACCTTGTATGGTCATTCTAAAACTTCCTATGAGGAATTTCAAAAAGACATCTGAAAGAACGTGGCACGTGATGAGACGTGTTAGAGCATCATCAACGGGCTCATTTCCACAGAGCATCATGGGTGACTTTGTGTCTTCATGGCTTCTTGGCCATAGGATTAGTCCAGCAGGGACGGGCCAGACCCACTCAGGCTCTGTGATCTCACCACACAGCGCAGGGATACAGGGTTGGGGTGATGGCACTTCAAGGACCATGTAAGTATCACTCTTTACTTAAAAACATGGTACCATACCTGGATCTGACCAGAATTTTGAAGTTGGTGACAGGAAACAGGAAGATTTTCTGGACTCAAAAGATCCACAGACACTTGAATTTTCATCCACAGCACGCTGCCAGGCATGGGCACGTCTGTGATGCTTTAACTGCCTTCTCTCAACCATGCTAAACCTGGGATAAGTTATGCCAGATGGCACGCCAGTAGAAGGGGTGCATTCGGGATTGTGGGAAAGAGTAGAAAATGAAGAACCGTCTCTTGTAATGAGCCCATTTTCGGTCAGCTAAATCACGAAATCACCGATGGCTCACCAGGCTTTTCAAATCACGTAGCAATTGCATTTATGAGTTTGTGATTTATTCTCTTTCAACTGTCATATTTCAATGATTCTAAGACATACTTTTTTTTTTTTTTAACATTTTAACATCCCTGAAATCAGATGCATCTTATAATTTATGGCAGCTTTCAGCCACTTTTGTCTGCTAGGTTGATGTGACACAGCTGTCCTTGCCTGTGACTGTCACGGACTTAGGTACATGGTTACTACTACTTGTGTTGAACTGAACTATAGTTTGGAATAGTTTCAAATAATTGTTTAATAATCAAAGGAAGAGTTTCTTTATAAGCACAGCAACAAAACAGCCTGTCATAGAACGAATATTTAACTAATATTTCCATAAGCATAACAGTAATATTCTAATTGAGGAGGCTCTGGGGTCACCATGTGGTAAGATGCATGAAGCACGTTCTTTTCTCGATAGTACGTAAAATAACGGTGCATCTTAAATCCAGTGTCTTGGACTCAATGAAATATAGTATAAATGACTTATACTCTCTGCTCTAGGTCATTCTGAGAAGACAAATTCCTTGCTTATTGTTATTGATTTCTAATTTATTCTTTTTTTCGGATCCTTTTTTTTTTTTCCTTTTATAAATGGACACCAATCACATTCACCACTGGACCGCAATCTCTCTCCTTGAAAAACAATGCTGTTGACTGAAATCACTTTGCGTGGACCCAATTTCCTCCTTGTTGACTGCTCCTCAATGATCTCTTCCAATCCCCCATCTGCCTCTCTGGCCAATCAAAACCTTCTTCCACGTGTACATCATGCTGCCCTCGTCCTCACCTCCCCCTCTGTCTTGCTGACTTCCCGGAAAAGCAACGGAAGAGTCCTGGGCCGAAGGAGGCTTCTGTATGCTAGTGAAAAAGAACAATCTGTGCCAGAGGAAGGTTCTTCAACAACTTTGCTGCAAAACATGTACATTCCAAGGCTGAGCGGCCATCTTAGATTTCTCTGTTCCTGTAGACTTATAGATTACTCCATATTATTATTAAAAAGAAAAAAAAGAAAAAAAAAAAAAGCAAGCCACCTCTCTCTTTTTCGCTCTCTTTTTCTCTCTCTCTCAAATTTGTGCAGGGAGATGGTGAACTGTTTTGTCAGAACTTAAATGGAAAAAAAAAAAATAAACCTACAACAAGCCTACCTTTTATACCTGGGTGTTTAGTGCTAAACAGCCAGAACCACAGAGACAGTATTGTATGACCAAAGCATTTGATGCCAAAATTTGACGTTAAAGTAATGATTTGATTTCCTGCCCTGGTTTTAAAGGTCCATTTTTTTTTTTCCCCTTTGCATTTACTTGCTTGTTTCCCCTTTGAGACACCTAAAAATACCTTCCAAAAACATCACAAGAGCAGACACAGATCAAAATCAAAGAGAAAGCTCTTACATCTGTCATTTTTCATGCTTGAGTCCACCGTTGGGGGAAATGACAGCAAAGCGGACCTAAGGGCATTAAGAGCATCCCTCAGAGTTGTATTCAATGTCGTTTGTCTTAGTTTTTCACAGTTGAACATTGATCCTTTCCACACATAATTTACTTCATGCATTACGTGCTGGTTTTGGCATTATACTCACTTGAGAAGTCTGCTGCACTGGTTTCATCAGATAGACTTGCTGCTATTGGCCTTGGCTTTGCAGATTGGGTTATTTTACACACAGCTGGTCAAATGGGATCACTCCGCATAGTCAGATTGGTGATGGACACAATGCAAAGTTACACGAAATAGCTGGGCCTCATCCAGCTCCCCTGAAATCTGGAGTGTTCACTTTGTAGACCCTGCACAATCTCCTGGTGCTATACGGCCATTATCCCCATAGCATTTTTTTTTTTTAAGTCCATCAGAAATTCCATTTGTTGTGATGGGAAGCATTTTGGATATGATGCGGGAAATTTCTTCCTGGAGTCAAGTTTCTAAAAGGTCCTGTATTTTTTAAGAAATGGAATTATTTAAATAATATTTAAGCTCGTGCCCAAGTCGGCCGGGCAACGTTTTTCAATGGTGCTTATTAGAAGTTTTATCATTTTGTCATTTTCATAAAATAAAACTGGAAATTGAAGATGGGTGGCATGATTGTACCCTTCTGGTTCTGTTATTTCCCATTCCTCTGTCCCTCTATGACCGTGCTATGATACATCTGTCCACTGGATGTCAATGAGATCGTCTGTTTTCTTGGAAATATCCTCACTGGTTTTCTACAACTCTTAAGTACATCCTGGAATCTAGCAGACTGAATTATGTGAAAACTATTTTGGATCAGTGGTTAGAAATGATGCCTGATCTTTTTTACCAATTCTGAGTTTCTCTATTTAGGGAAGGATAGACTCATATCAGTTTTCTTCACTTTTCCTATCAAAACTCCATTGGTGACCTCATTTTCTTTGGGAGTGACCAGCCATCTTGCAGGCTTGATGCTGTGAGAGCCTCACTTCCCAGATGTCACTGGCTTCACAGCTGAGAACAGGGATGATATCAACAGGAATTATTGGAGGAAGAAGCTGGGAAGTGGATGCTGAGATCCCCACCCAAACAACAAGCTAGGGAAAAGCCTACCTTGAAAATATTCATTCCTAGGCATCAAAGTTAAAGTCTAATCTAAGGTGAATAATTTGAGTCTAATGACCCTCTTTAATAGCAATATAGTAACACTGAGTCACAGAATGATTCATCAGTAGGGACTCCATTGATTTTGCTGAGCAACTTTCATTTTCCTAACACTGCAGGTCCTTCTGACCTGAAGAAAGTAAGTTAATCCAGGGGATGGCAGATAGAGTCTCACACTTCAAGTCAGTCTCTAAATGGACAAATCTAAGCGCAAGCCAAAAGCAAAGTCAAGCAGATGGCAAGACCAGATTTGCCTGCAAAGGAATCCATTTGATTGAACCAGCCCGTTCTAGATGAGGCACAAAGTTACTACGATAGGAAAGATAAAAAATGACGTCTGTGTTCTTAGACAAATAACCATCAACAATGTCAGCCAAATTCACTGAGGTCCACCAATGTGTGTTCCATTCCCACCGACCATGCAGGCGCACATCATGGAAATACTGGGTTAACTACTAGTGTGTTACTGCCTCGTTTATCTACAGAATATTATTAACTAGGACATAATGCTTTCAAAGTTTAAGTTAATGTTATATATTATGTATAAATATATATATTCATAATGAGATATATGTAATGGATAGTACAAAGTTTGGAGACTTAACAAATGCTCTAACCTTCTGGAGACAAAAGTCCTATCTTCTGTTTTCTTTTGTCTTTTTTATTCTTAATTAGTGATCCACTGTTAAATCCAAATCCACTTTTACTGAAAAATACTGTACATGTGTAAAATGTTCAGTTGTTTTTTTGTAAAATATAGTAGAATGGTTGTAATTGATACTGGCCAAAATCAATGTTATTCCATATTTTATTTTTTCTATTAAATTAACCTAAGTTCCTGTTTATCTGATCTGTTCCTACCCATGTGTAAACATCTCTGAAAGGGTAAGAGAAGGAGAACCTTCTGTTTTCACACAGAAGCCGAATACGAAGGAAAGGTTGGAAGGGAACGGAGCATCTAAATAAAGTGGGAAAGGCAGGGGTGAGCAGAGGACGCAGTGGAAAAGGAGAGACAAAGTAAGAGCAGTCTAAGAAAGGAAGAGGTTAGACTTGGTCCCGAGTGAAGGTTCTCTCCCATTTTTAGAAAGCAAGTGGAGAGAAAGATCTCTAAAAGCTTGGCACACTCGTTAGCAGATCCTACAGAAGCCAGCCCCAGGATCTGGGCCATCTGGGCTCTTGGCCTGCACTTCCCCCAGGATATGGACCGCTGCACACTCACTAGTGGGTGTCTGGAGAGGTGGGGACCAAGGGACTGTGCATGAGGTGGTGGGGGTGGAGCGTGAAAGCTGTTGAAAGGGGAAAAGACTTTGTTCAATTTGCTGATATCCTGTGTGAAACTGACAGTGGTGTAGTCCCAGGTGCGTCGAAGCTAACTTGGTCTAAAATCTCCAGTCCGTGCCATAGCGTGGGACTGTGTAGTTGGTAAAGACCCACCGTGGATTACAGATCTTTGCAAACCCTGCCTGTGAAGCAGGCACTAGCTCTGAAGGTTCAGTGCCCTGCCTTTATGGGAAGAGAAATGAGGTATCAGTGCAAGCGACATGGAAATTGAACTCCAAAGAGGTTTAGAGATCTAGGGCTACAAGATGGTAGAGAGACCCCCTGCCGTCATGAAATCGCATTATGAGGATGGGTGGCGGGGACTAATTGTACTGAACTCTTACTATGTACAGCACAATGAGGGAATATAGAGTATATGCATACTGATGTAAATTCTCTTAATTCTCACAAAAACTCTAAAGTAAAATATGCTCAGTTTGCAAACTATCACTACCTTCTGTTTACAAACCGGAAAGCTGAGGCAGATGGGCTTGAAATAGGTTGACTGGGATTACACAACCAGACAGAACAATAAAAACAAAGCTTAGCAGTAAGACCATTAACATTCGTGAATTCTAAGTCTGAGATGAATGGGACACTAACTTGTCAGGTTCAGGCAGCAGAAATTCCTTTGAACTGAACTGGTCAAGGCAAGTTTCGTAAAGTAAGTGGACCTAGGACTGGTTCTGGAGCTAGGCAGCCAAGGCCTAACTAAGGGGATGGGAAGAGAGCAGGAGGAACATCATCAATGAACTTCCAACGGAAGAGAGGGTTCAGGGAAGCAAGTCACTGTCTCAATGGTTTAATCTAATTGCTACGAAGAACAGTGACTCAACATCCAACGGATTAGTCAGGAAAGATTTACATTTCCACGCTTTCCAAAAAATAAGTAGCGTGCCCATCCTCAGCCCCCATACCCGTGGCAGACCCTGCCAATCACCACTGTCCAACCACCAGTGTCCAACCACGGATGGATCAGACCTGCCTTGCTTTTCACCCCAGCGCTGGGGGCTTCGCATCATGCTGCTGAGCTCTTCTATCGGACCCACCGTTTGCCACTCAACACTCTACTCTTCATTATGAGGGACCTGCCAGTTGTGTGCAAGTGAATTTCAGGCAGTGAAAGTAGAAGTAGGCATGTATTCTTAACTCTTTTCCTGTCACCCTTCAGCTTCATGCAAAGAGAAATGACAGACAGCAGAGTGATGCATTTGGAGAAAACTGGAGGCAACGTTACACTACGGCCTGCCTAGCGCAACCCTCCCGCCTCCTTCACCCTCTAACCCCCCAAAATGGTAGAGAGAATGCGAAGGCCAGCAGCAGCTGGGCCCTGGGCCCCAAATCAGTCTATGTTAAAGACACAAAGCAATAACCTGCTTCTGGGTGACTGCCATGTCCAAATGTTATTTTTGTGGCAAATCCATAAAATCCAAAGTTCTCGGCAGGATACTCCAGAGCCACTGACAACTTTAGAAGGGCACAGCCAAGCGGAACTTAATGTCGCTGTGGCTCATGGGAGCTGCTTGGCACTAGAGGCGGGGCTGTGATGCATACAGTCATGTCTCCTCTTCATCGTGAGAGGCGGACATCTGGCCCAGAGTCAGCTCGTGGGCAAGAAGAATGCGTTGGGCAGCATCACAGAGTCTCAGAGGGCCAGTCTGGGACCTGGAAATGCCAGCAGCTCCTTTCCACTCTACCTGCAAAGGACTTAGAAGGATGTTTGTCTTCTTACTGATGCATTTTCCCGCAAGATCTTCCCTCCACCCGAGACAAATCTGAGGGCCCAATTGTTGCTTTTTCAAAGCCAGGGATCAGGCAACAAAAGATATGTTGCATCCCCACTTCGAAAAATTCCCAGAAACATTTCCTGGGGCCTAAAGTGTATGATCTTTTTTTATTATTATTATTTTTGGAATGAATACATGATTTTAAGAATCTAATATTTTAAGGCAGACTGAGTTTTACTGAAATTGCTTTGATTTGGCCCAAAGACATTCAGAGGCCAATGGAGATTAACTTCCTCTTTCAAGATTCACAGCTAGTGAAGGGTGTGGTTGGGAATGGATCCCACATCAACCCACACAGAGCTGCCTCCTTGCCAAGAATGCCGGAGGAAAACACTAAGTCCATATTACACATACTGCAAGGCAGGGGTTAAGAGCTTGACTACAGGTAGAAGACCCACTGGCTCCCTTGACTTGGCTTTTTCCTCTTTATGAGCTCAGCTTAATTGCTTCCAAGAACAGGAAGTCCCTGTCATATACAAGCTGAGGTCCTTCTTGCCTTCTATAAGCTGATAGCCTAATGGGGGGCACAGACCCAAAAACACATGATGGTAATAGGAAGCTATTTAAGTGCCTTTAAAAGGGCATAAAAATATCATGGGGGCCGTCTAGTCGAGCAAGCTCACTTTCCCAATTAAGTGCTAAATGTTCCCTACCCTTGCATGAGAAGTTTCTAAGGGCTTCCAAAAATAGCATGCTCCATTAAAAATACAGTTACCTCTGAAATGTGCAAAAGCAGATGAGGTTTTAACTAAATGTCTACTAAATGCAACATGTCAAACTAGTCAGTTGCAACTCAGCTCTTAAGGAACCACATAGAATTAAATTTAATGTAGGATAAAGGTAAATTTTAATACGTATGACATGATACAGGACCTACAGAGGCAGGAGAACCTAGGAACTGTTGGGATCTTAATAGAACCCTGCAAAGGAGGTAGAAATTCACTATTCATGCTGGGGGTGGGGAATTCTATACACACATATACCATATATATATATATATATATATATATATATATATATTCCTGCTCACTTCCCTCAGATTTCTACCTGTAGTTCCACATAGCTATGGGACATTGCCCTTCAGATAGCTAACAGGCATCTCAAAATTAACATGTCCAAAGCAGACTTCAGACTGCTCAATCTCTCAAATATTATCTCCAAATGTCTCCCACCGCACAAATGGCATTACAACCCATTATTACAACCCAGTTGCTCAAATCCAAAACCTCGTAAGTCTTCTTTTTTTTTTTTTTTTTTGCCCCCAAATCCAATCTGTTAGTAGAGCCCCAATAACCGCACCTTCGCCATAAATCTCTCAATGGCCCACAGTTGCCGTTCTGGGTCGACCTCTCCATCCAGGACTACTGCAGAAGCCTCCCCGCTGCGCTTCCTGCTCCTTTCCTCTCCTTGCTTTTTCTGTCCTGGCCCAGCCCCTCTGCACAGAGCCAGCAGCGCTATCACCAAAATCTGATTTCTCCCCTTTCTTCCCATTTGCTCCGGATCAAATCTGCGCTCCTCACTTGAGATCTTTCTCATCTCTTCTCATACCCCTTCTCCCGTGCTAGTCTGTTTCTGCCGTAACAACTTTTCTGTTCTTCCAACAAAACTAACATGTTTGTGCATCAAGACCCCTGCCCTTCACTGGGCTAGTTTCTTCTCGCCCAGCAGGTCTTAGTTAAAAACGGCTCCCTTGGAAAGTAGCTCCCCCCACCACTCATCCCCCACCTGCCCACCTTCTCTGGTCTTTCCATAGCACTCATCACAACATGACATTCTGTGGTTCATTTACTTGTGTACTGGCAGTCTCTCCCACTAGGACGTCAGCACCGTGAAAGCTGGGGCTTTGTCTGTCGTATTTGCAGCCCTAGCCGGTATGTGTAACACAGTGCCTTGCTTGATCAATGTCTGCAGATTGGATGAATAAAAAAACCATTAAAAAAACCATTAAAAGGGTCTGGGGGCAGGGCAACAGGTAGGCAGGGTAGCAGCAGGAGGGTGGGGATAGAAAGATCACAGAGGTCAACTTCCAAAAGCCATGGATGGGTTATTGTCCTCCTTCTGGCTCCTTGATGGAGTCATCACCCCTCTTTCCAGAGAGGCTAAATGACTTACTCAAGGACCCCATCCCGTCAACTCATGGCCTCCTGCCAACATACTTGGAGAGCATTCGTTCAGACAAAATGCTAAGGAGATCATATTTGCTTCAGTCCCCAGAGGACTAGCTACACTGAGCCAGGTAATAAAGGGACAGGGAGCTAAGCAGAGCTCAGCTGTCAGAATAGGTCACATGAGAGGAGGCAGCCCACAGGCTCTTTTCACGGTCATGTCCATGGTCAGATCAACAAGTTTGTTATGGTCTGTTTGTAAGACTATACTTGGGGACAAGGGCCTGCTCAGAATCCTCTTCTCATTCTAAGAAACAGAACAAAACAAAACAAAACAAAAACAAAGAACTTCTCCCTCTAAATTACCTCCTTGTCAAAAATGCCAAAGGAAAAAACTAAGCCCATATTACACATACTGCAAGGCAGGGGTTAAGGGCCCCTTCTTGACTTCAGGTAGAAGAGCAAAAGCAAAGAGAGTGGTGTGCTGGCACCTTTCTTCCCTAATGATGAAAATAACAACAATAACTCCCACATACAGAGTACTTCCTATGTGCTAAGTTCTGTGCTGTTTGCTTTGAATGAGTTATTCCACTAATTCCAACCAATAGCCTGATTTTCTTCTCTTTTTACAAGTGGGAAAGCAGGAGGAGGTCAATGCCTAAGGCATCCCATTGATAAATGGAAGATCTGGGATTAATCCAAACCCAGACAATCCAACATCAGAGTCTCCAGGAAAAGTACAAGAGCCAAAGAAGATGTCTGTCAAACCTTCCTTCAGGTTATGACCATGACGCTTACATGAGGATTATATATTTTCACTGGGGATGTCTGATTCAGGACCCCCTGCTGTCTCCTATGAATAGAGCAACATTCTACCCAAGACTACACACATGGCCACACAGCACTTTGTGTGAGCCACGTCGGGAGTGGATATCAATATCATGAGAATTAGTAGCGGCCAATGGGCCATGTGGGCAAAAGAAATTAGACTGGACCTAAGGGAAATGAGGCAGTGGCTGTTAGGAAATGAGGACATGCAGCCTCCTTTCATGCTAATTTTTCTCTGTCTGGGAAGCCATCGTTAGCATTTTCTAGTCCCAGATGAAATGACAAAGAAATAGAATGGAGCTACAAGGAACAGAGTAAAACAGGACAACGTTGAAATCATCACATAAGACAAATTCCCCGAGCTCCTTCGACAAATTTGGTAAAACAAATTCCTTCCAGGTGGTATTACACAAGACTTTCTGGCCACCTGAATCTTAACTGTTATCATAGCACCTAAACTATTCAGAAAATGTAAACTTTCTGTTAGGTAGAAGAAGAGGATCTGTAACTGACCTGTGTCATGAGAAGAGCCACAAACATGACAGAAACCGGGAATCATCTCGACCATCTCTCGCAGCTCCCCCATCTGTCCCATCAGCAAGACAACTCTCCCTCCGAAATATGGCTCGGATTCATTTTCTCCTTTCACTTTTACTGCCCCCAACCTAATCCAGCTACTTCGGAGGCGAAGCTACTTCTTACCTGGACTATTGCAAAACTTACTTTCTAGCTTCATCTAATGCACCCGTTGTGTCTATACTCCCCCATGTTCCTACTTTCTTCTAATCTATTCCACACAGCAGCCAGAGTGCCCTTTTTAAAAATCCAAAGCTCACACAAGGCTCTAAAACCCTTGTGTGTTTAAAACCCTCCCATGGCTTCCCATTCCCCCTTAGATAAAGAAGAAATACCTTCCTGTGGCCATCAAGTCCATGGTCAATCTGAGCTACCCGACTTCTCTAAACTCATCTCCTGCCATTCTCTCCCTCCCATCGTATTTTCCAGCCACACTCACTTTCCCTTGTTTTTCTGTTCTGCTTTGCGCCTCACCTTGCCCACATGCCATTCCCCCTACTTGAACGGTAGCCCATTCCTAATCATCTATACCTGGTTAGCACTTACGTATTTGGGCCTCAATTTAAAATGTCACTTCTTCATCTTCTGAAGAGCTCCTCATTATAAGCTCTCATGGGAGCCTCTACTTTACTTTTCTATCAATTACACATACCTACTTAATTGTAGGAGCAGCTGCTTGATGTATGTAATGCTCACTACAAAGTTTGTTCCATGAGGGCAACGTCTGTAAATGCCTCATAGAGCATAAAGCTAGCAAAATGTCTAGCATAGGGCAGGCGTTTGATACCTCTTTGGTCAACAGATGAATAATCCAATGAATGAATAAATAGGAGAATTGAGTAAATGACAAGGACGAAACCATCCTGGCCCAGAAACTGAGACAACCATGTTCTAATCTTGAATTACATCAATGTAGCTCTCCATGCGTCCATACCTCAGTTTTTCCCATATTCAGCCTCACCCTGTGAACGGTTTCAACCCTTCTCTCAATGGAAAAGGGAAACCCCAGGAGATTTCATGGAGACTCTGTTGCTGGCCCTAAAACATATATAACATCTCAGGCACACACTCAATAAAGCTAATGCTTTGGGACCTTGCCACTAAAGGCATACAGCAGGAACAGAAGCTGTGAGTTGGCTAGAATGGTAGCAGGGCTCTGAGGTGTCCCCCGCTAAGAGTCCTGTCTGCTTGTCATTCACTGCTATGAAGGTACTTTGCAGATGGAATTAAAGGTGACTATCAACTAACTTTACAATAAGGAAATTATCCTGAATTATCCATGAGGGCCCAAGGTAAAGTCAGTCAGAGGGACAGAGTGAAGGGAAGCCAGGAAGGCAGAGGAAAGAATTTGATTCAAGATGTGAGAAGGAGGTGACCTACGGTCACTGACTTTGAAGATGCAGGAAGGAAGCCATGAGACAAGAAATACATCAGCTTCTAGAAATGGAGAATAATTTCCAGCCAGTGGGTGGCAAGGAAACAGGGATCTCGGTCCTAAATTCTGCCACTGCCACTGCCGTGAATGAACTTGAGCAGACACATTCCCAGAGCTCCCAGAAAGAATGCCACCTATGACAACTTGTTTCCAACCTTGTAAAACCAGATCAGTGAAGGAGTTGAGCAGCTGTGCCCAGACTGCTGCCCTACAGAACTGAGAGATAATAAATGGTGTTGTGTTAAGCCATGACAAAATGGTCACTTGTCATAGCAGCAATCAAAAACTAGTACATATTTGTGTATCGTCATAGCTGAGGTCTGAGGAGGAGGTTTCTGGTTTGTCACACATTTAGGGACCTACTTAGATGCACTCCTGAAACAGAGGCTAGTGGATGTCATCTTTGCACTCTCCCTCTGCCTTGCTTCAGATGGCTGGTATCTCCTGGAAAGCAATCTGTACACTCACTCATCTGGTGCCCTGATTTTTATAACTGCTGCCCAGGGGACACCTCTAGATCATGTGGCTCTGGTAGCCAGTGGCACTTACGCTTGCATTCTCAAAAGACTGTATATATTTGCGTAATTTAAAAGTTGCTGCCTGAGGGTCTGACTTTCAATCAATATGTGCTGACTGAGATTCTCCCCTTTGGGATCCTGACAGCTATTGGCACACCGTCAACAACTGAGGCTTAGTGACAATAAAATAGGCTGTTTGGACTATCACAAAGGTTTGAGAAACAGCAAAGATCTAGGGCAGACTTGAATGATAAGTTTCATCTGCTACACAAGACCACTTCTTCAAGAGTAGGAGAAGTGACTGCTTTATCTTACGCAGAGAAACTAGCACACAAAATCAAGTCAATGAAAAAAACAGAGGAGTACGTTCCCAATTAAAGAATAGGATAAGGAGCACCTGGGTGGCTCAGTGGGTTAAGCCTCTGCCTTCGGCTCGGGTCATGGTCTTGGGGTCCTGGGATCGAGTCCCACATCGGGCTCTCTGCTGAACAGAGAGCCTGCTTCCTCCTCTCTCTCTCTCTCTGCCTGCCTCTCTGCCTACTTGTGATCTCTCTCTCTCTCTGTGTGTCAAATAAATAAATAAATAAATAAAATTTTAAAAGATTGAAAAAAAGAATAGGATAAAATTTCAGAGAAAGCCCCTAACAAAATGGAGATAAGTGATTTAACTGATAATAGAGTTCAAAACAATAGTTCCCAAACTGGAAGAAGAATGGATGAACACAGTGAGAGCTTCAGTAAATATATGAGATTACCAAAAAGGAAGTCACAGAGCTAAGGAATATAATAACTGAACTAAAAAATGCAACAGAAGTTTTCAACAGCAGACTCTAAAGCAGAAGATGAAGCAGGAGAAACAATCAGTGATCTCAAAGGGCAGTGGAACTCATTCAATCAAAGCAGCAAAATGAAAAACACACTAAAAAGTGAGGCTAGCTTAAGGAACGCATAAGGCACCAAACAGACCAACATTTGCATCATAGGACTCCCAGAAGAAGAGAGTGAGCAAGAGCCAAAAAATATATTTCCCCCAAAAAAGTGGCTGAAAACATCCCTAATCTGAAGAAGGAAACAGACATCCAGATCTAGGAAGCTTAGAGAGTTTCAAATAAGATGAACTCAAAGAGATCCACACTGAGATACATTACAATTAATGAGTCAAACATAAAGGGAAGGTAAGAATCTTAAAAGCAGCAAGAGAAAAACAAGGGACATGCCAGGGAATCTCATAAGACCCTCAGCAGATTTTTCAGCAGAGACCCTATAGATCAGAAGGGAGTGGCATAATACATTCAGAGTACTGGAAGAAAATAAGACTTCCAACCAAGGGATGCCTGGGTGGCTCAGTGGGTTAAGGCCTCTGCCTTCGGCTCAGGTCATGATCTCAGGGTCCTGGGATCGAGCTCTACATCTGGCTCTCTGCTCAGCAGGGAGCTTGCTTCTTCATCCCTCTCTCTGATTCCCTCTCTGCATATCGTGAGCTCTGTCAAATAAATAAGTAAAATCGTTAAAAAACAAACAAAAAAACCTTCCAACCAAAAATACTCTACCCAGCAATGTTTTCAGAATTTAAAAAGCAATAAAGAGTTTTCTGGACAAGAAAAACCTAAATAAGTGTCTCAGCACTAAATTGATCTTAAAAGAAATGTTAAAGGGACTTTACTAAACTGAAAATAAAGGGCATTAATTAGAAACAGAAAAATCTATAAAAGTATAAATCTCATTGGTAAAGATAAATATATGGTAAAATTTAGAATAATCTAGTGTCACAATAATGGTGTATTAATCACTTATAGGATGAAGGTTAAAAGACAAAAGTAGTAAAAAAAAAAAAACAACTATAACAAAAATAATCACTTAAGGGATACACAAGATAAAAATATCTAAATTGTGACATTGGGGCTCCTGGGTAGCTTAGTGGGTTAAAGCCTCTACCTTCGGCTTGGGTCATGATTCCAGGGTCCTGGGATCAAGCCCTGCATTGCGCTCTCTGTTCAGACTCAGGGAGTCTGCTTCCCCACTCTCTCTGCCTGCCTCTGCCTACTTGCGATGTCTGTCAAATAAATAAATAAATCATAAAAAAAAATAAATTGTGACATCAAAAACTAATCATGGGAGGGATGGAGATAGAATATAGAGTTTAGGATCTGTTTAAACTTAAGTTTCTATCAGTTTAAAATACATTATTATAAATATAGGTTATTATATATAAGCCTCATGAAAACCACAAATCAAACATTTATAATATAAACACAAAAGACCGTAAAGGACCTAAGCATACTACTATAGAAAATTATCAAATCATACAAGAAAAAAGCAAGAGATGAAAGGAACAGAAGAATTACAGAAGAGTCAGAAAACAACAAAATGTCAATACATATACAATTACTTTAAATATATACAGACTAATTTCTCCAATCAAAAGTCAGAGAGTGACTGAATGGAGAAGAAAACAAGACAAACTCTATGCTACCTACAAGAAACTCACTTCAGATGTAAGGACACATACAGAAAGTGAAGTGATAGAAAAAGATATTGCAGGGGCACCTGCGTGGCTCAGTCAGTTAAGCATCTGCCTTCTACTCAGGTCATGATTCCAGGGTCCTGGGATTGAGCCCTACTTCAGGCTCCCTCCCTTCAGGCTTCTCTCTTCTCTCCCCTTATCCCTACCCCTGCTCATGCTGTCTCTCTCTCAAATAAATAACATATTCTTAAAAAACATATTTCATGCAAATAGAAACCATAAAAAAGCTAGGGCTGCTATATTTATATCAGAGAAAACAGATTTTAAAAGACTGTAAGAAGAGACAAAGGAGACCACTACATAATGATAAAGGAGTGAATCCAACAAGACGATATAACATTTGTAAATATTTGTGTACCCAAAAGAATACTTAAATATATAAAGCAAATATTAACAGACCTAAAATAAGAAATAGTGATAACACTAATAATGGAGGAAAGCAAAAGATCATAGGAGATTACTATGAACAATTATACACCAACAAATTGGGCAAACTATAAGATATGGAAAAATTATTAGAAACATACAACCTACCAAGATTAAATCATGAAGAAACAGAAGATCGGAACAGACCAATTACTAGCATGGAGAGTGAATCAGTACTCAAACACCTCCCTACAAAACAAACTAAATGACCAGACTGCTTCACAGATGAATTCTACCAAATGTTTAAAGATTTAATAATAATCCTTCTCTAACTCTTCCCAAAAGTAGAAGAAGAGGGAATACTTCCAAACTCATGTTATAAAACCAGCTGATAAATCAGACAAGGAACCCACAGAAAAGAAACTTGCAAGCTAATATCCCTGACAGATTCAGATGCAAAAATCCTCAACAAACTATTAGCAAACTGAATTCAACAACACATTAAAAGGATCATACACCATGATCAAGTGGGATTTATTTTAAGGATGCAAGTATGACTTAACATCTACAAGTCAATTGATGTGATCCACCACATTAACAAAACAAAGAATTTAAAAAAATCATATCATCTCAATATCTGTATAAAAAGCATTTGACAAAATTCAATATGCATTCTTGATAAAAACTCTCTATAAAGTGAGAATAGAAGGAAGATACCTCAACATAATAAAGTTCATATATGATAAGCTCTCAGCTAACATAATATACAATGTTGCAAAGCTGAAAACTTTTTCTCAAAAATCAGGAATAAGACAGGATACCCACTCTCATCACTTTTATCCAACATGGTATTGGAAATCCTAGCCAGAGCAATTAGGCAAGAAAAATACATAAAATGCATTCAACTGGAAAGAAAGAAGTAAAACTGCCACTATTTTCAGATGACATATTATATACAGAAAACCCTAAAGACTCCATGCCAAAAAACTTTCAGAGCTAAGAGCCAAATTCAGTAATGTGTGATATACAAAATCAGTATACATAAATATATTGATGATACACTCATAGTGAAGTGCTGGAAAAATTAAGAAAACAATCCTATTTATAACAGCCTCAAAAATAATAAAACCCCTAGGAATAAATTCAACTGAGACTTAATGCTGAAAAGTATAAGACATTGATGAAAGAAATTGAAGATGACACAAATAGGAAGAATTAATGCTGTTAAGCTGACCATGCTACCCAAAGCAATGTATAGATTCAATGTAATCCCTATCAAATTCCATTGGCACTTTACACAGAACTAAAACAAACCATCCTAAAATTGTTAAGGAAACACCAAAGACCCCAAATAAACAAAGCAATCCTAAGAAAGAACACAGCTGGAGGCATCATGCTCCCTGATTTGAAACCATATAGTATTTATACAAAGCTATAGTAATTAAATAGTATAGTAATTAAAACAGTATGGTATTTCCATAAAGAGCAGACATATGGATCAATGGAACCCAGAAATAAACCTACACATATAGGATCAATAATATTCTCACAAGAGGCCAAAGAATATGCAACGGTGAAAAGACAGTCTCCTCAATAAATGATGTCGGGAAAATGAGGTAGCCACATACAAAATAACAAAACTGGACCACTATCTTATACCATACAAAAAACTCAGAATAGATTAAAGATTTTAATGAATTTAAGACCTAAAACAATAAAACTCCAAGAAGAAGAATTGCTAAGCTCCTTGCCAATGGTTTGGGCAATGATTTTTTAATCTAACACCAAAGTAAAGGAAACAAAAGCAAAAAAATAAATGGGACATCAAATTAAAAATCTTCTGCACAGCAAAGAAAACCTCAACGAAATGGATAGACAACCTACTAAATGAGAGAAAATATTTATCAACTATATATGTGATAAGGGGTTAATAGAGTATATATGTGATAAGGGGTTAATATATATATATAATGTATAAAGAACTTACACAACTCAAAAGCAAAACCCACAAATCCAATTTAAAAATGGGCAGAGGGGGTGCCTCAGTCATTTAATTGTCCAACTCTTAATTTTGGCTCCGGTCATGATCTCAGGGTTGTGAGATCGAGCCCTGCATTGGGCTCCACACTGGGGGTGTGGAGCCTACTTAAGCTTCTCTATCTCCCTCTGCCCCCCCCCAAAATGGGCAGAGGACATGATTAGATATAACTCCAAAGACATACAAATAGCCAAGAGGTACAAATAAAGGCACTCAACATCACTAATCATCAAGAAAATGCAAATAAGAACCACAAGGAGATAATAATCTCACATCTGTTGGAACAGCTTATCAGAAAGAGAAGAAACAGCAAGTATTGGTGAAGAGGTAGAGAGAAGGAAATCCTCATGCACTGTTAGTGGGACTGTAAATTGGTGGTGCTACTATGGAAAACAGTATGGAGGTACCTCAAAAAACTAAAACTAGAACTATCCTATGACCCAGCAATTCCATTCCTGGGTATATAACTGAAAGAAATGAAATCACTGGGCCACCTGGGTGGCTCAGTGGGTTAAGCCTCTGCCTTTGGCTTGGGTCATGATCTCAGGGTCCTGGGATGGAGCCCCCCATCAGGCTCTCTACTCAGTGGGGGGCCTGGTTCTCTCTCTCTCTCTCTGCCTGCCTCTCTACCTACTTGTGATCTCTCTCTCTCTGTCAAATAAAGAAATAAAATCTTAAAAAAGAAATGAAATCACTATCTCAAAGAGATATATCACCCTCATGTTCATTTCAGCATTATTTAAAATAGCCAAGGTATGAAAGACACCAAAGTGTCCACTGATCGATGAAACGGATATAAGAACTGTGGTGTAATATACAATGGAATGTTATTTAACATAAAAAAGAAGAAAATCCTGCCATTTGTAACAACATGGGTGGACTTTTAGGGCATTGTACTAAGTGAAATAAGTCAGATATAAAAAGACAAATACTGCATACTCTTTTCTTTAGGAATTTATTTGTTCTTTTGACAGAGAGAGAGAGAGAGAGAGCAAGTGCACACATGCATGTATGCACAAACAGGAGGAACAACAGGCAGAGAGAGAAGCAGGTTCCCCACTGAGCACGGAGCCAGATGCAGGGCTTGATCCCAGGATCCTGGGACTGTGACCTGAACCAAAGGCAGACATCCAACTGACTGAGCCATCCAGGCTTCCCCAAATATTACATATTCTCACTTAAATATGGAAAACCAAAAAGAGAGAAAGACCGAGCACTTAGATGTGGAGAACAAATTGGTGATTCCCAGAGGTCAGGGGGGTGGATTAAATGAAGGAGGTCAAAAGGTACAAACTTCCAGTTAGAAAATAAATAAGTCATGGGGATGTAATGTACAACATGGGGACTATAACTAATAATACTCTAGTGCATACTGGAAAGTTGCTAAGAGCACATCTTAAAAGTTCTCATCACAAGAAACAAAAGTTTGTAACTCTGCATGGTGATGGGTATTATTAACTAGACTTATTGTGGTGATCATTTTGCAATAAATACAGATATCAAATCATTATATTGTATACCTGAAGCTAATTTTATGTTGATTAAAACTTCAAAATTGTAATTATAAAAAATAATTTTTAATTGTAAAAATTAAATTAAATTAAAATTTAAAATTTTAATTAAAAAATTAAATTGTAAAAATCAATTGCATTTTAATTGTAAAAAATAAACTAATACCATTAGACCAGACCTCTCAATCAAAATATGCACTTTTGCAAGATCCCAAGATGATCAGCAAGCACATCAAAGTTTAAGAAGCCCTGTCATAGATGGATACTAAATTTGAGAAGCTTTCTCTTGATTTACTGAGAGCCACTACTGCAAACTTCATGTTCTTAAATAGTGGACACCCGGGAATTAGGCAGCTGAGTATTCATCTTTGGCTGGCCACTAACTGGGAGAGCTGAGGCAAGTCAGCGGCACTTTAAAAATTTTTTAAAGTAACTAAGGCTGATCCCCAGCCTGTAAGCCTGATCAACCAGAGCTATTAGGCTGAAGACGTGAATTAGCAATTTGTTTATAGGGGCCCCAAACTGGTTTTCAGCAGCTGATCAGGTAACAAAGTCTGTCCAGACATGAGTAAACAACCCAGCCATTTCTCGACACAATATTAACAAACTGAATTCAACAATACATTAAAAGGATCATATACCATGATCAAGTAGGATTAGTTCCAGGGATGGAAGGATGGTTCAATATCAAATCAATCAACATGACACACTCATTAACAAAAATAAGGATAAAAATCACATGATCATGCAGTAACAGCAACTGGTAAAATTCAACGTCTGTTCATAATATAAACAACGTGGATATAGAAGGACAATTTCTCAACACAAAAAAGGCCATATATAATAAACCCACAGCTAACATTATACCCAACAGTGAAAAGCTAAAAGCTCTTCCTCTAAGATCAAGAACAAGACAAGAATGCTTACTTTTACCACTTTTATTCAATATAGTATTAGAAGTCCTTGCCACAGCAATCAGACAAGAAGTTAAAGGCATCCAAATTGGAAAAGTAGTAGTAAAACAGTCACTATTTGCAAATGACATAATAGGATATATAGGAGACCCTAAAGACTCCACCAAAAAAAACCTCTAAGAACTAATAAATAAATTCACTAAAGTTGCAGGATATAAAATTAATAATCAGAAGTTTGTTTCATTTCTAAATGGTAATAATAAAGTAGCAGGAGAAATTAAGAAAACAATCCCATTATTAAGAAGTGAACCAGTGTGAAGAGCACTGGGTGTTGTATGGAAGTGTTCGATCACTATATTATACACCACAATCTAATATTACACCATACGTTACTTATTGAAATGAAAATAAAGACTTAAAGAAAAAAACCCCATTTACAATTGCATCAAACAGATAAAATACCTGAAAATAAATTTAACTATGGAATAAAAGACCTATACTCTGAAAACTGTAAAACACTAATGAAAGATACAATAAGTGAAAGGATATACCATGTTCATGGATTGAAAGAACTAATATTGTTAAAATGTCAACACTATCCAAAGCAATCTATGATTTAAAAGCAATTCCTAACAAAATACCCACGGCATTTTTCACAGAACTAGAACAAATAATCCTAAAATTTGTATGGAACCATGAAAGACTCTGAATAGCCAAAGCAATCTTGAGACAGAACAACAAAGCTGGATCTCCTCTCCCTCTGCCTGCCACTCTGCCTACTTGTGCACACTTTCTCCCTCTCTCTCTATCAAATTAATAAAATCTTAAAGCTAAGGGGGCACCTGGGTGGCTCAGTAGGTTAAATGTCTGGCCTCAGTTCAGGTCATGATCTAAGGGTCCTAGAATTGAGCCCTGCATAAGGCTCTCTGCCCAAGAAGGAGACCGCTTCTCCCTCTGCCTGCCACTCTGACTCCTTGTATGTACACAGTCTCTCCCTCTGTCAACTAAATAAAATCTTTTTTTTTTTTTAAGTTTATTTACTTATTTGACAGAGAGAAAGACAGCGAGAGAGGGAATACAAGCAGGGGGAGTAGGAGGAGGAGAAGCAGGCTTCCCACCAAGCAGGGAGCCCAAAGCAGGGCTTGATTCCAGGACCCTGGGATCACAACCCTAGCCGAAGGCAAAAACTTAATGACTGAGCCACCCAGGCACCCCTCAAATAAATAAAATCTTAAAAAAAAAAAAAAAGTAGAACAACAACAATGCCAGAGAGATCAAACTTCCTGATTTCAAGCTATACTATAAAGTTATAGTACTCAAACGATATGGTATTAGCACAAAAACAGACTCACAAATCAATGGAATGGAACTGAAAGTCCAGAAATAAACCCACACTTAATACAGCTGATAAACCAATGACAAAGGGAGCAAGCGTATATAATGAGAAAAAGACGGTCTAATAAATGGTGTTGGGAAAACTGAACAGCTACATGAAAAAGAATAAAACTAGACCACTTTCTTATACCGTACACAAAAGTAAATTCAAAATGGATTGAACACTTAAACACAAGACCAGAAATCATAAACCTCCTAGAAGAAGACACAGGCATAAGCTCTTTGACATCAGTCTTAGCAATATATATATATATTTTGGTTGGGTCTCCTCAGGCAAGGACAACAAAAGCAAAAATAAATGGAAGTACATCAAACTAAAAAGCCTTTACACAGTGAAGGAAGCCATCATCATCATCAAGAACAACAACAAACCAGCCTGCTTAATGGGAGAAGATATTTGCAAATAGCCTAACCAATAAGGGGTTAGTTTCCAAAATATATAAAGAATCCATTAAAAAATCAATAGCCTCCCCCACAAAAAAAATCCAATTTAAAAATGGGCAGAGGATGTGGATAGACATTTCTCCAAAAAAGAAATCATGGATGGCCAGCACATGAAAGCATGCTCAACACCACTAATCATCAAAGATAAGCAAATCAAAACTATAATGAAATATACCTCACACCTGCCAGAATAGCTATTATCAAAAAGACAATAAATAACAAGTATTAGCGGTACTGATGGGAATGCAAAACGGAACAGTCGCTATGGAAAACAGTATGAAGTTTCCTCAAAAATTAAAAATACAACTACCATTTGATCCAGAAATTTCACTTCTGGGTCTTCATCTAAAGAATGGGGAAACACTAATTTGAAAAGATATAGGCACCCCTATGTTTATGACAGCATTATTTAAAATAACCAAGATATGAAACCAATGAAAGTTTCCACCTGTGGGGGCACCTGGGTGGTTCAGTGGGTTAAAGCCTCGGTCTTCAGCTCAAATCATGATCCAGGATCCTGGGATCGAGCCCCACATCGGGCTCTTTGCTCTGCGGGGAGACTTCCTCCTTCCCTCTCTGCCTGCCTCTCTGCCTACTTGTCATCTCTGTCTGTCAAATAAATAAATAAAATCTTTTTTAAAAGTTTCCACCAGTGGATAAATGGATAAAGAAAATGTGGTAAAATATTACTCAGCCATAAAAAAGAATGAAATCTTGCCATTTGAGACAGCAGGGATGGACTAGAGGGAATCATGCTAAGTGAAAGAAGTTAGAGAAAAACAAACACTTTTGATTTCACTTATATGTGCAATCTAAAAATCAAACAAAACAAAAGAGACTCAAATACAGAAAATGATCCAGCGGTGGCCAGAGGGAAAGGAGGGTGGGGATGGGTAAAATAGGGGAAGAGGACTAAAAGGTACAAACTTCCAGTTACAAAATAAGTCAGTCACAGGGATGTAATGAACAGCATAGGGAATGTAGCAATAATATTGTAACGACTTTGTACAGGGACAGATGGCAGCTAGATGTATGCTGGTGATCCCTTGGTAATTTATGTTGAATCACTACGTTTTACATCTGAAACTAATATGATATTGTATGTCAACTACATTTCAGTCAAAAAAAAAAAAGAAAAGAAAGAAAAAAACAGCCAGCTCACCAGCAAGCTCTGCCTTAGTACCATTGGTACCTTATGACTATTTTCCATGCCTATTCTCTTCAACAAGTGTTCCCATTAACCACATTTTTGAAAGATGGACAAGTATGAGCCATATTCTTCTCTGCTTCCCTTACTGCAGACTCAAATTTATCACTGGAGGTCATGGGGACGAATGGCACAGCATAGGGAACATAGTCAATGATTATGTAGGGTTGTAGGGCAACAAATAGTAGCTACACTTCCCGTGGGCACAGCATAACCTATGGTCTTGTGGAATCACCACACTGTACCCCTGAACTAATGGAACATTGCGTGTCAACTCTACCTCAATTAAAAAAGAGAGTACGTATCATTTACTGATCACCTACTTCAGGTCAGGCACTGAACTATGCCTGCTGGGTCCATTACTTAGCAATTCAGTGGGGTTGCCCCCCTCTTCAAGGGCAGGAATCAGAGAACTAGAGTGTCAATTGCTCTCTTCCCATCACGTGATTAATCACACCTTCTGGCTCTGATTCCATGCCCCTTCCTCTAGCAGCACAGCTGCCCCTATTCCTGCTCTTTCCACATCCCAGGCGTCCAAATCCTTCCAGCCAGGCAGATCTCCCACTGTCCCTGCTCTTTAATGTAGTTAAGAGTGGAGACTGGGCTGAACCTAGGTTAATTTACTATGTAGGTTTCCATCCATGTCTATCTAAAGGAGTCTCTCTTCATTTTTTTTTTCCAAGAGATAGTTCAATGTTACAATGTTAATTTACAATGTTAAGAGATAGTTGCAATCACAGAACCTGGAGGGAGACTACCTAGATTCAAATCATGATACTGTCAGTTACTAGCTGTGTGATCTAAGGAAATACACTTAATCTCTCTGTGCCGCTGGTTCCCCATTTGTAAATAAGGATAACAATCATATTTCTCGTCTAGGGACGTTGTGAACACTTACAATGACTAAAGCACTCAGAAAAGTGTCTGTATGTATTAGACCCAGTATGTGTCAGTATTATTGCCTAAGCTGAAACTGGATTCATCCTTGATCCTACCCT
Organism: Mustela putorius furo; assembly: GCF_011764305.1. Taxonomy (NCBI): domain Eukaryota; kingdom Metazoa; phylum Chordata; class Mammalia; order Carnivora; family Mustelidae; genus Mustela; species Mustela putorius. The sequence goes on along the minus strand of NW_025421496.1, from coordinate 6,171,626 downwards.
CTTGTTCTAGAACAATCACCAAATCCTGTCCATTGTACTTCTTCAAACAGATCAGCCCTCCATCCTTTCCACTAACACACAAGGTTAGCTACCATCACCACTTGCCGAAAGCAATCTGCGGACAATTCTCCTGTACCCTCTTTAGCCCCCGGCTTTCCAAAGAAGCCAAAATGGTATTTTCAAAATGCAGATCTGATCACAACACTCTCCTGCTGAAATCTGTTGCCTTTTGGATAAAGACGGGACCCTTTAAGGTCTGTAACACCCCGGAAGTTCTGCCACACACCCCTCATTCTCAATTTCTTCTCCCTCTCCCGCTCCTCTTTCCTCCTTCCCACTCAGGATTATTAGCATCTCCCGAACCACCTGGGTGGCTCAGTCCATTAAGCCCCCAACTCTTGCTTCCAGTTAGGGTCATGATCTCGGGGTCCTGAGAAGGAGCCCCAGGTCTGCACCCAGCAGGGAATCTGCTTGAGGTCCTCACCCTCTCCCTCTGCCCCCCCCCCCACTCATGCGCTCTCTCTAAAATGTCCGGCTCCCACCCCAGCCTGTAAACTCCACGAGGGCAGGAAAGACATTTGCTTTTTCTCACCCATTGTATCCCTCACACTTAGCCCCGTTACTGGCCCATAACACTTGCCTCCTAATTAGTTTCTGAATGAGTCGAAGAATGAATGGATGGATGAAAATACTGTGGCACAACAGTAAAGGCGGGAGAAGTAAGGCTTTGGTGCTTCGGTGGGTTTGACTCCAGCTTGAGGACTGAGAGGATAGGATTACATGAGGTAAGACCAAAAACTTCAGTCCCTGGCCGGGTAACTGTCAAGCAGATGTACCCTTTGCCGGCACATTGCGAACTATGTTGGAAGCAGCTGAGTGAGCCCAGAGGAACAAATGGCCGCCAACAGTCTTTCTCCATTCGCCCGACTCACTGTTATTTCTTTAGGGCTACTGCCTAGAAAGATTTCATCTTGAGATTCTTTTCCTCCCACCAAAATATGTACACCTCAGTTTACTATCTCATGACTAGGTTAGACCTTGCTGTTCCTTTGCTTTTAAGCAGCCTGCCACCTCCCCCCTCTAGCTCTGGGGGAATCAAACACACTGAGTTAGAATGGAGACCCATGTTACACTGCTCCCACAGAACACAGCGTGAGGAGGTGGCCAGACATCTTCAGGCCAGGAGAGCTTTCTAGGGGTGGACTGGGGCAACGTGACCTCTAATATTTGTACCAGAAAAGAACCTCAAAGATAGATCATTCAAGAATGTCCAAGGTTGCCAAGTGAGGCTGGAAGAACACAGAGGCCTGAAACCCTCATCCGGAATCTAACTCAGGCCCTGCCCATGCTGTGATGGGTGTCCTCCAGGCTTCTCATCGTTGAGGTTCATTCTCTGGTGTGTAAGCTCCAAGAACACAGGGACCCTATCTAGCCCCCAGAATTTCAGATACAAGCAGATGCTTTAAATATGTAGCTATGATGTCAGCAGAAACGTCAGTTTCCTTTTGTTGCCTGAGGCTAGCTTAACAGACAACCTGAAAACAGAAGACAGCTGATGGGTATTGAGTCGTACCAAGGGTTTCAGGTCAAAGTCACTCTCCAGGCAGTCAGAATTTCTCAATCTGTGCTGGATTGATTCCTCCTCCTCTCTCCAAAGCCCTCCATCAAAACGCCTTATACCTTAGCCACTGTTCAGGATGGCAAATCTGGAACGTTCCTGCACCCTGTACATTGGCCACTTTCTACTGCTTGTGCTAAGTGGTGACTTAGAGAAGCAAGCGGCCTGAGCCTGGGCCAACATGGCCATCAGCCTTCCCAAGGACACCAAGAAGAACAGCAGAGAGAAGTGGCTTTCAGACTTGCGCAGGCCTCACCATCCCCTGGGGAAGTTGTTTGAATGCAGATTCCTGCTCCCTACCCCCTCACCCCCAGGATTTCTGATTCAGTAAGTTCTCGATAAAAGCTGAGAATTCACATCTCTCATGAATTCTCAGATCTCGCTAATGCTGCTCGTCCCACCCTGAGAACCACAGTACTGATAAGAGGCGCAAACCTAGTAATTAAACTAGAGGGATATGGGTTCTAGTCCCAGCTCAGCACTAACCACGTAACCTTGGTTAAAGTCCTTAATTTCCCTACTGCTCATTTTCCTCCTCTAAAAATAATAATGACACCATTGCTGAGCTTTCAAAAAGATGATGCAAGGTGCTGTTCCTCCCCTCAGCAAGAGGAAACCCCTTTCCCTATCCCATCACAGCCTCCGCTCTCTCAGGGCTGCCGGATGCTCCCTGTGACCCCCCCACACCCACCCCTGCCCAGCGGGACTGCTGTGAAACATCTGGGTGATGGGCAAGGCACAGGGGATTCGGCTTCCAGCTACCTCTCTCTGGAAGTGTCCTACCTACAAGGGCAATCCTGAGGTAAGCATCAGGGGCCCCTCAGCCCACCTTACAAAAAGATAACAAGGGTATTGCATGATACTATTCCTGCAAATTGGGTCCCACGTGGCTTTCTGCCCTGAGACTAAGAAGTTAGATGAGACTCATCCAAAACCACACAGCTCCTAATGGCAGAGCTCCCAGGTCAAGACATCTTCTATTCCCGACTGACATTTGGAATCTTGGTATATTAGTTTCTTTAGCTGCTGTAAGAAATGACTACAATGTTTGGCTTAAAACAATACATATGTATTGTTCTGGAAGTCAGAAGTGAGCAATGGGTCTCATTGGGTAGAAGCTGAGGTGTCAGTCGAACCCCTCTCCCAAGAGTAAGAGAGAAAACATTGCCTTTTCTCCCAGTTTCTAGCACTGTCTGCCTTGCATTTCTTGGCTTGTGGCCCCTTCCTCCATCTTCAAAGCCAACATTTGCATCTGTAGATAGATAGCTCTCTACTGAGGTCATTATTTCCCTTCTTCTGCAATAAAGTCTCCCTTTACCTCCTCTTTTTAAGGATATTTGGGTCTGCCTTGATAATCCAAGGTTATCTCCCCATCTCACGATCTTTAGCTTAATCACATCTGCAAAAATCCCTTTTACCATGTAGAATGTGACATGCGTAGGTCCCAAGGCTGAGGACCTGGCTATCTTTGGGACCCCTTATTCAGTTTAACACCCTCACATAGACTGCCTAACTCTCTGAGCCATTAGAAAAATAGAAATAATAATCCACTGTCGTGAGAAGGTTGCTATGTGGTACACTTTGAATTACTAAGGAAATGTACACTGGATTGATAAATGCTTCCTGCTACTCTTTTGTTACACTAATTCATTAGCTCTATTCATCTACTCAGCTCTTCTTGAACACTTACTATATGCCAAGTCGTGCGTTAGGCACATGGGATATAATGTAATGAGGAACTTTGCCTGTATGGGCTTTATAACATGACCAAGACAGACAAATGCTACAAGAAAATGCCCTGATGTGCTATGAAAAGAAAGGCAAGGAAATGCTCTATACAGATGTCACGGAGTGGGTAGTCAGTCCTCAGGAGGCAGGAGTGAAAGGATACAGCTGGAAGAAGAGACTGGAAAGGGGCAGGAAGGTGCAAAATAGCCTAGAACACCTGGAAAGTTCCAGGAGTTTCTCCTTACTGGAGCCCAAGTGTGAGGAGCTGAGGCACAGTGGGAGAGACGAGCTAACAGTGCAGCCCAGGGTTGAGTGTGAACGTACCATGTAAGGATCTGGATGTTATCATGTGCGCAGGGAGCCCTAAAAATTATAATCAGCCCCCTTGGCATCCCATCTCTTGTGGATGTGGGGGCTCCTAGCTGGACACCCTGATGGCTCTAGCCTCCTGACAGACACCAAACTTGGCAGAGTTCTCTGCAACGCAGTACTGGTTGAAGGGCCTCTTGCCTGTCCTTCCTTCCCAAGATCCTTTGTGGACAGATTTTCAGATTTTTATTGTTAGAGCCTCTTGTTACGGTGAGCCATTATCTCCCCTAGAATCTCTGCCAGCCTATTGAGATCGTCAATTCCTAAAATTCTTCTTATACCCCTGGATCCCATTTAACCCCCTACTCTGTGATTCTTTTGGAGAAAGTTCAAAAGATAAATTCATTGTATTATTAGTACATTAGGCACAGCGCAACCACTGTGATCGCCCATGCAATGTTGTTCCTTTCAAACCGAATGGTTTTGCTGATAAAGGAGATGTGAATTGAGCGGAGAATGTCTGCTTTCCTCCATGCAGAAGCCCCAGTCTCCTTCACCCCTCCACCGGATCTCAAGCCTAGCACCCCTCACTAACATGCTTTTGTCTACTGGTAGCCTTTTCTCCACAAACTTTAATAAACTGGCAGGGCACTTCTGTGCTGCAAAGACATTTTGCATTAAAAATTGGATTCACAGCAGGCAATCTGCCTGGGGAGCACATGTCTAGGAAAGCAGTCATTTTTAACTAAGGATATTACAAGCCTGGATAGATATTACAAGCCTGGCTTGTGTACTTGAAGCACCAATGTCTATCCTACTGGAGGCAAGATCACTGTACTGCATGTTGGTCATTAACCTTGTCAACTAACCTTCAGAACGACTCCAGCCTAATCACACTCTTCCGGCGTTCTACTGCTGTGGGTTCTAGATCCTATTACACTCAACTACTTACAACCTGCATTCCGATTCCCACTCCTTGCCGGCACCTTCATTTGCTTGTTCTCTTCCGCCCCCTTCCCCCATGGCTTATATTAGCTTCTAACCACACTAACTATGCAAAGTGTGCCAGTTTATTGCATTTATCATGCACTATCTCCTGTGCTGTAATGTCAGCTCCACCAGAAAGGAAACCTGTGTTTTGCCCAGTATCGTATCTCAAATATATGGAATAGTGCCTGGTGTGTGGTAGGCGCTCAAGAACCATGTTGACTGTAGGACACCTGGGTGGCTCACTGGGTTGGGCAGCCGACTCCGGATTTTGACTCAGATCATGATCTCAGAGCCCTGGGATCCAGCCCTGTGCCAGGCTCCCCCCATAGCAGGGTATCTGCTTGGGCATTTCTCCTTCCTCTGCCCCTCCTCCCACTCACACTGTCTCTATAAATCTTTTAAAAATAAATACATAACCATATTGAATGCTCACGAATATATTCCCATGGAGCTATCAGCTACCAGATAACTCGTTTGCATTCCCAACTCCAAACGTATCCATCTATTAATGCACCAAAATGCTGTAATCACTTTTTCACATGGCAACTAGTGGTCCAGATCGTGGGAAATTATTCTTGATCTCAGAGAACACCTAGCTCCAAGGAGGAGACACATGTGGGCAGAAATATCAGTTGATATGTAGAATAAATTACAAATATGTATAAAGCACGAGAGCACAGGAAAAAAAATTCAGCTGTGTAATAGCATGGAACAAAAGATTCAGAGAAAGCTCATAGTGGAGGCAGTTTTGGGTTTTAAAGGAGTAGAAGTTTTCTGGGAGAACAGAGAAGGGAGTAGAAACAAACAAAAGGGATATTCTAAGTGGGAATGTACATGATGGGTGTGGAGAATTAGAAGTTCCGTGGGAATGCCGGAGCCTAGAGATATGCCTCAGTTATCCCCCGTCACACTTGAGACAAAGACTCAAGTACAGAGGTTTATTTGGGAGGTGAACAAAAATGCCAAGGGTAGGGGTGTCTACCACCCACTGACATTCACACCTCTTCCCTCAAAAGTGGTCTTTGGGGGCGCCTTGATGGCTTAGTGGGTTAAGCCTCTGCCTTCAGCTCAGGTCATGATCTCAGGGTCCTGGGATCGAGCCCCGCATCGGGCTCTCTGCTCAGCGGGGAGCCTACTTCCCTCTCTCTCTGCCTGCCTCTCTGCCTACTTGTGATCTCTGTCAAATGAATAAATAAAATATTTAAAAAAAAAAAAACATGCCAAGGGTAGAGTGAGAAAGAGCAGAAAGAAACAATAGCCGATGAAAGTTGTGTTGTCAAGCCAGCTACCACGGGGGTGACAAGAACTCAGTTCTCAAGGTAAACTCTGGAAAATGGTATGGAACACAGGCCTCCGTTATCTCACTGGAGGGGCAATGGAGCTGTGGACTCCAATCACCAAATCCCCATCACCAGAAAAACTTCTAGGCATCAGCAACCTGGTTCTTCTGGCCGGCCATGTGGACACATCAGAGCAGGCTTCTGGGGCACTGGAGAAGGTCTCACACTCTTACAAGCAGGTGCTCTTCCCGGAAGCTGGTTTCTGCACACTAACATGGTAGAGCCCTGTGTGTTGGGCACCAAAAGAGTCTGCTGCAGCTTACAAGGGGAAAAGCAGGAGGCCTGGGTGGCTCAGTTGGTTGGGCATCTGCCTTCAGCTCCGGTCACAATCACAGGGTCCTGGGCTCAAGCCCCACATCAGGCTCCCCACTTGACACAGAGTCTGTTTCTCCCTCTCCCTTTCTCATGCTCTTGCGTTCACGCTCTCTAGTAAATAAAATCTTTTTTTTTTTTTTTTTTTTTTTTTTTAATGAGAGCAGCAGGGGAGAGGCTAGAAACTGAAGCAAGAGCCAAAATTTGAAGACACTCGTTCTTTGGGGCTTTATTCTGTACTGAGGGAGCAGCACTGGAAAATCTTAGGTGGGAGACTCGTATTAAGTTTGAATTGGTGAAAAATCATTCTGGTTACAGAATGGGGGTGAGGTGGGTAGAGCAGATAACAAGCCCAGGAGACCAACATGGAAGAGAAATCCCCCACTTGAGATAGGATTCACGCAGTGGTGCTGGACACAGGGAAGAGAGGACAGAACTCAAGACGTTCATAAGACAGAGTGGACAGAAATTGTGAGATTTGATGTAGGGAAGGTTGGAGCAGAGAAGTTCCCTACACCCGCTCTCCTGAGTAGATGGTTGGAAACGCTCCCTGAGATGGGAAGTAGAGTAGAGATACGGGTACCGGAGTAGGGATACGGGTACCCGAGTAAGATGCTTCCTCTTGTGGGGCATGTGGAGTTAGAGATACCTGCAAAGTAGACATGTACAGAGGCTGGTGGGCCATGGATACAGAATTATTGAACTCAGGAGACGGAGCTGGACTGTGAAGAGCTGGTCAGGTATTTCCACTTTATGGAAGATAATTCGGACACAGGGAAGCAGAAGACGTTTTGGAATAGAGAACTAGGCATTTACCATGGGAGAAGAGTTCATTGAATATTACTACAATATCCTTCTAATAGCAAGTCCTTTCCCCACCTAGAAATGGCATCATCGATGGTGTCTGGGTATAGCTTTGCCATTATTTTTTGCATCGTCTCACAATGATGGTCCCCCCCCCCCACCTCAGGATAGTTGGATAGGAAGAAAGAATAAGACAAATTGTGTGATTTGGGGTAAGTTGTATAAACGCTATGATTGGCTTCTTCATTGGGGAAAGGGGACCTCCTAGGTGGAGATCTGCTTGTCTGAAGAAACTTTCAAGGACTTTCCAAACCTTGCTCTTGCTCCTGAACACTAGAAGTTATCAAACTCAAGCCCTTACCTCACTAGCACTTAGTCTGGTTGGTAGAAGACACTCCCCCTGGAAGGGGAAAGCACTGCCCCCACTAGCATGCACCTTTACCCTGATCCTTTATGAAAGACTTGGTTACCAACTGAAAAACCACCTTTTAGTAAGATCACAAAATCCAAATAAGCAGCTGAAACCACTGGGATATATGCCCCTTGTGACAATTTACCTTCCTTCTGCATGGGTTTTCTGTCTGAGTGTCTATAGATGCATGACTTTTCTGCAAAACAGTCGTCCTGGCCATGAATGGGATGGCCCCTCCATAGGAATGCATAGGTGATGACATTTCTTTCACCCTTTTGGCATCTCAACAGGACACTTTATCTGGTAACAATGCGACAAGCTCCCGCCGGTTTATGGCATGGCCGTAGGCGGAATGGGCTGTGAACGCCTGCACTATGTTTGAGTCCATCAACTCTCATTACACGGGTGTCAGAGAGGGAGCCCAGCCGCTCGATATGGAGCGGGCCCAAAAAACAGCCACTGTCAAAAGAGTGCCTGTGGCATGTGTATAAACATAAGAACCATGCCAGAAGTTGCAGTTTCAGAACATCTGCCAGATCGTCACAATCAGCTTCCTCCCATTCTCAGACCATCAATACTACCATCGTCTCGTTAGTCACTCAAGTTCAAGGCCACGGACTGCACTCCACTTCTTTCACTCATCTCCTATATGCAGTCATCATGTAATCAATAATAAGTAATAGTATTGATTCATCATTTATTATAGGTCAGGGAGACCCTGTGCTACATGCTTGCACATGTCTGATCAGATTCGGTTGTCACACCTTCCCGAGACAGGACTGTATTTGTGCCATTTTGCAGCTGTGGAAATGCAGGTCCGAACAGGAACCCCAATCACAGTGCCGGAAAGTGGCAGAGCTGGAATTTGGATCCCGCTTTCTCTGCCCTCAACTGTACTCCCTACATTTCCATGGAACATTAAAAGCCTTATGTCCCTTTCTTTGAGGAGGCGCTTTGAAGATTCTAAAACACTGCCACAAGCCATATTGACCATCCAAACAGAGTACAAAAGAGGACATGGACTGTCACCACTGTTGCAGATGTAGGACTCCGTTTACCTGACTTGCTCAAACCCATCCTGGTTGAGCCTTGGACTCGGTTTCTGACTTGTTCTACTATTCCCACAAATATCGTGCTTTTCACTTAGAGCATCTGTTACTTTCTTTTGAAATGACCAATGTATGAAATTCCCTAGAAGGACAGTTTTGGCCTTATACAGAGACGTTTCTGATGCAGTTCTCCAAGAGCGGAAGAAGCAGTAGTGAGTTCTCCATGCCTCTCCATTTTCGCCCAAACACTGGGAAATCACTAGACTAGAATGTTATGGGGACGATTAAGCCTGATCCCCGGGAGGGAGGAAAAGGAGGCTGCTAGAGCAGATGTGCTCCAAAGCCCAGCCCTCCCTCAGATCCTGGGACTATGTTCTGTGGGAACCACCGTGTCGTGACCATTTTGGTTACTCTAGCCCCATCCCCTCACTCTGGCCTACTGAAGCCATCTCCTCGCTGAATTCCCAGCTGTCCCTTCCCATTCATCCAACTTCACTTCACCAGGGTGATCTTCCACCAAATGGGTTCCCATCACTGACTCTTTTCTAACATGGCCAATGACTCTCTTCGGCCAGCCACACCCACTTGACGCATCTTTGTCTGATGTTCCATGGCCTATCTCCATCCTCCATCCAAACTCATTTTCCATTTGCTCAAACCCTATTTCTGCTTGTCAATACAATCCCTGGCCTGGGTCAGAGACCTCATGCTTATTTCCACCTCCAATCCTTTGTTCTACTCTTCCTAAAATATTTTCTACTTTCCCCTTGTCCACCTAACCATATCCACTTTTTTTCAGGCCCAAGTCAATTTTGTTTCAGTACAGAGAATTTTAATGAATTTTGCCCCCCTAAACACAAATCAAGTCTAAGAACAATTTTCTACTCATGTAGCAAAGCCATGGGGACCCCCAAATGAACAAGAAATGGCTGCATCCTCTGGGAAGACTGCAATCAGAACCAGCTGCTCTGTGCAACCATTAGATTTTGAACACTTGATTCTACATCAGCTTATGTTCCTCGATATGTGAGCCGAATCTGTCGGTCTCATGAAGCGTACACGCGGAGCTCTTCTGACACAGCTTCCAGAAAATAATAAGCAAGCAAGTTACGGGTTGCATGAGGGAGAGGTCTAGGACGGCCTATTCTGAACTTATCCTGTAGTCACTCAGACACACACACACACCCCAATTATTTGGATTTCCAGCATAGTGGAAAGTATACACGACACCTGAAGTCAGACAGACCTGGAATGAAACCCCATCGCCACCACTTTCTGGGGAGAAGGAGTGGAGCAAAACCCCAGTTAGACGGGTAGAGTGTGACCTTGAGAGGTTAGGTCCCAGCTCTGCCACAAGAATAATCATTCATCTAGTAACTCGTTGCCTCAACTTTTAAAACAGAAAAATGAGGCCCACGGTGATCCACAATGCAGCCCATGGGGTTATTATTGTAAGAAGAGAGGGCATCTGTGTAAAGCATTCAGGACAATTCACAGCATATGGGAGGCACTATTCTGATTAGCACCGATTCAGTGACCTTGGGCCGATGAGCTAATTTTCTGAAACTCAGTCTTCTCATCCTTATGAGAACAGTTCTCATCACTCGAAGCTGCTCTGGAAACATGGAAACACCAAGGGCACCTCGGTGGCTCAGTGGGTTAAACCACTGCCTTTGGCTCAGGTCATGATCCCAGGGTTCTGGAATTGAATCCCACATAAGGCTCCCTGTTTCACGGGGAGCCTGCCTCTCCTTCTGCCTCTTTTTCTGTCTCTCATGAATAAATAAATTATTTTTTAAAAATGTGGAAGCACCAAGAAACCACCTAGCTTTCCCAAAGAAGATTCCCTTATCTCTGACTCAAGGCCTGGGCTTCTAATCACCCAGCACCACAAGGAGATCTTCTTGGCAACTGTATCTTTCCATCATTCACGCTACCGTAGAAAGCGCTTGTTTTCATCCCATAGAAAATGTGGGCCTCTCACAAATTCATCTTTAGAAAATTACAACCTCATCACGCTGAAAGATTGCATAAGCAAAAGACCATTCAAGCTCTCCTGAGCCCACAGGCAGCTCTTCCGCAGCCCATCCCTGCCCATCTCTGCAACAGGAGAGAGGAATCAGCCATCTCTGGGAAAGGTTTGGGGCCCCAGGCACATCACACCGTGTAAAATCAGGTTAAGATGAGTATCAGGAACAACATTGAAAGCAAAAAGGAGTCAAAGCAGGTCAGACAGCCCCTGCGGGGAGTTTGGGAAGGGGAGGAGAGCCTGACTCACCAGTTCTGCCTGCACAGATCATGGGAGCTGGGTTGCCAGGGAGTCTCAGACTTCTGAGCTCTGGACACTGAACCCTGCCTTGCTGCCTGGCAGCTGCGGACCTGAGCCAAGGGCTGGGCCCTAAGGCCCTAAAAAGGGGGCCAGATCTCTGCCTTGACTACCTGTTCCCTACAAGTGTTGAAGAGCCCCCAACCCCTAGACAGCAACGTAACCAGAGCAGGAAGGTGCTATGGTCCGTTGGGGAGATGCCAAAAGTCTGCTCAGGGTGAGCCAGGCGAGAGAGAGTGGAGGTTAGGCCAAAGGGGCAAGATTTCGAACTTACCTTAAATACTGAGGTGTCTGCCTTCCAGCCAATCTGGCTCTTTTCCCAGGGGAGCTGAAATGTTCTGGAGGCTCCTATAGACTTCCTCGAGCTGTTGGTCTCTGGCGGAATGCAAGGGTTTTTGCGAGGTCCTCCTCTCTTCTCTATAGGACTTCTGCCTGAGTAGGTGGAGAAGGCAAGTTCTCGGGTCTAAATGGTGGAGGGATGCAGGGCTTAATTCACTGCAGAACCAGGCTCTCTGTGGCATGACTGGGTGCAGAAATGCACACTGGGCACCTAGAGGAGATAGCAAGGATTAAGGCACAAAGTAAGAAAAGAGCACATGGAGTCATAATATTCTGGAATTTTCTGATAGGGTCAGTACTGTCTCATATTAATAATGCTTGGGGTGCCTGAGTGGCTCAGTGGGTTAAGCCTCTGCCTTCGGCTCAGGTCATGATCTCAGAGTCTTGGGATCAAGCCCCACATCGGGCTCTCTGCTCAGCAGGGAGCCTGCTTCTCTCTCTCTCTCTCTCTCTCTCTCTCTGCCTGCCTCTCTGCCTACTTGTCAAATAAACAAGTAAAATTTTTTAAAAATAATAATAATGCCTAAGAGATGTCTCTCGGGTTTATGTTGAAGTTGTGCAAATTTAATTCATAACCGATTCCTGACCACTGTGTTAAAAGCAGAGTAAAGACCAGTTAAAGTCACAATTTTATGTTCTTCCTAAGCAATGTCACCAAAAGGCAAGGAGGGATAATCCTGGGCAGAGGAATAGCGGACCTGCCTTTTCTGTCAAATATCGGTTTGGGGTACCACAATTTTTTTTTTTTTTTTACCAAGCTAATAGTTCTAGAACTGTGGACTTGGGGTGGAGAATGGAAGGACAGAGCGTTGCCATTTTCTTGGCTAGAACAGACTGCACTTTGGTCCTAATCGTACAGGACCACACCTGTTGAGTTGTTAAAAGTTAACAAAATGGTCGATCCAATTGGAGTCCATTCTTCTAAGTGACCCCTGAACCGTGGGAGAGGAAGAAAATCTTTTCGAGATATTTTTATATTTATCATGCAGTTCTAAGCCAATCAGAGTAGAAGGCAGGACATTATCACCTGCTCTTAGGCAGGTAAAGAACAGGGAGCTATGAAGTTTGGGGTAGCTGAACTTGCTTTATAAAGCTGGAGAAAAGATAAATAAATTTTTCAAAACCACCCATACAGTAAGAAGGGAGTTGAGTCTTGGTGGTCTCTCAAGGTTTGTTTGTTTGTTTGTTTGTTTTTAAATTCTCTTGTGCTGCTGATACTAAGGGACCTGGTTGTGCTCAGAGGAGTTGCAACAGCTAACTTTTCCTGAGCACTTACTGTGGGGCTGGTAGCTTTCAAAGCACTTTTTTTACATATTAGCTAATTTAAACCTTTGGACAATTTTATGACACAGCTGTGATTATTTCCAGTTGAGTGGACGGAGATTAGATTGCTTTGCAAGCTTACAGGACTAGCACGAGGAAGCCCTAAAGATTTACATCTAGGACAGCTGGTTCCAGGTACATGCACTTCACCTGTGTCATGTTTCTCCCCAAGGCAGGCAGAGCAGGACCCACAGTCATCTAAGCACGTGGGAGGGAGGTGGTGGTGAGAGGAATCTTTATGGGGTGGAGAGGCAGCATTCAATGATAGGGCCCAGGGAGGTTTCAGTCCCAGATTCCATGCTCCGGACAGAACCTAAAGTTCTAATGGGATGCAAACCATGTAGAAGGAGGTCGCTAGGCAGGAAGCACCTGGGACTCGGTCTCCTACACCTGGGGATTTGGGATCTCCTGCCTCACGGCTCCTCCACCCACCCCCTCCCCGCTCACAGAACACACACAACCAAACAACACTGCCCGTTTTCATTTTCACCTGCTTATGTGCTCCCCTCTCACTGAGGGGAGAAAACTGCAGCTTGTCCCAATGCCCCCCTCCCACCCAAGTGAGGAAGCACGGTCCATCCTGGGACACTCACCTAAAGGAGAAGCAGGTAGTCAGTCCAAGCATGGTACCAGCTCCACAGCGGGGCCAAGAACCCCATGTCCTGCACTTGACTCGGCGTAACTCCGCCAGGAGGAAGGAAGCCCCCCTGTGTCCCCAGCTCACAGAGGCTCACCTACGTCTCTGACAGAGTCGTACCTCAGCAGCCTGGAAAGGGCGCTGCCGAGGCTCCAGAGGGCAGGAAACGCTGCCTCTCTGGGCTCTGGTGCAGGGAGACTAGTGCGGAAGGGCTGCTTATAAAGACGAGCTTACGTGGGTGGTAACTTGCAGCTGAGCTGTGTTGAAAGGTCGTGGCTCTCCATCCACAGGGGCAATAACAGTGGTTGCCCCCGTTGCTATCACCAAAGACAGCCAGTAGAGTTTTCCAGCCCCTGCAGGGGGGTGAGGTAAGGCACAATTTGGGATCCAAGCAGACCAGGGTTTGAACGATGTTCCGAGAGAGAACATTGTGATGCCTATGTTCCTTATTTGGTCCAAAGGGAGTGGACAGCACCTCCCACCCCCTTATTATTGGAGGCTCATGAGAGACCATCGAATACCTGATAATTATCACTAATACTCTGAAACCCACTGTGCTAGGTGCTCAGGTCCATTTTCTCACTTGATCCTCACCACATTCTCTAAGACAGGATCCATGGTACAGGAAGAAGAATGTCAGGGAACTCTGTGACTTCATTAACATCAGACAGCTGGAGGAGGAAGCCCAAATCAAACTCGGAGTGCGGATGATTCCAAAATGTGTGTATTTTCCCAGCCCAGTGCTTCCTACAATGCTGGTACCCAGTGGGCACCTGAAAACTTTGTTTCCTTTTTTTATGTCCACACTTGGGCTTTTTAAAAAAGCACAGTTTGGTTACTCTCAATAAAACATATGGCATCCCGAATAATCAAATGCTTGCTCAATCACTAAGGGGCTGAAGGGTTCTGGGTGCCCTGCTCATTCAGACCTGTCACTAGGCAAACCAACAGAGCTCCTAGAAGGCAGCTTCCACTGCCTGTTCATGATGACCCAATAAAACACTGAATGTCAATTACCAGCTACAGTCAATTACCAGCTAAGGGCAGAGGGAGCCCTAGGTCTCAGAATGCAAATTCCCTGTCTTTCCAGGAGCTTCTCTTTTCTCTTAATTAGCGTTTAGGCTGCAATGTTTTAGACCTGAAGGCTGGCTGTGAGGAAAGACTAAGGGAGTGTGGGAGAAGAAACACGAAGCCAGCTCTTCCAGCAGCGTGCAGCTACAGTGGTAGAGCAGAACGGTAATTTGAGGATGTTCCCTCCCCTGGGGTCCTGGCAGAGGGGAAGGGACAGCAGCTACTTTGAAAGGTTTAAGAGCAAGTAATAAATGAGGGCTAGGGAGGCTCTTTTGGTCATCATAGAAGTGAAAGCGGGTGGTAACAAGTCCCATCCTTATGCCTGTGTTTCAGGATTCCCTCCACCACAGGGAACATTTTGAAGGTTTTAAGCTCCTTGGGAAGGCCTTTGGGCTTTAAGCGATCTGATCTGCATGCTGGGACCCTTGTTTAGTTCAAGCATGTCTGGAATGCCCAAGGGTCCTATAGTCACCTGCCACCCTTCATCAGTTCTAGAGGAGGATGTGAGACAGCGCTTCGGGCTCCACAGCACAGTGCTCACGGGGGTGCACACAAGAGCTCTGCCTATGGCCTGATCTTCCAAGTCATTTGCTTTCTCAGTTAGTGTGCTTCAGTGCCTCTCACCCGAGGGTGACCTCCCTCAGGTTATTAGCAATGTTTTCCAGAAAGTAAACGAGTTTTTCTTTCAAAGGATGGTCACCTACTTCTGTCACTGTGTATTGAACCCCCCAATCCTCTCACTGTGTGAATGCATCAGATACTGTACAGTTTCCCCCAGGAGAGTGGTCCCGCAGCAGCCACAAATGGCAGGAGCATTGGGGGATAACATCACACCCAAGGTGTAGGGGGATTGAGTGCACTAGAGAACCTACAGAAATTCTAGGCTCACTTGCAGGAATAACGAAGACAGCCCATCAAATAAAGACTGGCAAGACATTTACACACCTCAGATGGGTATAAATGGACTCTGTCTACCATACCATGCTCACGGGGAAGTACTCATGATTCTACAGACTGGATGATGGGCTTTATTTCGTTTAATTGCAGCTAATAATCACACTCACGCCATTTGTCCCTCTCGTCTGGTTTTGCAACCAACTGTTCAGTGTTTTAATTTTGTCATCCTTAAGCTAGGATTTGCATGGACTTTCCATAAACATAGAGGCAATGCAAAATTCTCTTAGTGGAGGAACAGATCTACAGGAACCAATCCATCTATACTAGATTTTCATATCAATTGCAGGACCTGAGAGAGGTTGCTATAATTCTGGTTATAAGCTATTTCTGAGGAGACAGTTTATTTTGTTTTTGGACAGCAGTTAAGCAGTACAGAAAATCCCTGTGCAGAGCTCCCACAAACTATTTTACCCACTCCAAAAAAAAACATCTTTTGGTTTCCTCATAGGAGCTTCAAACCTAGTGGACAGAAAAAACTGCTTGTAAAATCTCAATCCAATAAATAGAATTGCCTCTTAATAAATAGTGACCATTTTATCAGAGGAAATAAATTCGGAGGGCATATTCAATCATTGAGTAAACCTGCTTTGTGCACTGTGGCTGCTCTAAGTTCATTTGTTTTCACAGTGAATTCCTCTTTTTTTTTTTTTTTTTGGTCCCACAGTGAATTCCTTTTTGATACCCTTACCTCACCAAGTGGTTTAGATGAGGTTTGTGCTCAAGTTCTTTCTTTTTATAAATAGAAAAACCTACTTGGAAAACCAAAAAGGGAAATGAATCTGTACCAGGAAAACACTGCAGAGAGGGCATGGCCTCAGGCTCAGACCCACCTGGGTCACAGCCCAACTCTGTCCCTTACCTCGCTGCATTAATCTACACAAGATATGGCATCTCTCCAAGCCCCAGTTTCTCATTGAAAAAAGGGCTGTTGTCTGGATTAAACATCCCATAGAATGGTACTCGTAATAGGGTAGTTGTCGATGGATGGGAGCCTGTGTGAGCACTGTATCACCACTGTAGTCAGGTGTGCGGGCCAAGACTTCACTTGGGTTGCATTTTTTTTTAGCAGTCCGACTGTGGTCAGGGCCCAAACTATGGTGGACATGAAAAGGATCAGCTCTTAATTCCTTGCTCCTCAGACTAAAGGAAACCAAACATTTGCAAGTGTGTTGGATCCACAATTTAGGATCCATTCCTTTTTGTAAGAGTGTCAACCCATGGTAGGGGCCAGAGTAGCATTTAGAACTCTGCAAAACCATGCAGGTGAACACCAGCACCTAAGAATAAAAGGAAAAATAAAAAAGCAATGGGACTAGGAAGGATAATTTCTGTCCATCAGAAAAGCCTGTGGGGGAGGGAAAGCAGAAGTCACAGTTGAGAGGACAAAATAGAAAAGTGGTGGCCCCCAGACATCTCCGGGCTGTGGAAACAGATCTCTCCTTCTAGCTGCTTAATGTTTATTCTGCATTTGTTTCCCCAAGGGAAAACAAAACAAAAACAAAAACAAAAACAAAACAAGAAAGAAACAACAGTGTTCCATCAACGACGTGTCTCCATTTTGATGGATTTACCCATGTATCCATTGATCATCATTATCACAAGACATCTCCCAAGATTTGGTTCAACAAACTGGCTCCCCCAGGTGGTTGGTGCTCTTTGGACTCATCCCCAAAGGGCAGACCATCCTGAGGTTTTTGGTTAAAATTAAGTATTGACCTCGTAAGGAACAAACTCAGTGTGCAGACTTATGTGTGTGTGTTGGGGAGGAGGGGAAATATACATAAGAGATAAAATTTACTGTTTTAACCCTTATTAGTGTGTAGTTCTGTGTCATTAATTGCACTGACATCATAATGAAACCAACACCACCATTCCTCTGTCTCCAGAACTTTTCCATCTTCCCCAACCGAAACCATGTACCCATTAAGCAACAACTCCATTCTCCCCTTCCCCTTAGCCCCTACCAAACCCCATTCTATTTTCTGTCCCTCTGAATCGGATTACTCTATGCAACTTATATAAACAGAATCATTCAACATTTGTTCTTTTGGGACAGGTTTATGTCACTTAGCGTAATATTTTCAAGATTCATCCACGTTGTTGCACATGTCAGAATTTCCTTCCTTTTTAAGGCTGAATAATTGTGTAGACTTATAAGTAAAGCTTCTGCAGTCTCACTTTATGGCCTCATATTTTGAGACTTGCTGTAAAATGTCACACTCAACAAGGCTTTAAAAACTGAATTATTTCATTAGTATAGAACTTGAAATTACTACTGAGTATTTATTATAGCTGGTGAAAAGTAATAAATGCATGGATTTCTTTTCATGAGAACTGTCTTCACACAGCAGTATCTTAAGTTGGAAACTGGGTATTGGCATCCTTGCAAAGAAATAGTGTTACTTGATTAGTGCCTGTGACTGTAGAGTCATGAAAGTCACACACTGTGATTCCGGGCATCTGAGTGAGAAAACACATACACAGAAGCCTACAGGTAATTCAGTATCCAAGACGGCTCACCAAAATCACCAGATCAAAACCACACATGGCTGATTTCTCATCAGATACTCTTCCTATTTTCTCTTATTAATCACCCTTGCTAAAAAATTGTTCTCCACTAATATCATTATCTACTTCTGTGTTTATTCTTTTGTGTGTGTGTGTGTGTGTGTGTGTGTGTATGTGTATTTGCCCAAATATTATAACATATGTGGCCCTAATCCAAAAAAGATATTACAAAGTGCAAAAGAAAGCCTAGCATTTCTGCAGGAGAAATGGAAGTTCTCCGGGTCATGTCTGCCTAAAAATTATTATTATAATGAGTCTAATGAGTCATGATCATGTTGGGACTTAGATTTGCAAACACAAACATGTTGTTCAATGTTATCAGGAGGAGAAACAAGCACAGCAAGCCACTTATTCGAAATTTTTCAATGGACAAATATTAATTCTTAAACTGTGTCTTCAGTTTTTGGGACATCACCTCTTTCCCCATGAGACATCACTTCCTCCATGTCCTTTGAACTATTATAGGATGGGATGAGAAAGGAATGATTTTTTTTTTTTATCACAGTAGAAAGATAATTTGGACTGAATAATAGATGAAGACACCAGAAGGAAGAGCTTGTAGGATGAAGTGGAGAACAAAATATTGGCCCTTGAAGTCTGTGCTAAAAGTGATTTTTTCCAAGAATTTTGTATATCACGCCTGTCATAAACATTTAGTTTCATTGTGCAATGAAGACAGATGACAAGAATTTGCTGCTCCAGCAACCCAAAAAAGAGAGAGAGAGAGAGAGAGAAAGCAACTTCACTATGTCCTTGGAATCTGCCTTTTTTTGGTTTCAAATGTGCAGTGGAAAACTTGGGCCTGGAAGGGCTGGGGCTGGGGACAGTTGTTTATGTAAGTAATTGGACATCTACATAATTATGGAAATCAGGACAAGTCCCTCTGTTCTCATCTGTTCCAAAGCCAGGACTTGCTCTAAAGTTAAGAGGCATGCAGGCTTGAGAGAAATACACAGCTTAACTGTCCTATGCTGACTCACGTAAGCTTCAAGGTTATGAGGGTTTTTTTCATTTTGTGTCCAAATGGTAGAAGGGGAAAACATGTCTTCAGAATCCGTTATCTGAGAAGAAAAGTGCTTGGGCAGTTCTTAGGTTAGGGAGAATTTTTGTAGATCAGAGGATGATGGGAGATGTGAAGAAATGATTGAAGACAGACTGGGGGAGAAGCATCCTCAAGAAAGGTCCAGAACACTATATGGACAGCTGACAATGGCGAGGAGCAACATACCTTCCACAGAGAGAAAACACAAGTGAACAGACAAAAGGCTGATATACAAGATCTATAAAGGACTCCTCAAACTCAACACACACAGAACAGATGATCATGTCAAAAAATGGGCAGAAGACATGAACAGACACTTCTCCAAAGAAGACATACAAACTGGCTAGCAAACATAGGAAAAAATGTTCATCATCATTATCCATCAGGAAGATTCAAATCAAAACCACATTGAGATACCACCAGTCAGAATGGCCAAAATCAACAAGACAGGAAACAACAAGTGTTGGAGAGGATGTGGAGAAAGGGGAACCCTCTTACACTGCTGGTGGGAATGCAAGTTGGTGCAGCCACTTTGGAAAACAGTATGGAGATTCCTTAAGAAATTAAAAATAGAGCTACCAAATGACCCTGCAATTGCACTACTGGGTATTTACCCCAAAGATACAGATGTTGTGAAAAGATGGGCCACCTGTACCCCAATTTCATAGCAGCAGTGGCCACAGTCACCAAACCGTGGAAAGAGCCAAGATGTCCTTCAATGGACGAACGGATAAAGAGGATATGGTCCATATATACAATGGAGTATTACACCTCCATCAGAAAGGATGAATACCCAACCTTTATGTCAACATGACAGGAATGGAAAAGATTATGCTGAGTGAAAAAAGTCAAGCAGAGAGAGTCAATTATCATATGGTTTCACTTACTTGTGGAATAAGGAATAACATGAGAGATGGAGAGGAGAAGTGAGTTGGGGGAAATCAGAGTGGGAGATGAACCATGAAAGACTGTGGACTCTGAGAAACAAACTGAGGGTTTTGGAGGGGAGAAGGGTGGAGGGCTGGGTGAGCCTGGTGGTGGGTATTAAGGAGGGCATGTATTACATGGAGCACTGGGTGTGGTGCATAAACAATAAATCTTGGAACACTGAAAAAAATAAAATTACCAAAAAAAATACAAGTGAACAATCACAGAAAAGATAGCGAGGGATTTTGGCATCGAGAAAAAGGATCCTAGAGAATCTCAGTATCTTATCAGCAAATGAGGTAGTGAGGTCACCTTCTGAGAAAGAGTGAGTAGAACTTGGGTCTTGGGAAGTTTTGGCCTAGCCCCAGTAAGAAATGCAAGGGGCTACTGGACAGATGAATGGAAGAGTGATCAAGCAGGTAAGCTAGAGTCATAGTGGGTCATTAGAAGGGTGCTCTGGAGAGGTTATTTGAGGTCTCAGAGACAGGGTGATTTCAAGTGACGATTGTATCTAAGGTGGCCCTTTTTGAATGCCAGTCAAGGCCATTCCAGCTGAGCAGATCAAGTACAAAGCCAAGGTATCAGTGCCACCTACTGGCTTATGGAAACCAATGAGGAGGCAAATGAGAGATCTAGAGAATTCTAAATTTTCACAGTACTATCTGAAAAACACTCGCTTGACCTAGCCATGTATCCTCTGTAATTAGAAAGGATGCTTTGGGCATGGATATGGAATAAATCCCAGAACCATCTAAATAGCATTTGATTTAGCAGAGCAAGGTGCATTTAGCTTGAACTCCTAGCCTAGCAGTGGATCTAAGACACCATGGAGATTAAGGTGGACAGATTTCAGGAATTAGGAAAACCAATCACTGTGTTGGTTCCTACAGGCATGGATGCCGAGGCAAAGTAACAGCCTTTGCCTCTAGGTCTAGCAGAGTCCAGTGTATGCCTTGCTCTTCTGTTCCAATCTAGTCTGTCTAAGGAAGTCAAAAAGTCTCCTGGCTAGCATTTGAATTATAACTATCTCTTTACAAATAATTCTCCTCAAAAATTTTTGAGAACCCAAGAGCAGGTTCTTTTCATTTTGTATATCTCTAAATTTCACCTAATACCTAGCACCTAGATGTTCAAAGAATATCCACAGAATGAATGAATGAATGAAGAATCTATGATCCTACATTTCTCTAGAATACACTTTCTTTGGGTTTAGAAGCCTCTGGGAAACCCATCCCTCATTACTGTTCTATTCAGGGCACACTTTTGAAAGATGTGTAGCTACCATCCAACCCCATAAACACAAATGACAAGCATTGGCAAGGTAGGCAAGACCTACTTCTTCCTAGCAGGTCTGTCCTAGATCCTCTGCTCACTTTCTTCCTAGCGTCTGGACTGATAATTACTGCTCAGTTGGTTGTGGCAAAGGTCACACTATGCCAAAAGTAGAAGAGATTATAGCAAGGACAGTAATTAAGAAGTGGAATAGGGAACCCGAATACATAAAAGGCTGCATAAATATGCTGCCTCCATTGAGTGAGACAGTCTCAACTTGAAATCACCCACTCCTACAAGACAGAAGTCCCAGCCTTTATTTTGCTTTGGAAACCAAGCTTTCTTCCTGATGGCCAAGAATGCAACTAGTCCATTCTAATATCTCTGTGTGAATTAGTAAAAGGCATCTCCTGCAGAGGCAGAAGCAGCAAACACCAGAGTGCATGGCTTGATGAGATGAACTTGGGCTGGATGTCTGCCCACTTCTCTGGGGCAGTCACCTTGTGCAGTGAATGAACTGCATGTTTACATCCTTTGTCCCAATTGGGGATGCACTGTTTCGGGCTTCCGGCTCCTAGGAGTCACTCCCGAGCTAAGAACCATGGCTCCATCCTAAAAGTTATATATCCAATTCCTTGGCAACAACTGGAAGACAAAGAGAAGAGCAGAGTCTAAGATGGGAAGGGTGTGCTGATGTTAGATAATTGCACTGCTCTGTATATGTCCTTTCCCCTTTAGTTAACAAAATACACTACCTCTACATCAAAAGACAAACCCTACCTACTCTTCATTTTCATTTTTGTGGTCTGCTGCAACGGAAAGAATTATGTACGTAAGGTTTACCTCTCCCAACTGCATTAATTCAGTAAAGCTATGGGACAATGCAGAGGGGTGGACTTTCCTCCATTTCTCACCAGTCAAGTCTGTGTTTCCAGAGCTTCAAAGCAAATACAATACATCAGGCAGCAAACCTCAGAGTTTCAGTAAGACGACTTGGTTAAACCATGCATGAGTAACTGGTACCTCACTATTCTGGCTGAAGCCCAGGTCAACAATGTTCAGACATATTTACAGGGGGTGGGGTGATTCTGCTGAAATCTGAAACTATATTTTCTGAGCATGATCAATTTCCAAACAATATCAAGTAGTTCTTTGGATCAGACTGAAGAAACTTGTCGATTTCTTTTAGGACAACCGGAGGGGAGGACGTGTGTAGCATTGAGTAGAGGACTGAATTCGAGCAGAGACCCATCATTGGTTTATCACTAGGTTATCACCTCCAAAGAAGTTAGCCTGTCTCCACCATCTTTACTAGGACAGTAATTTCTTAAATGGTCATAAGGAGTTTGTAAGGTTGGACTTGCTTCTGTAGAAAGGCCTATGTGTTTTTCCTTGGGAAAGATAAACTTTCCAATTAAATGAAGAATTCTCTGGCTATCTCTTCACTGTTACTCTTTCAGGGTGAGATGCAGCTCACATCTGTCAGACGTTAGCCAAGCCTCAACTCCCCCTTCTTAACCAGTAACCGCAACACCCCCAGAATGGCAGGTGGGTCCTGCTTGTTGCTTGACTTGAACCAAGGCTGTAAGTGGGGTCTCTGGGGTCCAGGAACCTTCAGCCTTTAACAGAAAAGTCAGAAGGGGATCAGTAAAGGGGTCCTGTGAGAAGCCCCCCTTGGCTTCTCTCTACTCATAAAATATGTAACACGTGTTGACTAGATCCAAAATTATGTCATTGCCTCATAAGTTTTTGAGGTTCCAACTTCCAAGGCCCTTGGGAGAGGAGCAGTTGTTATTGTAAGGTCAGGATTTAGGAGCGGCAACTGAAGCCATTCAAGGTCTCCTTGCCGGGTTGTTTCCATTGCTTTTAGGCAGCCACAGAGAGATCTGGCTGCTCTCAGACTGACAGCCCAGGCAGCACTGCCATGTAGGAATGAGGTAAACAATTGGATTTTTTTCCCCCTAGGAGAATACATTGATGAGCATGGCCACTGCCAAGTCTGTGAAGCCTCATGTGCCAAGTGCTGGGGGCCAACTCGGGAAGAGTGCACTGACTGCCCCATCACAAGGTGAGTGACCTCCCAGTATCTCCTGTGGTTGGGAGCCCATGGGTGGCAGGATGGGGAGAGAAGGTGTTTACCACTTTAAAGTCACCCCTTGGGTCTATAGGAAAAAGAACCAAACTCCTTCCCATGACACAAAAACCATCCATGGTCCGGCCATAGAGCCAGCTCTGTAGCATCTTCTTCCCATGATGCCCTGCACCCTGTGCAAGAAGCAGTTACCTGGACACTAAAAGGGCTTTCCCATCGATGAAAATGGTGTCTTTGATGGCTGCAATTGCATCCCCTTCTGCACACCCATCGTCTCCATCTGCTGATCAAACAGCTCCTCATATTCCTAGAGTCAGTTCAAGGATGAACTGTTCCATGAAGGCATTTTGACCACTTCCCAGAATTAACCTTCTCTTCCTCATGTTCCTCTGGGCTCTGTATAAACTTCCATGAGTACCTGAGACATTTTAAGACATTAATTTACAAATCTCTATCTCTCTATAGGGGGGCTGTATTTCGAGAAGCCCCATGAAATACTCATTTTGTATCTCCATTACCTATCGCAGGACAAGGAAAATAGTAGGCACTCAATTAATGTTCGGTAGCTGAATGAATGGGGAAATAACAAGCATCTGAACGGAATGAGAATCTGCAAATACACTGGGAATTTCTAGCATAGAGCGTTGGAAGACTGTTGTGTTTTTAGTCAATGCTCCTCTGATTGGAGCCCTTAAGACTTGTTGGCTGACTGTTTGAATGCGTAGCCCCATCACTGCTCTACTAAGTTCCTAGGAAGCAGGCTCTCTCCAGACCAGTATGATGAGGCTGCTTTGGTGGCAGATAAATCCCCAGGATGGACAGTCCCTCTGCTTCGTACAACAGTCATTTCATGTAATTCTTCCTCAAGACTATAATCCCCTGAGCAGGAACTGTGGTTGTATTTGTCTCCCCCCCCCCCCCCCCCCCCCCCCCCCCCCCCCCAGTGATCAACACACAGTAATGATTCAAGAAATAGTAAAGTGTATAATCAATATCATGGGCTTGGCTGTCCAGATAGCTTCCTCAGGAAGAGAAAAAAGGAAGGCGGGGAGGCAGGGAGGCAGGGAGACAAACACCAAAGAAGTCTTAAGGATTGTTACTGCTCACTGTGGCAACATTTTCCAAGTGTCTCTTTTAGATATCTATGCCTCTACATATTGGATTTGCTTTCAAGCAGCTTCAGGACACACTCTTGGGTACAGACATCATTCTGAATATGGGTCCTGCTTCTCCTAACTCCTCACCATATCAACAGTCAAGCCCCACTGCATGTTTGGACATCTTTGAACTAAAGGAACTTACTAGCATTTGTTTACTAGGGCTATTACCATCCTCCGGTGTATACTGCAGAAGTCAGGATTGTCCCAGGTTCTTCAAAAGTCAGGGAAAACAACAACAACAACTCTACTACCATAAATAGCCATGAAAAATACTGAAGCCCATTGGTACATTAAGATCAGAGATACAGTTCCTGGGACATTGGGGTAGCACAACTGGCATAAGCAGCCCATGATTTAGCTTTTAAAGAAAGAAAAGCATGCTCATGGATCTTGAACTCATGTGTTCTATGGAAATCTTGTTTCCCAGGAAGAGTTTTCTTCTCATCTCCCTGAGCACTCCATTTCGCTCGTCTCTCTTCCTTGATAAAAATTACTTGCAAATATGTCCAAGAGAGGGCATCATATCATAGCAAGGAACTACCTGACTTTTTTAAATCTGCATTTTGCTAGAACAGGGTTGAAACGATGAGGAGATAAAAACTATTTGGAAAGATGTTGATGTTTACTGAGTTGTTCTTAAAAGACAAAAAGTATTTTTCTTAAGTATCTTCCAAAGAATTTTCTTGAGTGGAATCAGATCCCTTCAAGGTGGTCTTGAGCACCTGCTCTATGTCCAGCTCTGAGTTAGATCCATGAATTCTCAGAGGTAGCTCAGGAGGTCAAAGTCAAGGGTTGGTGAAGTGCTCAGGGACCAGCTTTAACACTCTAGACCTGAAGCAAAAGCTGCAACCCTGGGTGGGGGGCAGTCTAGCTTGATAGAAAGTAGGGCTGTAGGGGACATGGCCACTCCAGAACCATGGAAGGAGGAAGCAGAGCTACAGCTCCGGGGTAGGGGGAATAAATACCCCCAGTCTCTCTCTCCTCCCACCCATAGATCTGCTGGTGATTTCCCTCGTCTGGAATTAAGTGGAGGCCAATGGGAAACACCACTTACAAATGGGAGGAGTGAGCCTGGGGAGGTAGGGTCTAGTTGGCACACTTCCAGGACATGGCAGGACAAATAATGACAAAAAAATGGATCTGAGGCAAGGGTAAGGAGAGAAACAGAATACCCAGGACAGTTGATCTGTCCAAGTTTCTTCCTGGTCTTAAGCTTTTAGATATCTCTAGTCCTGGCAGAAAAAAAATCATCCCTAAAGATGTCTGTTGTTTGTTTGTTTTTTAAGATTTTTTTTTTTTTTTTTACTTATTTGAGAGAAAAAGAGAAGACATGAGCAGGAGGGAGGGGCAGAGGGAGAATGAGAAGCAGACTCCCCACTGAGCAGGGCGCCTGAGGCAGGGCTTGATCCCGGGACCCTGAGATCATGACCTGAGCTGAAGACAGATGCCCGAATGAGCCACCCAGGCACCCCCCAAAGGAGTTTTTATCTAGGAGAGAAGTATTCATATTTAAGTTATAGGCTTGCTTCAAAATGATATGGGAGGGAAGTAAACCGATGGGGATATAAATAAGATTGACCATGCAGTGAAATTGTTGCAGCTGAGAGATGAATACAGAGGAAAGGGTACTTTTATGTCTCGTATATGTGTTTATTTTATATATATTTAAATGTTTTCCTTAGTAAAGTTTTTAAAAATAACATAACCCCAAACTTGTTTTACAGAAAACCAAACCTGAGGAAGCCCTCTCTTTGTATTCTAGGTCTCTAATGGAAACATTAACTCTTGGGCTTAGCTCCTTAGAGAGGATTGAAAACTTGGAGGCAGAAAGAGCCTCCTTTGGCACTGCTATCTAACATGCAGAGCCCTCAGTGCCACGGCCCTCATGGCCCTCCTGGTCCTCCTGGCTCAAGCTGGCTTCCCAACCCAGTCCTGAAGGAGTCATAGAGTCAATGAACCAATTAAAAACATTAAAAGTTACCTGTACTTTGATCTACCCTCAAATGCTTTATTTGATCTGTTTCAATGAATTCGTTGTGGGGGGTGCGGAGAGACTTTTTGCCAGATTTCATTTTGTGTTAACATTATCTCTCTGTCCCTTTGCCCCTCGCCCCGTTCACTCTCTTTCCCCCTCAAGTAAATAAAACCTCAAGAAAAAAAATTAAAGTACCAAGAACGTAGATTAAATGCCCTTGTGACGACGTACTTGGGCTAAACCAACAATCAGCAGAGGATCCACTAAACCTGATTCACCGTCTCATCTCTTCCAGTTTGTAACACACACACAAACACACACACACACACCCCACCCCACCCCCACCCCCGGATGTCGGAAAACGTAGTGCCAATATGGAGAACATTACCTCTGCCCAGCTCAGTAACACTCTGCCGACTTCTTCTTTCCATAAGCCCTGTTGGACCTGGAATGGTTCGCTGATTATGAAAAGGCTAAAAGCACACATGAGTTGGGGAAGAAATGCCTTCCCTGCAGAGATTAGCTTGCCCAGTTGTCTCAGACATCCAGAGTGGGTGACGGGCGGTCCCAGAAAGGACTTGGGTTGGCTTTACAGGAAATTGTCTTCAGCCCCACGGAGCCCAGAGCAAGGTCATCTGTTCTCCACTAGGGAAAATTGTTAGTGTCAGTGGAAATCGGAGCCACCTGAGCTGGTTCTTTTCTCAAGTTCCTTAGCAGTTTTCCTTGAGGGGGGTGGGCTTGCAGGAGATGGTGTATTCAGCGCCTTTACCTAAACGTGACTGTTTTCCTTCTCTGTTTTGATCTCTAGAAAGAATCACATTCTTACAAAAAACTGTACTTCAACTTCGCTTTCCTTAGAGTAGATACGAAGGGAGGTGATTTCAAGCACCATTATGTGCTTGGTACTTTCTTAAAATTAAGCACTCAAGTCAGAAAGGCTGCCCCACGCATATATTAACACGAAAGTATTACACCCTCGGCTTCACCCCCAAGTCTGCTGCCCCCACTTTCTGGATGCTTCTAAATGGTTCCCATCATTGAGAGTATTAGATCACTCATCCCAAGAGAAATTATTTCCCCCTAAATAAGTTCATCAGCTCTTTCTATAAAAGGCAAAAATGATGACATACTTTTCATTCCCTTTGCAGCAGAATTTAGGAGGAAAAAAAAAAAAGAACCTTCACTAATAAACATTCCCATTCTCCCTTCTGCAGAATATCTAGCAGCTTCCTTGTTTAAAAACCTCAGAAAGCTCTTACACAGTTTTTCTTAAAGGGAGGTTTTGGGTTTTTAACTAGTCACATCCAAATGATTCCTTAAAAAGTCTAGCTCAGATGCCAGAGCCGGGGTGGGGCAGGGATATTCCCAGTCGGCTTGAGTGCCATCAACTGAAAGTCTGGGCTGGGAGTGCAGCCTTCTCATCAGACCCCATGGCACAGGGGATCTGTTTTGACATAGACAACCAGATGTGCATACGCGTCTGCTCGGGGCTGGGACTCCATGCCCTGCAGTGGGCCACAGGCCTTGTTCACTCCAGCAGTGCTCAGTATGGTGACCAGAAACCAAAGGGCGGAGAATGCAAGAATGAGGTGGCTGTCTGTCTTATGATGTTGGTGTTAATCCCACTGTTGCCAACAGATGCAAATGACACAGACTTTCAGGGTGTGGAGATGAGATGGAAGATGTCAAGCAACACCCTACTCAGGTTGCCTTGCTCCCCTGCCGACCTCCACAACCCTGTGACTGAAATGGCCCATCCCCGGCTCAGGGCTGGCTCTAGCTATTGAAAGAGTGGGACTTAGACATGCCAGTGCACCCCAGGCCTATGCCTGTCCTTCCATGGGAGGTCCGGCTTGCGGGGTGAGGGGCGGAGAGAGGCAGCAGAGGGAGAAAGGAGCCCTAGCTTTGCTGACAGGCCCTCCACTCTGTCCGGTGGGGATGCCAATGTTATACCATCAGGGATAAGTGTGTGCTGCATGGTGAGTTAACCTCCCAACTGAGACAGTAACTACTGCTGGGAAGAAACTTGAACTGATCCAACTGGACGCCACCTGTGTTAACTTAGGGCTCATTTAGCAGATTCCACAGTCATCCATACTACCAGCAGCAGAAGGCGGAACAGCAGCTCTCAAACCGCGGTCTCTAGACCAGCGGCATGCGCATCGCCCCGGAGCTTAACAACAAATTCTCAGTTCTCTCCCCCAAAGACTTACTGATTTAGAAACTCCAGGGGCAGAGTCCCGCGGCTGACTTCATCAATCCGCATTAGCTATCTGACTCTTGCCCTTGCTAAACATTTCTTATTTTTCTGAGCAAAATTTTTGGATATGATTTACTTCATCCTGTTTGCTCTTGGGATTACTTTGTGAAGGAAGAAAAGAAGCAAAACTATGAAAATATCAACAGTGACATTATGATATGTATTTTATGTGTATAAAATCAAAGGTTTTAGGAGCCCCCATTCTAACTCATTCGTGGTGCCCATGTAGGTGTTTGCAAACAAGATGAAAAAAAAGCTGGTACCTTAGGCATCAGGAAGCCCTTGCAAAAATGGTGTGCAAAATCAGAGTTCATCGATTACTTTGCCTTGTGCATGGATCAAGTTTATAAGTAGCACGTAAGCTACGGGACCATGCTTCGTTCTACCCCTTTGAGAGCCCTTGATGTTGGCATTTCCCTTAGAAAGTGTGCACATGCTGATAACCAAAGGAAGAGTATTTTCTCCGAGGCCTCTGGATGCAGAGGCCCATTTAGTGTCTTGAAATTTTAAAGACCTCCATGTGACTGTTGACTGGGTTTGGCTGGGGCCCACAGTATGGGTTTAATCCCTGCAGGCACCGGTTAGCTTATTTGGAACCAGACTCAGGACTGCATCCTGAGCCAGTTTCTGGCATGCCTGCTGTTAGGTCCAAACCCTGGGCCAAGGATGGGTACGTGACTAATATTCCCCATGTTCTAAGATGATCAATCCCAGGCATCCCCCTTGTTTCTGGAACAATGAAACCAAGTCTGTGCAGTGAAACATGAACGCCACATGTTCTCATACTTAGAGCCGTTCCAGAAAGTCACCCTTATAAACTCTGAAATCTGTTCTTCCTCTAGGACTTTTGACAATGGCCGCTGCGTTTTCAAATGTCCCTCAGGGACATTTGAATTTCAGAATGAATGTCATCTATGCCACCACACCTGCCAAGAATGCCAAGGAAATGAGCCTTCCAACTGTACTTCCTGTGGAGTAGGTGAGGAAGTCTGGCTGTTCTCTTCTTCCGTTCTTTAAACCTGTTCTCCCCCTGGTTTGACTCAGAAGCTTCAACTCTGGGGACAAGGGGTTGATCTCAGAAAGCTGTTCGCTGGGGAGTGCATACAACCTTGAAGTTTCTGCTTCTTGTCAGGAAACGAATTCACATTATCGTAGACACAGACTCACTGTCCCTAAGGAGATGAGAGAGAAGCTAAGACATGTCTTTCCGGAGAAGGAGAAAGGTCATTCAGACATGATGTCAGACATGAGACCGTCAGGAAAGCTAAGATTTGTTGCGGTGAAAGTGAAAAGTGAGGATGTTAAGGGAGACACATTCAGTCTTCAAGAGAAATATTGAAATAGAGGCTGTGTCAAGGTCTCCTCAGCCCTGAGCTATTTTATTGAGAAGTTGTCAGAGCCCTACTGTAGGAACAAAGGAATTTTTTCAACCAAAATATTGTTTTGTCTCAGCTTTAACAGTTCAAGTTTCTGCTGTCATTGGATTATATTTCATGATATCAAAGATCCTCTGCAGTTTGCTCTTGACTCCTTTCCAACTTCCCCTCATATGTCTGTCCCCCACTTTTACCTCATGTGGGCCAGATTCGTATTTTATTTGACCTTTTAACATTTCAGCCAAATTTTAAAATTGGGAAATTTCAAAGAAAACCTTGGTAGTTTGTTTTGTTTGTTTTATTTGGTTTTGTTTTGGTTTGTTTTCTCTGAAAACTTGGAGCACAACACTGGGCACCACTTGGCCTACATTCCCCAAATGACTGTCGGGACATCAGAGGAGGCTGCTCTCCCCACCACTCCCTATTGTCTCACTGATCTCAAGGCCATCAGTTACCATCATGCTCACACGTTGTTTTTGTTCCTGGTGGAAGAGAACTATTTATCTTTATTAATATAACCAAGAAAAATGAAGACTGAATTGAGAGTATCATACATTTGTAGGAAAATGGGAGAGAACACATTTCTTTGTGTAAACTAAAATTTTTTTGTGTGTTTGTCATGTAAACAAGGTAGATCTATGTCAAATTTTCTCTCTAGTCTGCTCCTTCTGTTTCCTTCCTCATCTATAAGATGGTGATAATGGTTTTCTACTTTTAAGATTATGAAAATAAAATGAGGTTAAATGAGATAAAATAACAAAGCACTTAAACAGGGCTGGGCACATATGAAGCACTCAATATAATACTAAATTCTACCCTTACTATCACCACTACTACCACCACTGTTATTGTTTGTACCTACTTACGTCTGTGGCCATGCCAATTTCCCTAGCTGTTCAAAGACTTCACTGGAGATGTTCCTCACTTGTTATCTGCCTGACCTCTAATTATTTTCTAGGTTTCAACATCATTTCCTCAATGAGGGCTGTCCCAATTTCCTTTCTCGGATGGGACCTTTCTATATGTGCATCCTTGGAGCTTCTGCTTACCCCTTTACAGGCATCCTCAATCTTGAAAGCTATCTTGTCCATAAGACTCTATGTCCTATAAAAGCAGTGAATGGTTTTTACCTGAGCACTAGCTTTGAGCACTGGGACAGCACACAGCGTGCAGAGTATAACTGAATAAATGAATGGTTCAGTAGCAGGTCAGTACCAGCAACCAGAGTAACTGAGTTCTAGTTCCTGCTTTGTGACTAATGATCTAGAAGACATTAATCCTGATTCTTCACCTCTTTGAGTCTCTCTTTGTTAATTAAAAAAAAAAAATGGGGCTGGGGGTGACACATAGGCAAGACAGCATCTAAAATATTCCCTTTCACATTTAAAACACACTGACTCTTCATATATAGTCCAAAATTAAGGATTCCCTTGAATACTGAACAAATGTCTAGAATGTTCTATGCATCCTACAGTTACTTGGGCCATTCCACACAAAAGATGCTTTGACACTTCTCAGTTTTTTTGTTTAAAAATCTATGTTTACTCCCTATCTTAATAAAAGTTCACCTGTGGAAGTTACTACACATAGTGGTCCTGGGACAAGACAATAAATGGTTGTATGATGCTTGCCTTCAAGGAGTTGACAGCCTAACAGAGGGATCTGTGCTAATAATGGATTATAAACACAAGAAAATATTAAAGACCAAAGGAAGGAAGGAATCCTACCTCAAGTCAGAGAAGAAACATCACCTTCAGCTCTCGTGAGCGGGAAGGCCTTGCCAGAGGGGACATTGTTGAGCGGCTCTGATTTCCCTCCTCTGCAGAGCATGTCGTCCCTAGGACATACCTGAGCACCGCCAATACAGGAAACAGTGGTAAAGACAAGGGACCTCTGACCTGAGGCAGTTCCATACCAACAGGCTTTGATACTGAGGGACGCTTAGGTGGCTCAGTCAGTTGGGCCTCGAACTCTTGGTTTTGGCTCAGGTCATGATCTCGGAGAGTTGCAGGCTCAAGCCCTGTGACAGGCTCCACATTGGGCACAGAGTCTGCTTGAAATTCTTCCCCCTTCCCTCTCCCTTCCACTCTGCTCCTCCCCTTGCTCTCTCTCTCTCTCTCTCTCTTTCAGATAAATACATAAATAAAATCGTTAAAAAAAATTAAAAGGCTGAAATCCTCTGGCTACAGGGTGCCCCCTACACACGAGTGCCTCCCAGCAGTTCACAGAAAGTTCATCTTTGCTTAATTGTAATTTTGTTAAGATTTAGGTCTGAATCCTTTTTGGAAATACAGACCTCCAGCCCTGGGAGTGAAGATTCCCTCTAATGTTCTTGTCCAGATTTGTCCTCTACGAAATTGAACCCAAAACTAAATTTGACCAATCACACAACAGCTACAGGAAGAAAAATGTTGAAGTAAACTTTATAGTTTATTTTCAGAATCTCTCAGCCTTTCTTTTTTTTTAAGATTATGATTTTATTTATTTCTTTGAGAGAGAGAGAGCATGAGCAGGGGGTAGGTGCAGAGGGGAGGGAGAAGCAGACGCCCCGCTGAGCAGGGAGTGCATCATGAAACCCAATCCCAGGACCCTGGATCATGACCTGAGTTGAAGGCGAACACTTAACTGACTGAGCCATCCAGGGGTTCCCTCAGCTGTCTTCACATGAGTCCACATTCTCTTCTAATGAAATTAGCTGCTCTAGAAACAGCTAATTGCTCTTAAGTATAAATGAAAGCCAATCTCAGAGTTTCTTGTACTTTCACTCTTGTCTCATATTATCACATGAAAGGTTTGCACCTAACAAAAATATCAGCCCTTCTGTTACTAGAACCAGCTTCTCTTACATATTGTCACAATAATTTAAATTCTGAGACTCTAGTCAAGTAGCCAAAAATGTATGCATGGTAATTTAAATCCGTGGGACATCCAAATTACCAGTGAAAACTATAACTGCCATACTACCCAGGCTATTAGAAACTTGAGCACATCTTGGGGTAATCCTAGACCAAACCTTGGGAAAATCTGCCCATGATCAAGGCATCTAAGTTAACTCCTTTACAGGGTCCGTGTATTTCAAATACCAAGACCATCCAAATCTGTTTGTTTGGTTTTTTTTTTTAACTCAAATGGCAATACCCAAAGTGGTTCAAATAACAAAGCCATGTCTGAATAATATAAATGGGATTGGAGAACATTTCATCTGGTATTGAAACCCATCACTGTAAATTTTTATTTTTAGATTATTGATCCAGTTGGTTACATTAGAAAAATGGGAATATTGCTAAATATTAATGCACTTAGCTACTCAATCATTCCTACAACAAATAAGTATTTAGAACTCGGTATATGCCAGGCTGCCCCCAAGCCTCTGGATCCTGAGGTGATGTCATGTCAGGGTGTAGGGGACGGACAGCAATGGCTGAATGGAGGAGGGAGTAACTTCTCACTGTTCTCCTCAGATCTTCCTAACTATATCTCAGAAGTTTGGCCCTCTGAAAAACAGGATCTTTTCTGAATGAGTCTTGGTGGAAATGAGGTTTGCTAGGGTTTCATAAGGTGTCTGAGAAGAATATAGCTTGGAATGTTCGCCCTTTTGTGGTGTCAAGATTCCACGTTCTACCAGGTCAGGGGTTTGGGCTCCCTATCATCCCCAAATGCACATGACATCCTCCCAAACACTCTCCTTCCCTTAGAGGAGAATGTTCTTCCAACTCAAACTTGGAGAGGGCTGACACTTCGTTGCACTCGCCTAGGGAAGTCCTCTTTATTGCCTTTGTCCCATGGGAACCAGCAGACTTCCGGTTGGAAATCACAAACACTAAAGAGGTAGCTTCAGAGCCCATAATCCAAGGGTGTGATTTTTAAACTGGATTTGAACTAGGGATTTAGTTAAGGACAAAACACTGGGTTAGATCATTTGAGAGTGCCACGTTTAGGGAAATACTTGAAATACAGAATGTTTAGGGAAATACAGAAATACTTGAATGCTGGCAAGGACTATTACACTAATGTTAAGATTCTGCTTTTGCAACATGGGGAGAGTGATATCTTTAGCCACAGATTCAGCAGCCTTGCACCTTGAAGGTCAATGGTTCTGGATCTCCACGTAGAGTATCACGAGTGAACACTAGCCCTAGTTATTTGGGGAAACACAAGTCAGCTGTTCTGCAGAAGCAGGAGCATATGGGAGACTTGATCCAGAGAAGACAGATCTCTACACACACTCAGCACACACACAAAAAAAAAACTCCAGGAGGGCAAAGGCAGGGGACCTCCAGGCACATTTCATTCATCTTGTTTTATGTGTATACAAACTTATTCTAACCCTTTGTCATTCAGTGTGAGTTTATCATTGGTTCGAATTTTCTATTCCCTCCAAAAGCAACTTCCCGTAGTCTCGTATTAGACATACTGCTAATTCTTTCCATGTAGACTCCAATGTTGACAGAAGCTCAGGACTCCCAGAAATCCATTTAAGGAGTCAAAAAGGTGACCGTCATCCTACGCTGTCACTGTAGGAACTGGCAGCCATGCAAAAATTCAGACTTTTGGACAGTTAATACAAGTGTGTGATTTTGATAACCGAATTCAAAACCATTCTAAAAATTGGGACTCTCAAAGAAACCGTTCTATCAGGAAGCCTTTGTTTATTCTCATAGGATCCCCACAGCTCCCAAGTCTGAGACCCTCCACAGAAACCAAAAGGAGCCCTTGGGAAAGTTAAACACTTTCTGATTCATAGTTACTCACAGAATGTGGCTTCTGCTTTTGCAGCGACATCCCAGATGGTAGTCCCGACTCACTCAAATGTACAAAATACTGAAAAATTATTCCCTGCAAGGAAAACTTCTCGACCATAAGCATATAGATGTTGAACTTTTCATTAAATGCATTCTTATACTCCTGGTCCCCTAGAAGCCAAAGTACTCAGTTACATCTTTCTTTTAAAATGGGGCACCTAGGTGGCTCAATGGGTTAAAGCCTCTGCCTTTGGCTCAGGTCATGATCTCAGGGTCCTGGGATCGAGCCCCACATCAGGCTCTCTGCTCAGCAGGGGGCCTGCTTCCCTTCCCCTCTCTCTGCCTGCCTCTCTGCCTACTTGTGATCTCTGTCTGTCAAATAAATGAATAAAATATTTTTTAAAAAATTTAAATCTTAGGTTATATTAGTTTCACAGTTAATTTTGTACATTTTTCTTCTTTTTGGCTGCCCCTCCATCTGTTCAGATAAGCTCGGCCAGGAGCGCTTCCTGTATCAGGGGGAGTGTTGGGAGAGCTGCCCAGCAGGCCACTATCCTGCCGAGGGGCACACCTGCCTGCCCTGCTCAGACAACTGTGAACTTTGTCACCGTGCACACATCTGCACACGATGCATGGATGGCTACTTCATAGTGCCCAGCAACCACACCTGCCAGAAGTTGGAGTGTGGACAAGGTAAGGCTGCTCTGGGCCAGTCTTATACCAGGAGGTAGCATGAGGGGCTCTACCTCGGGATGGCTCTGAGATTTGAATTGACCTCCTGGCTTTAATGTTGGCACCTGGGATGACTTTGTGTGACTGTATGTCCAGTGGGGACACTGATGGCTGCTCCTCCCTCTTCCTCTACACACCTTTCTCTGGTTCTCTTCAGACACATTCCCGAGACACAGTAATGCAGCTGATCACAGAGACATTGATATTGAATCAAGGGTTTGTGGGTGGGGTATAATGGAGAGGAAATCAAATCAGAATTTGAAGGTCCTGACCAACAATTTTCTCCTTTCCTATTACTAGTTATGAGACCCTGCGCAAAATGAGTCTAATTTCTCTATGCCTTTTATTCTTCGTGTGGGAAAGGGTGAGCATTGCACCAAGCTGGTTGCTGTGAGAAGCTGATGAGAATAAGCTTACCTAAAGCTACTTGAAAATATGAAATGTCCTATAAATTGTATGTGTTATTGCTATGGCCCAATTTCATATCTTACATGGGAAGGAGATTAAAAAACAGGACTTAAATTTTTTGTTCTTTTCCATGTAAGAATGTTACAGATTTTCTCTGCTCTGTATAAGAATTATGCCTGGTCTGGTGCTAAAAAGAGCTCCAAGATATTTCTAGAATAATTAAGACATTCATTCCTTTTTCTGCTTTATGTTCACTAATGTAGTATAGGATTTAAGTCTTGAAAAAATAATTTGGGAAGGCAGATTTTTTAAAGACAGAGTCTGTTCACTTATATACCCAATTCCATACTCCCAGAAATGGAACTTATTTTTTTAATAAAATCTACCATCTTTATGTCAAAACTAGTTGCATGGCATATAGCTTGACTTACTCTGTTTGTACCAATCAATCTGATCCAATCTATTAAATGAATGGAAAGAGATTAGAAGGGGGATTCAGGGTGGGAGTGTAAAAAGACTTTGAACTCATCTCTTTCTACAGATACTATAATTTTATGGCTACATGCCGAATAATTTCCCTCCAAAAAGGACCTGAGAACTAGATAAACAGCACCTCTACAACTAAAGATAAAAGAGACACATCAAGGGGAACCTAGGTGACTCAGTCAGTTAAGCACCGAACTCTTGGTTTTGGCTCAGGTCATGATCTCATAGTCATGAGATCAGGCTCTGTGATGAGTGAGGAGTCTGCTTCAGATTCTCTCTGCTTCTCCCTCTTTGCTCCTCTCCCAACTCACTTGCACTCTCTCTCACTAAAATAAATAAAATCTTTTTTAAAAAGACAGAGAGACACAACAAGACACAGAAAAAATATTCAAAGAAATAATGGTTAGAAACTTCTCTAACCTGGGGAAGAAAACAGACATCTAGGCCCTGGAATCCCAGAGAATTCCAAATAAGAGGAACCCAAAGAGAACCACACCAAGATACATAATTAAAATGGTAAGAGTTAAGAGAGAGAATCTAAAAAGAGGTGCAGAAAAACAATTTATTTGTTTATTAAACAAACGATTTATTTTACAAAGAAAACTCATATGCTTATTAGAAAAATTTTCAGGGGCGCCTGGGTGGCTCAGTGGGTTAAGCCTCTGCCTTCGGCTCGGGTCGTGATCCCAGGGTCCTGGGATCGGGCCCCACATCGGGCTCTCTGCTTCGAGGGGAGCCTGCTTCCTCCTCTCTCTGCCTGCCTCTCTGTCTACTTGTGAGCTCTGTCTGTCAAATAAATAAAATCTTTAGGAAAAAAAAAAAAAAGAAAAGAAAATTTTTCAGCAGAAATTTTATAGGCCAGAAGGGAGTAGCAGATTCAAAGTGGTGAAAGAAAAAAATTTCCAACCAAAAATTGTCTACTTGTAAAGGTTATCCTTCAGGATGAAGGAGAGGCTAGGAGTTTTCCAGATAAGCAAAATCTAAAGGAGATCATTACTACTAAAACAGCTTTACAAGAAACGGTAAGGAGATTTCTCTAAACTAAAAAGAAAAGACACTAATAATATGAAAACATATGAAAGTATTAATCTTATTGGAAAAGGTAAATACATGATAAAGGTAGTGAATAGTGAATCTATCACTTACAAAGTAAGTTTAAGGTTAAAAGACAAAAATAGTATAATTAATTAAAATTAAAATAATTATGGATGCATAAAATTAAAAGATGTAATGTATGTCACCGAAATTATAAAATGTGGAGCTTTGGAATGTGTTCAAAATTAAGATGCTGTCAACTTTAAAAAACCTCTTATATACATGGGATATTATATGTGGACCTCATGGTAACCACAAAGGAAAAAGACCATAGTAAATATTCAAAAGAAAATGAGGAAGGAATCTAAACATAATACTAAAGAAGGCCACCAGACCACAAGGGAAGAGAGAG
Source organism: Mustela putorius furo (assembly GCF_011764305.1). NCBI lineage: Eukaryota > Metazoa > Chordata > Mammalia > Carnivora > Mustelidae > Mustela > Mustela putorius. The sequence goes on along the minus strand of NW_025421496.1, from coordinate 6,133,924 downwards.
GAACTTCAAAAACAACCAGGAGACAATAATCAAAATGACAGTAAGTATATACTTGCCCATAATTACTTTATATGTAAATGGACTAAATTCACCATTCAAAAGATACTATATAGCTAGAGCTATCTTGAGAAAGAAGAACAAAGCTGGAGATATCACATTCCCTTACTTCAAACTATACTACAAAGCTATAGTATTCAAAACAATATGGTGCTGGCACACCAAAAAAAGAAAAAAAAAGAAAAAGAAAAAGGACATGTAAGTTGAACAGAACTGAGAGCCCAGAAATAGACCCATGCATATATGGACAATTGATTATGAAGAAAGAACCAAGAACATACAAAGGAGAAAAGAATCTTTTCGATAAATGGTGCCAAGAGAACTGGTGAGCTACATGCAAAAGAATGAATGTGGACCACTTCATTGTACCATACACAAAAATTAACTAAAAATTCATTAAAGACTCATCTAAAGTAGACAAACTGATGGCCAATGAGCACAAGAAAAGATGTTCAGCATCACTAGTTTTCAGGGAAACACAAATCAAAACCACAATGAGATATCACCTCATACCCATTAGAATGGCTATTACCAAAAGACAAAAATCACAAGTGTTAGAGAGAATGCAAAGAAAAGGAAACCCTCATACCCTGTTAGTGGGAATGTAATTTGATGTAGTCCCTGTGGAAAACATATGGATAGTCCTCAAAAAATTAAGAATAAAACTACCACATGATCCAGTTACAACACTACTGGGTTTTTATCCAAAAAACAAGAAAACACAAATTTGAAAAGATATACTCATCCCTGTGTTCATTATGGCATTTACAATAGCCAAAAACCTGAAAATAGCTAAATGTTCACCAGTAGATGAATGGATAAAGTTGATCCATTAAAAAAAAGAATAAAATGTTGCCATTTACAATATGGATGGGCCATGAGGGTATTGTGCTTGTGGAATAAATCAGAAGAAAGACAAATACCATATGATTTCACTCATATGTAGAATCTAAGACACAAAACAAAACTGATAGATACAGAGAACAGACTCATGGTTACCAGAGAGAAGAGGGTGTGGGCTGGGAGAAAGGGCTGAAGGGGACCAACTATAGGGTGATGCATGGTAACTGGATTTTGAGGGTGATCACTTTGCAATATATACAGATATCAAATTATACTATAGACCGGAAACACATAATTTAAAAAATACATTAAGAAATACTCAGAAAATAAAAATGGATCTTGGAAATTTTTTTTGAAAATTATAGAATAGGATGTGAGGGCGATCTGGCTGCGACATCTGTCACCCCATTGATCACCAGGGTTGATTCGGCTGATCTGGCTGGCTAGGCGGGTGTCCCCTTCCTCCCTCACCGCTCCATGTGCGTCCCTCCCGAAGCTGCGCGCTCGGTCGAAGAGGACGCCCTTCCCCGATAGAGGAGAGGACCATTCTTCGGTCAAGGGTATACGAGTAGCTGCGCTCCCCTGCTAGAACCTCCAAACAAGCTCTCAAGGTCCATTTGTAGGAGAACGTAGGGTAGTCAAGCTTCCAAGACTCCAGACACATCCAAATGAGGCGCTGCAAAAAAAAAAAAAAAATTAAAAAAGAAAATTATAGAATAAAGTGGGGGGACACCTGGGTGGCTCAGGTGATTAGGCATCAGACTGTAGGTTTTGGTTCAAGTCAAGATCTCATGGATAATGAGATCAAGCCCCACACTGGGCTTCATGCTCAGTGGAGAGTCTGAGATTCTCTCCCTCTGCCCTCGCCCAATTTATGCACACAGATGAGTGGCAGGGGTGTGGGGGGGCTCTGTCTGTCTCAAATAAATAAATCTTTAAAAACAACTATAGTGGGGCACCTGGGTGGCTCAGTCAGTTAAGCATCTGCCTTCAGCTCGGGTCACAATCTGCAGGTCCTGGGATCAAACCCTCCATCAGGCTCCCTGCTCAGCGGGGAATCTGCTTCTCTCTCACTCTCTGTACCTCTGCCCCACCCCTGCTTGTTCTCTCTCTCTCAACTGAATAAGTAAAATCTTTTAAAAATTTTTTCAAAAAACTTTCAAAAATCAATTATAGAAGAATGGAAATGAAGGGGGGAAAGGATTTTTAAAAAACTTTAAAATCACTGAGACAGTAGAACTAAAATAAAAAGTAAAAGTAGAAAATGGAGAAGAGGGAAGAAAAATTCAGGGTCAACCCAGGAATTCAAATAATTTAGGTTTTTAAAGAGTAAACAGCAAAAACATAATAGAGAATATTAACAAAGAAATAATTCAGAAAATTACCCCAGAACTGAAAGGCATGAATTTCCAGATTGAACAAGCCTTCTGCATGTACGGCATAATGGATTTTTAAAAGACACACACCAAGGCACATTATTGTAAGAATTTGGAAAGTAGATTTCTATTTTTGGCAAAAAGAAAACCCTATAAACTCTTATGAGTAAAAAAGCAGGTCATACAAGAAGGATTGGCTATCAGAATGACAACTTCTCAACAATACTGGGAACTAAAACATAAAAATGGAACAAAAACTTCAAACTTTTGAGAAAAGAAACCATTTCTCTTTTTAATCCTAAATTCAGTCAAGCCATGAGTCATGTGTGAGGGTTAAAAAAAAGAGTATTGTCATGCAAGTTTTCCAAAACTTTACCTCCCATGCATCCTCTCTTGGGATAATTACTTGTAAAGGGTACATTCCACAAAACAAATAGAACAGGAATTTGAAAATATAAGGTCCAGAAAATGGGGCATCAAAGGAAGACAGGGATGAAAGGAATCCTCAGGATGACAGTAAAAAGATACAAATACAGGGGCGCCTGGGTGGCTCAGTGGGTTAAGCCGCTGCCTTCGGCTCAGGTAATGATCTCAGAGTCCTGGGATCGAGTCCCGCATCGGGCTCTCTGCTCGGCAGAGAGCCTGCTTCCCTCTCTCTCTCTCTCTGGCTGCCTCTCTGTCTACTTGTGATTTCTCTCTGTCAAATTAATAAATAAAATCTTTAAAAAAAAAAAAAAGATACAAATACAAAGGAAACAGTGAACAAAACAAAAAGGCAACCCATGGAGTGGAGAAAATATTCACAAATGACACCACAGTCAAAGGGCTGATATCCAAGATCTGTAAAGATCTTCTCAAACTCAACACCCAACAACAGACAATCAAGTCAAAAAATGGACAGAAGACATGAACAGACACTTCTCCAAAGAAGACAAACAAATGGCCAGCAGACACATGAAAAAATGCTCATCATCATTAGCCATCTAGGAAATTCAAATCAAAATAAATTTGATTTATTATTTATATTATTATTTGTTATTTATTATTTGATTCTTACACCAGTTAGAATCACAAAGATTAACAAGGCAAGAAACAACAAGTGTTGGAGAGGATGTGGAGAAAGGGGAACCCACTTACACTGTTGGTGGGAATGCAAGTTGGTGCAGTCATTTTGGAAAACAGTGTGGAGATTCCTCAAAAAATTAAAAACAGAGCTATCCTATGACCTGGCAATTGCACTACTGGGTATTTACCCCAAAGATACAGATGTAGTGAAAAGAAGGGCCATCGGTACCCCAATGTTCATAGCAGCAATGGCCACAGTCACCAAACTGTGGAAAGAGCCAAGATGCCCTTCAAAAGACGAATGGATAAAGAAGATGTGGTCCATATATACAATGGAGTATTACGCCTCCATCAGAAAGGATGAATACCCATCTTTTGTATCAGCATGGACGAGACTGGAAGAGATTTTGCTGAGTGAAATAAGTCAAGCAGAGAGAGTCAATTATCATATGGTTTCACTTACATGTGGAACATAAGGAATAACATGAAGGCCATGAGGAGAAGGAAATGAAAAGTGAAGCGGAGGCAATTAAAGAGGGAGACGAACCATGAGAGACTGTGGACTCTGAGAAACAAACTGAGGGTTTAAGAGGGGAGGAGGTGGGGAGACGGTGAGCCTGGTGGTGGGTATTAAGGAGGGCACATACTGCATGGAGCACTGGGTGTTATACATAAACAGTGAATCTTGGAACACTACATCAAGAACTAATGCTATATAGTGACTAACATAACACAATAAAAAAAATTTAAAAACGAACAAAATAAACTAAGCACGAGCTGGGAGATTTCTACTTGTACAGTTGAGGATGAATTAAGGACAGATACTCTAAAAATAAAAAAGAAGCCAGAAAAATAGCAGCATAAGAGAAAACAAAAAGGTATACAAGAGCCCAAATATCATCAAAATATGAATAATACTAGAATAATCATATTATAAATATTACGAACTATAAATACTGAATATTAATCAAGCAAAATTTGGGAGGATCGAAAGTATGTCTATGTCTGTTGGAATGGTGGTGAAACAAAGCTAGTCTTTACCACTACAGGTAATGCCTAAGAATAAAATCAAGAGGTAGGTAGCATCATAATCATGTCATTTAGACATTTGGAGGTTAAAAACAAAGCAACAGCTAAAAGAATTAAAATTCATTGTCTCTGAGAAAAGGAAAGGGCAGAAAGCAAGTTACATGCCAACATATTTTCATAGCAATGAACGCATCTCCACTCAGCAAAAATGAATCGCTATTTCTCACTCTTCCTATATAGGTGAAGTTCAAGACCCAGACTATGAAGAATGTGTGCCTTGTGAAGAAGGATGTCTGGGATGCAGCTTGGGTATGCCACATTTTTTTTGTTACCTTAAGAGTTGACACAGTTTTTTTTTTTTTCTCTTTTTTCCCACACCTCTTGATTTTTTCAGCAGGAATGTCATTGTTACCACCAGTAAAGCCAAGTTTAAGGAAAGGACAAGCATCTTTTCCTTTGGTCGTTAGCTGTCTGGCAAGGGATACCTTCAGCAACCATGTTTCTAGTTACATAGGATGTGGCCTCTCCTTGGCTTCTCAGGGTCACAAATAAAGAGATAAACCATGGTGGGAGAAAGAAACTCAAGCAAAGAAGTGCCTAATTAATCTAATTTATTTGGCATGTTATTCACAAACCCCCAAGTTTGGGGGTTTTCCTTTGCAGAAATGACTCCATTGGCTGAAGCCTAAGACAACTCTTTGAGAAGAATCAATGTGGTGACTGAGTTGAAACCCCCACCATACAATGAACAGTCCTCGTCAGTCTTCCGTATCATTCTCTAATTCAAATCGCTGATCCATTTCTCCCCACGCATGCCTGGTTTTCCTGTGGTAAGGAGGAGACGGACAGTCTGTACAACACAGAACCATTGTAATGGATACAAAATGAAATATATGGAGACCATCAAATTCCAGGAATGTATCTTAATGTAAATTTAATCAAGATACTGAAAATTATTAATGCTTGGGTCTGTAGATCTTTGGGAGGAAACCCAAGCTAAATTAAAGACAGAGTAATTTCTGTTCATGGAGTTTCTCTATGACTGGCTAACTCTTCCTTCTAAAACTTTAATGTGCACACAAATCCCATAGGGGATTTGTCAAAATGCAAATTCTGATTCACAGGTCTGGGTCAGGCCTGAGAATTACCTTTCTAATAAGCTGCCTCGTGAAGCCAAGGCTTCAGCAAACACTCATGAGGTTGCAAGAGGTCAGGCTCTGCCAGGATTAAGTAGACTTTTTATCAACTTGACCTAAAGGATTTCCTTGAATTCTTAAATATTATACATGAATTATAATTTATCTGATGGCTGTCACAGATTCTCTCTGCCCTCAGTGGAAATGATGCATTTTTATAATATCATAATGAAACAGAGGTTTTAGGAACTTGAATACCATTCTCCCATTACTTTCCATTATGAAGTGGGGCATATATTATTGGAAAATAAAATCTAATAATGAAATCACACTTAGGAAGGGGTTAACATTTACAGCAAGAGATTTAAAGGCAAAGGTGCTAATTTTCTGGGAAGCAAAAATAGACCTAAACAGACGTAATAAAAGTACTAAAATTGAAAAGATAAGCAAATTCCAGAGTTATCTTGTGAAGTGACAGGAGGTGGTCTTCCTTGCAGGGAGCAGGGATAAATGTCCTGACTATCTTGAGTCCAAACTATATTCCTCCATTAGATTTCATATTCCAGCTAATTTTTGTGGTTTCCTTTTGCACCTTTGTTGTTATTGTATGTTGTGTGAACATGCCAGCATCTTTGTGTATCACAGAGGGGGTGTGGTTGTGTGTGTGTGTGTGTGCGCGCGCGCGCCTACTGTAAAATCCCAAAACCGGGAAACAGTGACAACCACAGTCACTAGGGATCTACATTACGCCCACCCTTCGCTTAGCTGATGTAGCTCCAGACAAGACCAAGTTCAGCCACTGGAAAATAAAATCCTTATTAGACGTAGGCCATTTGGGGACTTAAAATCCAAAAGAATCAACTTGCAAAAAGAGGTAAGTTAGAAAGTTTGATTCACTCTGCAAAGTGCTACTGAAACATTTAGTTCATTTACTCTTTTACGAAAATTTAATGGTTTAAAATGTGTTGAGTGCTCCCTGTGGCACTGGGAATTCCGAATTGAAATGGTTGTGATCCTACTGTAAGGCCCTCTCTGGCTGGTCCATGTAACCTGGAACTAAATCTTGTACAAGGCAAGCTGCCACAATACAGAGAGGTACAGTGTTCTGTGGAATCACAGGAGAGTGCCTAGGACATTCTAAACGCTGCTAAATTCTCATTTTAAATTAGAAATTTTGTCTTATGAAGTCTCTATACGTTGGACCTTGTGAATTTTTAGGTTGCCCTGGCTGAATTCGATTATCACCTTATTTGCGGAGTCTTTGTCACTTTTTGTACCTGAGTTAAATCTCTTTTCTTGCTTCCAATTGTTTCTAGGCCAGCAATAATATTTTTTTAAAGCTGATCTGTATAATATTTGGTGCATACATACCCTTCTGCCTCACTAAATTACTTAGCATAAGCTCTATGACTTATACACTGTGCTATGAAAAGAGCTAACAGCAGGCCTAGGATATAATAAAGGTACAATAAATTTATCATGTACAATGTTTGTTGAACTGAACTTAGAGTTGCCAAAACTTAAAGTGGAGATGCATGGCTCAGGATATCAAGGGATCTAGAAATGAGGTTTTCTCTATTCAAACTTTGTCTGTGGGCCAAGAAGAGGAAATAAATCATATAATAAAGAAATAAATCATTTTTCATAAAATATTAGAACTATATGGGAGATTTGAAGGGGACACAACTTATCAAATTTCATTATTTTAAGATACAAATATGAATTTTAAAATATATGAATAATTTACCTTGGATTTTCCCAAGAGTCTTCTTGGAGAAGGGATATCATCCTTTAGAAAGAAAGAGCGCCATTTTCTTCCATTTTAATAACATAGATTCATCTTTGAACCTGAGCTAGACAATCTCTAGAAGAGTTACAGAAAAGTAAAATCAGTTGCTCTGAGACATTTCTTCTATATCATGTAAAGGTGAGTTGTTAGAGATGGTGGAATTTTTTTTCTGAGTTTTTTATTCTTTTTCAGATCTTTGGTGCAACTATAGATTAAGATTTTCAACACCCAATATAAAAGAACTCAAATTCCAGACTGACTCTGATCTTGTCTAGTTCCTGGGTGGAGATATTTATTATTTCGAGGGAAGATTACCAGATAGAGAAGAGAAAAGGAAACATGATCAAAAGTGGCTATTGTATTTGGAGGAAAATATTGAATTTGCTTTTCTAGGAAAAAACAGGGATGTTTTTATTATTACAGGGTTAGATTTCTCTTCTTCTTTGAGATATAACTGACATAGAAAATTATATTCATTTCAGGTGTACAAAGGATTCAAAATTTATTTACATGTGCAGTGATCATCACAATAAGTCTAGTTAATAGTTGTCACCTTAGAGTTATAGACTTTTTTTCTCGTGATGAGAATTTTTACTATCTACCATCTTAACAACTCTCAAATATACAATGCACTCATCATGCTACACATTACATCCCAGGATTTGTTTATTTTATAAGTAGAAGTTTGTACCTTTAGACACCCTTCACCCTCTGCTTCTGGCAACCACCAATCTGTTCTCCCTTAGACTTCTCTTCTTGATAAGGCTGAAAGCAAAGAGAGCATTTTATATAACACCATCGTGCTCCGAGATGATTGGATGCGAAATTCTATCTTTATAGCTAGTATCTTGAATGGAAATTTTAAGATAAATCAAAGTTTTCTAAATTATATTTCTTCATTAATTGAGAGAATAAGTAAAAGGAGTCATTTTTACTTAATATCTTAAGTTGTGGTTTTTTTTTGTTTGTTTGTTTGCTTTCATTTAGGGGCTATAGTAATAGGTATGACACTTGACCTAAGATTTGGGGTCCATACTTATAACCCTCTGACTTAATAATTGATCTTAATCCAGTCACTAAGATCTGTTTGCTTCCTTACCTTGTCAATAAAATAGGCATCAGTGTGCCTTTATTTTGGCTTAGAAGTAGGTGATAAAAATCCCTTCATTTTCACCCATTTAAATGGCTTTAGTCCCTACTCTTGGAGGAAAATATACACAAATTTAAAATTTTTAAGTGCTTGTAATACAAGAAAAAGGCTATAAGGATAAAACTGTTCCAAAAACAGAAAAGGAAGGAAAGCTCCCAAATCCATTCTATGACACCAGCATTGCCCTAATATCCAAACCAGACAAGAAACTACAAAAAAAGAAAGATGTAGGTCATTATCCCTAATAAACGTAGCTACAGAAGTCCTCAATGAAGTTGTAGCAAACTGAACTCAACAATATTTTCCTTTATTTTATTTTATTTATTTGACAGGCAGAAATGACAAGTAGGCAGAGAGGCAGGCAGAGAGAGGGTGGGGAAGCAGGCTCCCTGCTGAGCAGAGAGTCAGATGTGGGTCTCCATCCCAGGACTCGAAATCATGACCTGAGCGAAAGCAGAGGCTTAACCCACTGAGCCACCCAGGCGCCCCTGAACTCAACAATATTTTCAAAGAATCAAGTGGGATTTATTCTGAGAATACAAGAATAGTTCAATATTCATAAATCAATCAACTTGATAATCACATTAACAAAGCAAAGGATTAAAAAACATATGATCATCTCAAGAGATAAGAAAAAGTATGAGACAAAATTCAACATTCATTTGTGATAAAAACTCTCAACAGAATGGGTTTATAGGGAACATACTTCAACATAATAAAGGCCATATATGAAAAACCCACAGCTAATATCATACTCAATGGTGAAAACTGAAAGCTTTTCCTCTAAGATCAAGAACAAGAAAAGAATGTCTACTCTTAACACTTTTCTTCAGCATAGTACTGGAAATCCTAGCCCCAACAATTAGGAAAGAAAAATAAATAAAATGTATCCAAATCAGAAATGAAGATGTAAAACCATCACTATTTGCAGAGGACACGATGCTAGATATATAGAAAACTCTAAAGATTCCACCAAAAAATATGATATAATAAATGAATTCAGTAAAGACACAGGATATAAAATTGATACACAGACACGGGTTGCATTTTTATACGGTAATAACAAAGTAGCAGAAAGAATTTAAGAAAACAATCCAATTTACGACTGCATCAAAAAATTAAATACCTAGGAATAAATTTAACCCAATAGGTGAAAGACCTGTACTCTGCAAACTATAAGACAGTGATGAAATAAAGTGAAGATAATGTAAATAAATGGAAAGATATTCCATGCTCATGGACTGGAAAACTTAATATCGTTAAATGTCCATACCACACATAATACTCTATAGATTCAGTGAGATCACTTTCAAAATACCAACAGTATTTTTAGTAAAACTAAAACAAATAATCCTAAAATTTCAATGGAACCACCAAAGAACACAAATAGACAAAGTAATCATGAGAGAAAACAAAGTCGCAGGTATCGTGCTCCATGATCTCAAGATATACCAGAAAGCTATAATAATCAAAACTGTATGGTACTGGCACAAAAAGAGACACAGAGAGCAACAGAACAGAATAGAGAGCCCAGGAAAAAACCAACGCCTAAATAGGCAATTAGTCTATGACAAAGGAGGCAAAAATACACAATAAGGAAGACTCTTCAACAAACTGTGCTAGGAGATCTAGAGCTCCATGCAAAAGAATCAGAGTGGCCCACTTTCGTACACTATACATAAAAATAAAAATAAACTCCAAATGGATTAAAGACCTGAAACCATCAAGCTCCCAAAAGAAAATATAGGCAGTAGTCTTTTTGACACTAGCTTTAGCAAAATATTTATGGATATATCTCCTCAAGCAAGGGGTACAAAAGCAAAAATAAACCACCGGCACTACACCAAAATAAAAAGGTTTTGCAGAGCGAAGAAAGCCATCAACAAAATGAAAATGCAACCTGCTGAATGGGAGAAGGTATTTGCCAATCATACACATCCAATAAAGTGTTAAAATCCAAAATACAAAAGAACTTATACAACTCAACACCCAAAAAACCCTCAAACAATCCAGCTGAAAAAAATGGCCAGAGGACATGAATAGACACTTTTCTTAAGAAGACAAACAGATGGCAAACAGACACATGAAAATATGTTCACCATCACTAATTATTAAAGAGAAGCAAATTAAAACTAGAAGGAGCTATTATCTTACACCTGTCAGAATGGCTACAGTTGGAAAGACAAGAAGTAACACATATCAAAGAGGATGTGGAGAAAAAGGAACCCCTGTGCACTGTTGGTAAGACTGTAAATTGGTAGAGCCACTGTGGAAAACAGTACAAAGTTTCTTCTAAAAATTAAAAACAGAACTAGGATACAATCTAGTAATTCCACTATTATTTATCCAAAGAAGATGAAAATACTACATGTAAAGATATAAGCACCCTGATGTTTACTGCAGTATTATTTACTATAGCCAAAATAGGGAAGCCATCCAAGTCCATCAGTAGATGAATGGATAAAGAGGGTGTGATGTGTACGTACACACACACACACACACACACACACAGGAATATTATACAGCCATAAAAAATGAGCCTTTGCCATTTGTGACAACACAGATGGACCTAGAGGATATGACACTAAGTGAAAAAAGTCAGAGACAAATACCATATGATTTTACTTATACATGGAATCTAAAAAACAAAACAAAACAAAAACAGACTCATAAATACAGAGAACAAATCAGTGGTTGGCAGAGAGGAGAGGGTTGTGGAGTAAGCAAAACAGGTGACTGGGATAAGAGGTATAAACTTCCAGTTCTACAATAAATAGGTCACAGAGAGAGAATGTACAGTAGGGAGTATAGTTAATCATGGTGTAATAACACTGTAGAGGGACAGACGGTGACCACCTTTGTATCATTGTGTGCATCGTGTAATGTACAGAATTTTTAAATCACTGAGTTGTGCCCCTCAACTAATATAACACTATATATCAACTATACTTAAATAATAAATATTTTTTACAAGATAAAGCTCATAAAAATTCATTGCCAAATAGGGGGACAGACATTCATAGCAATAGAATCTAGAAGAGGAGGGAATGTCTGGGCCCTGAAGTGGTCGAGGAAGGCTTCCAAGAGGCTGGGAGTGGGAATTTGCATGGAATTTAAACAGCTAAGAAGGCAGAGCTGCATTAGAGAGGTGATTTCAAACTGGAAAGCAGCAGAAAAAGGTCTGGAGGGGAGAATTTTTGCCATGGACTTTAGGACAACGAATGTACCAATTTTGCAGAAGGAATACAATATAGCTGCCCACCAGCCCCAGCCACAGATTCACATTCCATGGTTTCAGTTTTTCGCAGTCAACTGGGGTCCAGAAGCACACGATCCCCCTTCTGACGTGTTGCCAGGTCAGCAGTCACCTAACGCTACGTCACGATGCCTCTGTCATTCTCTTCACTTCACCTCACCACATCGTACTTGATCATCACAGAAAGGGGGAGTATTTAGTGTTAATCTCTTATGATGCCTCATTTATAAATTAAACTTTATCCTAGGTATGTACACCTAAGAAAAAACATAGTACACCTAGTGTTTGGTTTTACCCATGGTTTCAGGCATCCACAGGAGTTTTGGAACATATACTCCACAGATAAGTTGGCGGGGGGGGGGGGTACTGTTAAGTAAATATAAGAGAATAAACAAAGAGAAGTTTACAGAAGTGGTAGAAAACCATATCTTGAATTCTGGATTAATGAGTTTAAAACTATTCTGTGGCTAAAGGGACCAATTAAAAGTTCTTTAAAAAGAGATAGAGAATGTTTTGCAGAAGTGTTTTAAGAAGATTAATGTGGTAACATGTTAACTGTGTTCAGGATAACTGAAAGGGAGAATGACAGCAGGCAGAGAAATCAGCAGATTATTTCAGAAATCTGGGTAGTAAGTCACAGGAGCCTGACCTAGGGTAACAGCCAGGAAATGAAGGAGAAAGAAGTAGGTTTTTAAAATCATGTGCAACAAATTGCCCTTAAGCATAAAAAGAGATGCTTAACCTCATTCATTTTACAGAAAATGCAAAGTAAAACTACCATGACACACCATTTCTCACATGTCAGCTTGGCAAAAAGTCATAAGCTTACAATGCTTTATACAGGCAAGGCTGTAGGAAAACAAACGCTCTGGTTTATTACTGGTAGGAAGAATATTACAACAACTGTGGCAGGAGATTTGGCAGTCTAGAACACAATTACTTATGCATTTATCCTTTCCCTACAGCATCTCTTCTGGGAATTTACCCTGAGGATACACATCCACAAATTCATAGCAGGATATTCACATGTAACTCTCTGTGGCATCATCTGTGGTAGTAAACTATTTGAAACATCCTAAATGTTCAAGCATGGAGGGCCGGTTGCATAAAGTAAGGTACACATGCACTAGGGAGGGCTGTATGGCCATAGAAAGAGCAAAGAAGGTCTGTATGAACTGATTGTGATTTCACTAGGTACTGTTAAGTGGAAGGCGAGGTGCAAAAAACATACACAGTAAACTACCTTTTGAATAGACATGTGTGTTCATATGCATTTTTAACTACTTTTTGGATAAGAAATACAGAAAGAATAAACCAGAAAGGGATGCCTGGGTGGCTCAGTCGGTTGGGCGTCTGCTTTTGGCTCAGGTCATGATCCCAGAGTCCCGGGATCAAGTGACACACTGGGCTCCTTGCTCAGCAGGGAGCCTGCTTCTCCCTCTGCCTGCCACCACCCCTGCTAGTTCTCTCTCTCTCTCTCTCTCTCTCTGACAAATAAATAATTTAAAACATTTTTTAATTTAAAAAGAAATAATAAACCAGAATACCAATGAAAATGTTACCTATACAGAAAGAGGTGAAGGAGATGGAAGGGAAGCTACTCTAGGTATATCTTTGTATAGAGTTTTCATTTGAATCATTGTAACTAGTTTACATATTCATAGGAAATGACAGAGTAATTAGTGTGAATGGTTCCCACTGGCCAATTTGGGATAATTGGATCATCAAAACATAAGGATGATGAAGAATCACAATTCAATTAATAAAATAATCTATCCAGCAAAATAATATTTAAAGAAGAGAGAAAGGAAGATTTAGGGAAAATAAAGGGGAAGGCTCTTTACAAGAGTTTCAGCTGGCTTGTATGCACGGAAAGAAGTAGAAAATTATCATTTTACATCCCCTAGTGTATTGACTCAAAAGAGAGTCATCAGTGGATGCTAAAATCATTAGATGAAAAACGAAACAGGATGATTGTAGAGACTCCAAGTACTTCTACAGTTAATTACAATGGAGGGATTTGCTGGTTATCAACTTAAGTTATTATACTTGGTATGGTAAGTTCCACCCAACTTGATACCATTTATTTCCTGCTGTGATACATTAAGGGTACACAGCATTACCTAGTATCCTTGACAACATTACACAACATTACTTAGTATCCTAGTATCCCTGTCTAGACCAATGCTTCTCAACTGGAGGCGACTATGACCCCAGGGACATTTATTAATGTTTTGAGACATTTTTGGTCGTCATGACTGGGGTGTTGTTACTGGCATCTAGTTACGAGCATCAAGGATGTTTTTAAACCTTCTATAATGCACAGGACTGGCCCCAACAACAAAGAATCATCTGGTCCAAAATGTCAATGCTGAGGTTGAGAAACCCTTACTTCGCTTGAAGATCACTAGCCTGAAGATAAATCCAGAATGTGGGATAGTGATAAGGCAACTGACCCACACTCTTAAAAAACAAAACAAAACAAAACAACAACAACAACAACAAAAACAACAACAGAATGAAAAAACAGAAAGGGAATTAATCCAGAGAATAAAGAGCCAAAACAACTAAGAAAATGTGTAAATATTTATCGGAGCCTGGATTTTTAAAGTTTTTTATTAAATGATTTTATTTATTTATTTGACAGAGAAAGAGATCACAAGTAGGCAGAGAGGCAGATGGGGGGGTGGCACAAAGAAGCAGGCTCCCTGCTGAGCAGAGAGCCCAATGCAGGGCTCCATCTCAGGACCCTGAGATCATGACCTGAGGCGAAGGCACTGGCTCAACCCACTAAGCCACCCAAGTGCCCTGGATTTTTAAAGTTTAAAAAAATATATTTGGGGGACCATTAAGAATATCTGAATATAATTGAATAATACTGAATTAATATTTCCTCAGCTGTAGCCATTGTGTTGTATTACATAGGATCTGGTTCTTTGTGTAAGAGATGGATGAAAAGGTATTTAGGGATAAAATGTCATGATGTCTACAAATTATTTTCAAACGGTTCGGGGGGAAGATCTAGCTAAAGCACATAAAATTATTCACTGCACTATTTCAGCCATTCTGTAGCTTAAGAAAACCATTTTTTTGGTTTTGTTGTTTTTTTTTTTTTTTAAGTTGGAGGAATTAAAGTACTCCACGCTCTGTCAGCTGAGGGGATGTAGAAACTAAGACATCTAAGTAGCAATGAGCACACCACGGGTCCAGATTTTGATTTCCTAATACAAATCTCCAAAAAAGGACATTGGGTCTGGGTCTGGGCAGGAAATATACAAGATGAACCCGCAGCATCTTGTAGTGATAGAAAATGAGGAAGTCCTCCAAGAAAGAAGGACTCCACAGTGCTGGGGGGTATCTCAAAGGGACGTAGGGAAGACCTGAAAGAGTTCCCAAGAGCCAAAGTGGGAGCAATTTGAGCAATGATCAGAGTGGTATTAGCTTATAAACCAAAGGATAAAATAAAAATTCATGAATTTTTATCAATATAAATAAATAAATTGTTGAATAAATAAATAAATGGAGAAGAAGGGATGAATCTTCAGGGCAAAAGAATTCCAAGTAACTTATTTGGCACTCCTCCCCCCAGGAAGTGGGGCATAACTCTCCATCCCCTAAGTGTAGATGTCACACAGTGACTTCCTTCCAAGAATGTAGCAGGGAAGGGAGGAGGGGAGAACTTTATAGTGGAAAAACCTGGCAAGCATTACCTCATCCTTGTGATCAGGTCAACAACAATAGTGTTAGATTAATAGCACACACCCAGGGCGCCTGGGTGGCTCAGTCGGTAAAGCATCCAACTCTTGCCTTCCGCTCAGGTCATGATCTCAGGGGCAGGGGATCGAGTCCTACATCAGGCTCCATGCTGAGTGCCAAGTCTGCTTGCCTTCTCCCTCTGCTCCTCCCTCTGCTTGCACACTCTCTTGCCCTGTGTCAAATAAATAAATAGATAAAATCTTTAGAAAAAAAATTAGCATATACCTTTGATATGATGACATGAGAATGGCACTTCACCTCTGTGGTCTTCTACCCCAAAACCCACACCCCCAGGTTGATCATGGAAAAAACATGACAAAGCCAAATACCCAGATGGGTACTTCTTAAATCTGTAAAGGTCATCAAACAGGTCAAGTCTGAGAAACTGTCACAGTCAAGAAAAGCCCAAGGAGATAAGACAGCTGTATGCAATGTGGTGTCCTGGAGGGCATCCTGGGATAGACAAAGACCCAAAGTAAAAACTAAGGAAATCTGAGGACATTATGGACTTCAGTTCATAATAACCATGCCATCATCATAAAGGGTAGGAGACAACTATTTGGCATGTTGTCCTATGTCTTGATTATCAGGGGTGATTATATGACTACACATTTGTCAAAATTCATACAAAGGGCAAATGTTACATTACAAAAATATTTCAATAAATCTGACATAAAAAGCACAAGGTTAGAGTAAACCTATTAATCCCCTTCTTTCCTGTCCCCCCATGGCCTAACTATAACAGTAAGCTAATTGCTATAGCATTTATGGTATGCTTACCTAATGCTCCAGGTGCTATCCTAAATTCCTTAAGCATATTTCTTCTTTTAACTCTAAAGAGTAGATGTCATCATTGTTCACATTTTACAGATGAACAAATTTAGCTTTGAACAGTCAAGCAACTTGTGTAAGGTCATGGGGCTGGTAACTGATAAACCAGGAATTGATTCTGCAAAGCCCGAGACCCAAACCCATGTGTTTCACAACTCTTCTACCCATACAACCAAATGCTCTTCTCTTCTAATTCTAGAGAAAAGCGTATTAGTATTGGGCTCTATGGAATCATAAAAAGATAAAAGGAAACCTTACTCCCTGCCCCCCCCTCAGTTCTACACACAACAACCATGGTACTTCACTGGGCTACAGCTTTACACCCAATGACATGAGTGAATGTCCCAGTCAAACAGTGAAACTGTTGATTATAGCTGTGGAAATTGAATTGGGGTCATTGTTCACCTGAAACTGTCAGCTTTGAGGACCTACATCTGGAATGTTCTGACACTGGGAAGAGCAGACAGGGGAATCCATAACTGAAAGTAGGCAGGCATGCTCTCAGTTAGCTCCAGATTCTTCTGCTGCCCTTAACCTCCACAGTTTTATTCACCTCCACAGAAACTCCTTTGCTCTTTGACAAAACTAGATTCCGTGAGGATACAACCCTCTCTCCTCCACATGAATATAAAGTGTGCTCTCTCCACCCTGTCCCAGATTAAATTCAAACCTCAGGTCCAGGAATTAGAGAACCAATCTCATTTACCCTTGCTACTTTATCTTTCGATGAAGGAGTGAGACCTCATTCATAGAAGAAACAAATGTCTGAGACAAGAAGTTCAAGTTCTAGTTTTCCAATGAGGCACACATATGGGGTTTTTCAGATCAGATACCGTGATCACGGATCTCTAGTTCACTTGTACCCATATCTCCCATTGGACCTCTTCCAAAAATGTTCAGGGAGAAAAATACAGTATCAAACAGTTTGGGTACCTTCCAAACCAAAGGCACCACCCACTGTCCGGCCAAACTTAGTGCATGACCCAGGTGGCTTTCTAGATCAGCTCCATGGCTAGTCCAGGATGGCTCTGGTCTTTAAAAGGCCAAACACAGTCCAGCTTCAGAAGAAGGATTGGAGTCTAAAAGCACTGTCACCAGTTTGCTGACGAAAAGAGAAATGAGCCAACTCCATTAGACAGTCCTGCCTTTAAAAAAAAAAAAAAAAAGCGTAAACTGCTTGTTTTTATTTTTCATGAGAGCCTCCCTCTCCCCACATTTTCTAAATTAGACCTCCTTTCAGGGATGAGGGTTTTGAAAAAAACAAAACCTTAGAGGCCCAGGTTGAGTGCCTGACTGCTGATTTCAGCTCAGGTCGTGAGCTCAGGGTCGTGAGATCGAGCCCCCCGTCGGGCCCCATGCTCAGCATGCAGTCTGTTTATCCTTCTCCCTCCCCGTCTGCTTCTTCCCCTCCCCTCCAACAAACGAATCAATAAAATCTTAAAAAAGAGAGAACCCAGTGTTGGAGGAATTTGCAGCAGTTCCTAGGTGCCCTCATCTCTTACTCATCCCAACTTTCCGCATTAATTCAATTAGCAAATATTCATCGCACGGTTTTGTGTTCGCTGCTGTCCTATCACTTGCTCCGTTTATCCCACAAAAAATAGGGCCGTCCACCCTAGTGTTTAGCAAGCTCCATCACCATTTAGCGCACCGCTAAACCCTTAATGTTAGCTTTTGTGTTCTCACATCTATGATCCCATGATCTCTACAGATGCAGAAACTGAGGAGTGGGGAGGTGTTGAAACTTGACCCATTTTATGCCTGTAGGAAGTCAGAGCAGTTAGACAGCCCCAAGCAACCTGTGCATAACTTTGTTTTACTCTGTTGGCTTAGAAACTCTTTGTCGCAAGCCTAAACTAGGATAGGCAGGGTTGTGCCCTGATCACAGAGGACCCCCAAATCTCAAGAACTTAAAGCAACAACGGTGTTTTTCACTCGTGCCACCTCCCCATTGTGGGTCAGCTGGGAGCTCCGCTCCTCACGGTCGTGAACCCAGGACTTGGGTTGGTGGAGTACTCACTACCTTGTCATGGCAAAAGAAAGTATAACAGCTCTTAATGCTGTCCCCAAGATGTGGCACTTGTAACGTCTGTTCACATATATTTTGGCCAAAGCATGCCTGAGCTCACGGGATGGGGAATCCCCATCTTGCCATGTGCCTGCCAAAAAGACAAACACTAACACAGCGAACGCCCTGGTGAGGACGGGGACCGCGGCTCATGTGTGCTGAGGTCTCACATCATATGTTTGTGCACGAAATTGTCCCAAACATGTGCCTGCTGTGTTTTCCTGATTTCTCTCTTCTGCCCCTCCGGCCTTGTCTATTATCTTCCCTTGGCAGGGTCTGTCTTTCTCCTTCTATCAAAGGAATTCTTTTGAAGGAGTTGCTATTTCTTTTTTAGCTGATGGAGTCTCTTAAAAGTATTCTGCTCTCACTTCTGTGATCCCTTGGCAACTGAAGAGTCAAAAAAAGGTCCAGTGATGAGTGACATGTGGTCAGTGGGTGGTGAACTGTCTGCTGAAAGGACCTTGACCTTTCTTTACCCCACTCTTTCAAATCCCCTGTGTGAGAATAACAATGGGCTAGTACCCTTGCCTTTATCTGCTGCCCAAGGAATGTGTCCATATGAGCCCAGTCTTGGGGATTTGGACAACTTTCTTTCATTTTAAAAAATCTGGTTCAAGAAATATTTGCTGAGCATCTACATCAGGCTAAGATGGGGATATGAAAAAGCGTAAAGCATGTTCTCTGCTCTCAAAGGGCTCGCACGTAGATGGGGAAGGCCAGTGGCTCTCAGCCCTAAATGAACATCCGAATTGCCCGGGGAGCTGTAAAATGCAATGTTGGGACTGGCTCCCGATGTTTCTGATTTCATCAGTCTGGGGTAAGTCGCAGGCAACAGTGTTTTTTGAAAACTCCCCAAGCGATTCCAATAGGCAATCAGAGTTGATTAAGATGGGGATATACACCCGCTGATGAAGATGGGCATAGAAACATATCATTTCAACATGCTTAGAATACTTTGCTGAGAATGGAAGCCGGAGCAGAGGCAGATACACTGTAATAATTATAACTTATTGTCAATCTCATGCCAGGTGCTCAGCTAGGTGGGCACTTTGCAAGCAAGATATTTATTTAATCCTCTGCACAATCCTCTCTGTTTGAAATCCTTCGCTCCCTTTTAGAGAAGAGAGCACCAAGACCCAGGAAGTTGATGTCACTTGCCCAAGGTCACAGATCTAGCCAGTTTTAGAGCCAAAAACAAACTTGGGACTATATAGCTCCAAACTCACAGACACCCAAATATTTGCTCTTTTTCCAAAGTAGACTGCACTCAGACACCGTGTTCCGAAAGAACCTAATGACAGCCACGGAAAGGTCCACAACCTGCCATATTTGTTTCGTTCCCGGTTATTCTCCTTTGTTCCTCAGCTGCGCCCCCGGAAGTCTCCCCCTGCTCCCTGCCCTATGTTCAAGTTCACATTCTTCTACTTATGGGGAACAAGAAAATAGTGGCGAGGTATTCTAAGTTCAATTCTAGAGCCATGAGCTCATCATCTTGGCTCTTGGTGTTATTACGCTGTTTTCCCCCAGAGCCGGGTATAATCAAAATTCCTCCTACTTGTTGTGTAACTGACCTGCAAAGTCGAGCTGCAAGCCAAGGCTGTCTGGATCACGTATGCTTGCACAAAGAGAATGGAGCCAAGCACTTCCAAAACAAACCTAGCGGAAAAAAAGCACAGAGTGTGGCCGAGCACAACATACGGGGCGGAGGGTTTCGGAAGACAATCTACCATTCCTGAGAGCTATGTGGGGTTCGTGGCATTAGACTTCCAGTGACTGGGGGTCTGGGCACTTGGGATGATGGAATGGATTTCACCCTTCCAGAAGTATCTAGAAACCAATGAGAGTGTCTCTTTTGCATGTTTAAGCGTAACAAGTTGGAAAGTGTTGTCAAATTACTTTCTTTTGGTGAAATACGTTTGATTTTTCTAAAATCCTTTAGCAGTCAGCCTACGTCTCTATCAAGTTCAAAACAAAAGGAAAAGAGACCTGTAGAATGACTAGAACTTTGGAAGGTTGGGTCTCACTTGATTTTATAAAAATGTGGAAAATGGAATCTGAAATCTTAGGATCTTTTTAGCTCCATCCTTCCCCTACCACAAAATCTTTGGGCAAGCCGTATACTCTGTGGTTTCTTAATCCCATTCTGTTTTACGAAAGAAACCATCTGTAAGTTGCCCACCTTCTACCTTCTCATAAGGCCATAGAGATTATAATGAAAACTAAAAGGGTATCATGACCCAAGTTCTTCAAAAGAGAGAAACCAAGAGATAGCAAAGTAAATTTTATTTGCTTTCTCTCCATTTCTGCCCACTGTCTTTCCTATCATATCTGCCACCCTGTAGGGGCCACACCTCTAACCTGTGTGTCGCTGGGTCATAAGCACTTAGAGTAGTGCCTGTCACTGGGCGGGCACCCCGCAACAACGTGGCTTCGGTGCCTGTTGTGAGGGCTCCTCGCTTCACCCCATGTCCCATCTCCCTATGCCACTGCCCCTTAGCCATTTCAAGTCCTTTACCAGATGGTAGCAAGAGCTTCAAGCTCCACTGGTTAAGGAGAAAAAAATCAATTTAAGCCACAAAGCAGACACCAGAATAGCGAGAAGCCGAGTGTGGGTGAGGCAGGAGCATCTGCATATTGGTACCCAGCTGCTCAAAAGGCAAGTCTCCAACCAAGAGTGAGGCCAACAGTGAATGTCAGTGAATTGCCTCCGCACCTCTAGAGTCTGAGATTCCAGCCTTCCAAAAGTCAACGGGAGTGTAATTTGGTACAAGTCCAGACTCATCCTTTCCATGAAGTCTCCCTGCAAGTCCCACCAGACAAACCTTGGCTGCAGCCCTACCGACAGCCTGCAGCTCGGCTTCCAGCACCGTGGGCCAACCCAGGGCGTGAGCAGCAGAATGGGGACCAAACAGCACAGCATGCCGGAGAAGGCAGCAGGCTCAGGGACGGGGTCTGGGCAGGGCCATGCTTCATTTACCAGCCCTTGGCTAAGTACCCAAAGGCAGAGTATGGGAAGGCAGGGGGTATCCAGGCTGACATCTCCAAATACTAGTCATGTTCCCACTGGTGATGTTGCTGGGTCAGTCGATAGAGCCTTTTTACCTCCTAGCTGTGCCCATGGCCCTCTGTAGAAGCCAGGGTATTTTTTTTTTCCAATTTTTTCCCCCATAAAAACAACATTCTATCTATCTGTAAACAACCTACCACTAGGTGAGACACGTGAATGTTGTTTTGTATGAACCAGGCAGGCAATGCGGAGAGATGCCTGCCCCGGGCCATCAGGAACTAGGAGGTCCATGAGGGCCCTTGGGGAGCAGCATTTCCACTTGAGGAGCCCACCACCTGCAAGGAAATAGATCACCAGAAAATCCAAGGGCAAGTGTTGCCTCCAGAGGGGTAACGTGTATTCTAGAGATCCAGAGGGTGGAATATTAGAGTAGAAAACTTTCTCAATCTCTCCAATGTCTAATTTAAACCAGAAAAGAGCTGACAGCTTGATTTACCATCATGATAGAACTTCATACCCTAAAATAATTGCTAGAAACCTGGGTGTTCCACTAGAAAAATGAATCAAGCTAAACTGTGATCTCCATATTACTGTGTCCTCTACAATTCAGTGTTGACATTGAGCCTTTGGGTGAGGTTGGAAGGTGAGCCCTGAAAGAAAGAGGAGGTTGTCTGGAAGGGATGGTCACTGGAAAGCCCAGGACAATTGTGCTAGCTGTCCAAGCCAATTGTAAAATTGCAGATTTATTATGTTTAGCAGAATGCAGCCTGTACATTTGAAATATTATCCCAATGACCTGGCTTCCACTTAGAAATCTTCTATGAAAAGAAACAAGTGAATTAGGGAGGCCTCTTGCCTTTAGCCCTGAGGGTCTGTGGGAGGTGAGTCAAGAACCATTTATAGTAGTGATAAAATACTATATTTGAGGCTGTAAAAATTTGGCATACAAGGTCTCGAGAAGTAAATTCGTTTTATGTGCTCAGCAAAGGAGCAACTGAAAAGTTTTACAAATGGGAAGTTCAACCTACTGAGATTTCAAAATAAAACCTGCCGATTATTCTTTGGAACAAGTATAGTGAGTACTGCCCTTGAATGTTAAAATGCAAATCAGACCCATGACGTCAGTAAGAGCATAACTTTACCATGGTACACGTGGCCAATGGCAGTTACCCAAAGCCATTTTCCAGCTGTCCCATTACGTGCCCAAATGGGCATCAGTGGGATGGGTCATTTGGGAATTTAGCAAGTAACCAGGAAAAAGCTTTAGAACCCCATCCAATGAGCAAATACAAAATCTGATGGGTCATCATGCTTTTGCTTTTCCAAGAAGCCCGTGATCCTATACTTGGGACTTCTATGGCTCCAGCTAGAACTGGTAGATAATGCTTGACAATCAACAGATGTGTGCTTTACTCAAAGGAGCCTTACAGATTTCATCTCCTCCAAATCTCTGACCTCGTCACTACTGACCTCTCCCCGTCACTCTCCAGACACACAGGAGGGTCCTGGTCTGGATTGCTTCTTGCTGATTCCTGCTCCCAGACCCTTCACGAGCTGTTTCTCTTGACCTAAATTGCTCTTCTCAAGATATTAATGGGGCTGGTTCCTTCCCATTGTCCTGTCACAGTTCAAATATCACCTTTAAGAGGTTTCCCTTCAGCGCCCAGTCTAAAGACAACAGCATCTCTCTCTCCTTCCGTTCCTCCTCCTTCCCTGACCTCCCAGGACCCCCATCCTTGCCCCCCAATATGTCAGTCACCTTATTTTAATTCTGGCACATCATGCACAATTAGCTGATATTTTAATTTTTTGTTGTTGTTGTTTACTTGTAAAACTTGCTCTATTTCTTTCTTCACTAAAATGTAACTCCTGGGCAGACAGAAACTGTTATATTTCTGTATAACTCCTCTAATCCTGCCTGCCCCATGTAGACACTCACTACATGACCTGTGACCCCATATATCAGCAGACTCCTCCCAGGTACACTGTGGCCCACAGTTTCAAAGAGCTTGTGAAGGGCAGAAGAGCCCAGTCCCTAGTCCCAGAGCTCACTTTAGGCAAGTCATTCCCACTGCTCTCTGGACCTCACATACTCGTCTAGAGGCAGAGGGACCGGACAGGATGTGGGGTCTGGCACCTCCATGATGTGAAGCCCTCTCTCCCCTCTCACCCACTACCCCAAATTTAGCCAGAGAGACTTGGCTGTTGTCTTCAATAAACATTTAAATCCTCAAGTTAGTTAAACCCCAGGACAATGAATATGTTCCCTTAACCACAAAAGGAACTTAAAGATGCAATTAAGGTTAGAGATCTTAAGAGGGATATTGTCCTGGGCTATCGAGGTGGGCCAGGGCTAAGCAGATGGGTCCTTGAAAGCGGAGAAATTTTCCAGCTGCAGTCAGAGAGAAATGAGAGAGCGCAAACCTACCGCTGCAGTTTTAGGCTCCCTCCCCTAAAATGAATGCAGGTGGCATCAAAAAGCCAGATGTGGCCCTCTGTGGACAGCCCGCCAGGGCATGGATCTCAGTCCTACAACCACAAGGAAATGAATCCTGCCAACAGCTCGAATGACCAAAGAAACTGATCTTTGCCGAGAGTCCCCCAGAAAGGAACCCAGTCTTGCGGCGACTCTGATTCTAGCCCAGTGAGTCCCATCGGGAACTTCTGACCCACAGAACTGTTCTACAGCACATCTGCAATGTTTTAAGCTGCTGTGTGGTAATTTGTTCTAATAGCAATAGAAAACTGTTACACTCTTAAAATACAGAACCAAGTGAATGGCACATAGCCAGGCTTAACAAACACCAGCATTTCTTATGAATATTATTAATGGCATAATTATCAATATTGTTTTACTATCTCAAGAATCTCTTTCTGCCTTGATGCTGAGCTCTGAATTCTGAAACTTCTCGTCCTGTCTCTCCTGGAATAGCTTCCTTTTAGTTTTTTGGGGAACTGGTCACCAGCTTCACGAGCTGAGTGTTGTGCAGGAATTGAAGCAAGAGCAAATTTCCTGAAAGATGAAGGCAGTAGTGCGGATTAGACTCCCCAAAGATATCTGAGTAGGGGCTACTTCGGGATAGGATGCCTTGAAAAGGACACCATGTGACCTATGAGTAGTTTGGCTGGGAACACTTAACCTGAGTATAGACAGGAGGAAATATCAAGCAAATGCCAAAGGAGAAACACGTTATAAAAAAAAAAAAAAAGGACATGTTGCCTTTTTTAAATGTCAGTGTCACAAAAGACAAAGACGAGCCAAGGACTCGTTCCAGATTAGAGAAGACTAAACAGACAAGGGGGCTAAATGCAATATGTGATCCTAGAATTGGGCCAATTGAAAAACAAAAATGGAATATGGACGGCAGATTACATAAGAGTATTTAGTAACATTAAATTTCTGGAAGTTGATGGCTGCACTGTGGTTATATAAGAGAATGTTCTTAGTCTTGAGAAATAGGCACTGAAATATTCAGGGGGAAAGAGCCACAATGGGTGCGTCTGACTTTGAATGAATCAGAAAGAAAAAAAATAAAAAAATAAAATAAAAACCCATGCAGAGTGACAGCAAGTGAGCAAATGATACAGCAAACAGGATGAAAAAGTAATTAGTGAATGTGAGTAAGGGTTAAGGGTTTTATTCTTCTAACTTTTCTGTAAGTGTGAAGTTATCATCAAATGAAGTGATAAAAAAGAAACCAGTCAAGTTTGCTGCCAGTAAAGAGAAGGGCCACATTTGAGCCACATTTTCTTTTGATTTTTCCTTCCAGCTGCACCTCTCTTATTACGACTGCCTGTTTTTTCAGACATTTCAAATGCATAGCTTCCAAAATTAGCCTAAGACTGAAAATTTCCTCAAGCTTCCCTTTAGGCATATTAAATGTATGGCCTGGTCAAAGAAAGTACAATTTTCAAATAATCCGCTACTTTAAGATGGGATAGTTCTGAGAAACTGGAACGCCAGCTTAGTACAGCTTAGTTCAGGGAAATATTCCTATCATAGACCCAATAGACATGTTTCCCCAAAAGGGTGGCCAGGCTGTCAGCAAAAATGTTAGATGAATGAAGTAAACAGTCGATCGCCAAGAGCAACTGCACGACTGACACGTAGACATAATTGACTATAATGGGTCTGAAGGAGGGATTGCCCTGGCTTGCATAAATCACAGGTGTGTCTCAATGTTCCTAATTGTGTGTCTATTTCATTCTCATTGAAAATAAGCCCTCCCATCTTTTACAGTGTTGGTAAAGCCCAATGTTTTTGTAGAAACTGAATCCCATTCTCCTCTATTCACGTAACCAAAGTATGTGAGCGTTTAAGTCTCCTGTGGTCATGCCAGTCTCCCTACCATCAGTGCCGAAATTTTTAGAACATGCCAGAGATTCCCAAAACGTGTCAGTGCTTGGGAAAATTGCCTCATCACCCGCAATGAACACTCCCGCACTTAGGCACCCACGTGCACATCTAGCATTTGATAATGTCTCGTTCAATAGCGTCTCAAGAACCAGGAATGAAAATGACCGCGGCTCTTCTACAAGGTTGGTGGCTTCTCTCCCGGCGAAGAAAGAAACCCACAGCGTGCTCATCCGTGTAATTGGTGACTATTAGAAAAATTGGGAGACCCTCTTTCATTGCATCCCTTTGGCTGAACAACGTAGCCCATCTGGAGCATAAAAGCTCTAAACCTAGAGAAAAGAAACAGCACAGACGAGCAGCTTCCGTGCACTTTCTCCATTCAGTGGAGGCTAATAAGGAAAAATGCTGAATTACGATGATTACCCGTGCCTTGAAAATAGCTTATCACCTGCCAATATGAATGGAGGGCCCCTGCAGGGCTGCAAAATGACAGCAAGAACAATGGCCTTGGGGACAGAATCTATGGAGCGTCTGCTTTGTGGTCAGCCTGACCAAATGGAGCTCTTATTCTAAGTGGCCCCTGCAGACTGGTCCTCGGGGGTTCCTCTCCACGGAGAAGAAAAATAGAGGAGTTCCACCAAACAATCACACCCATAAAATGTGAAAGAAAGGAAAGATGGAGCCAACAATTATCCGAAGAATCA